>NC_079195.1:83864908-84194908 GCF_029499605.1 Hyla sarda | reverse complement strand
TAAAGATCTGTCACTATCAGTGAAGCAAGCCATCATTAGGCGGAAAAAACAAAACAAATCCATCAGAGAGATAGCCAAAACATTAGTCATGGCCAAAATAACATTCTTAAAAATAAGGAACGCACCGGTGAGCTCAGCAACACCAAAAGACCCGGTAGACCAAGGAAAACAAGGAAGAATTCTTTCCCTGGTGAAGAAAAACCCCTTCACAACAGTTGAAGAGATGTAGAACACTCTCCAGGAGGTAGGTGTATGTGTGGCAAAGTCAACAATCAAGAGAAGACTTCACCAGAGTGAATACAGAGGGTTCCCCACAGATGTAAACCATTGGTGAGCCTCAAAAACAGGAAGGCCAGATAAGAGTTTGCCAAACGACATTTAAGAAAGCCTTCACAGTTCTGGAACAACATCCTATGGACAGAGTGATGGGAATAGTATGGAGAAGGAAAGGAACTGCTCATGATCCTAAGCATACCACCTCATCAGTGAAGCATGGTGGTGGTAGTGTCATGGTGTGGGCATGTGTGGCTACCAATGGATCTGGTTCTCTTGTATTTATTGATGATGTGACCGCTGACAAAAGCAGCAGGATAAGTGCTGAAGTGTTTCGGGCAATATTATCTGCTCATATTCAGCAAAATGCTTCAGAACTCATTGGACGGCGCTTCACAGTGCAGATGGACAATGACCCAAAGGATACTGCAAAAGCAACCAAAAAGTTTTTTAAGGGAAATAAGTGGAATGCAATGGCCAAGTCAATCACTTGACCTGAATTCGATTGAGCATTCATTTCACTTTCTGAAGACAACTGAAGGGAAAATGCCCCAAGAACAAGCAGAAACTGAAGACAGTTGCAGTAGAGGCCTGGCAGAGCATCACCAGGGATGAAACCCAACGTCTGGGGATGTCTATGCGTTCCAGACTCCAGGCTGTAATTGACCGCAAAGGATTTGTAACCAAGTATTAATAATTTAAAGTTTGATGTATGATTATTATTCTGTCCCATTACTTTTGGTCTCTTAACAAGGGGGATGCACATGTGCAAACTGTTGTAATTCCTACACCGTTCACCTGATTTGGAGGTAAATACCTTCAAATTAAAGCTGACAATCTGCAGTTAAAGAACATCTTGATAGTTTGTTTCAAATCCATTGTGGTGGTGTATAGAGCCAAAAATGTTAGAATTGTGTAGATGTCCCAATATTTATGGACCTGACTGTATATTTTTTTTCCATTTTGGCTTTTTTTTTTGTTGTCCTTACTTAATTTATTTTGTTTAACTTTGGCACCTTAAATTGTGAGATGTTGGTTATTGTTCTAAATCTTATGGTGTGTGATTTCTCCCAACCTGGGCCAAGTTACATTTTCACAGTTGGCCAGAGCAAAAACAATCAGATTGCTTAGTTCATTTTGCAGTGGCCTTTTTACTAATGAACGTAGCTAGTGGACTTTTTGCTATGGGCAACTGTGCAAATGCTTTGTAGCACAGGTTTCATAAAATCTACCGCAGCATTTCTTACATGTTTTCAATAATTATTTATTACATTTTTAAATATATGTATCATATGTTGTTAAAATATTTTTGCCCCTCTCCTTTGGGTGTTTCTGACCTGCTTTGCAATACTTAGTTTGTGTACCATACTCATTTCAGGCTGTTAGCAAGTTTTTTCAGTTGTTTGGGAAACAAACCTATAAAATTCCTCTAAGGGTATGTTCACACTGAGGAATTGGAGAAGAATTTCCTCGAGTAATTCTGCTCACTTTTTCCTCTCCAAATCATTCAGCAGTGAAAACCCCATAGAGTTGTACAGAATTTCTGCCCCTTAGTTCACACTGAGGAATTTCCTCAAGCAGAATTCTGACGAGGAAGTATGGTCCACTTGTAGAAAGAACATGTTCTTTCTTTGAGGCAGAATCAGCGTCGTTCTCCCATAGAGATCAATGTTATTTTTTTTTTCAGTCAGAAGCATTTCCTCGCGGAATTCGTGCCGAATTCGCGCAGAATTTCTGCATGAAAAAAAAAGAGGAGTATTTATGAATAAAAAAATACATATATTACACCCACACTCCAGCCTGCATTTCCGCACGATTTCTGCGCGAATTCCAAGCGAAATCGCTGCTAATTCTGAGCGTAGAAAAAACTGTATTTTGGGGTGGAAATCTTCAGTGTGATTTCCTCCCCAATTCCTCAGTGTGAACATACCCTAAGAGTAAAAAATGCAATGTGGGCAGACATTATGAAAAATGTAAACTCACTTGGTCTTGAGAAAAGAACAGTGAAAGAACTTAATAAGAAATGGCATGATCTGTGATGCATAGTGAAGGCCAAGCTGTCTTTAATTAGTAAACCAGGGAACAGGTGGAGGTCAACCAACTAATGATGCCTGATGTAGCGCAGTTGCACGAAACGCGTTGCATGTTGGGAATAAACTGATTGTTCTGCCTATTGCCTGGTCCCTCAGCGCCTTATTGTTCACTGGTTTGGAGTTTGTTGGTTTCATTGCCCCAATTAATGTGTCTTTGTCACCTGTTGAAGAAAAGGTTGCTGCCACATATTCTCGACCTCAAATAATGGATGGATGTAATGGCGTTATCCCGGAAACAAGGTAAATGTTCTCAAAATTTTTATTTTATACATTGTAACCTTTTTTTTTTTTTATGAAAGTATGAGATTTTTACCAAGCTGTGCAGAAGAAAAGATAACCATTTTGTAATCACAAACCTTTATTTTTTATTTTTATTTTTTTACAATATTTACTAAAACTTAACAAATAACAATTTTTACACGTTTATACAAAATTTGGAAATGTCCTGTTGGTTAATATTTAGAACCTGGTGCAAGTAAAAAAAAATCTGAATATTTTTTATTTTATTAAAGCTGGGTAACACAAGCAAAGAAGAATATAATATTGGTTGCTATAGGCAACTGTTAAACTAGTTATTTACCCTAGTGTTTTGGTTACTTTTGCACCTTCTTATGTTTGTTTGTTTTTTTATCTTCCAAAACATGTTTTATGGGAAATGTACTAACTTAACAACATTAAGCATGGCGTAAATTTAGCATTTAAAATTTTGGGATAAGTCTTTGTGTTTTTTTTTTTTTTTTGGATTGTTGCTGTTGACCCACTATTTTTGCTTGATTTTAAACACACGAATTTTGATTGTTGGCCTATGTTTGTTTATTTCCTCAGCTGAACATCCTCCCACAGACAAGCCACTTGTTAATGTTTCAGAGGCCAGGGTTCAGACTGAGGAAACACAAGGACAGGAGGATATGTATCAATGTATGTGCAGAGAGAAATCAAATATCCATGGACACATTAAATAACACAATGAAAAATATAGAAATCTAAAAGAGAGTATTAATCAGTGCTAAAAGAATATATATTTTTATATATATATATATATATATATATATATATATATATATATATATATTAGTTAGGAGTAGCCGTATTAGTCCAGTGATGCAAAAAGCAAAATCATCGGTAGTTGCAGTATCTTGTAATACCTTTTTTATTGGACTAACAAGATTATGTAGAGACAAGCTTTCGGGATTCCTCCCTTTATCAAGATATAAGCATAATGCTTATGACTTGATAAAGGGAGGAATCCCGAAAGCTTGTCTCTACATAATCTTGTTAGTCCAATAAAAAAGGTATTACAAGATACTGCAACTACCGATGATTTATGCTTTATATATATATATATATATATATATATATATATAACACAGGTACCCATCTCTTGATTATGTCAGTATATCATAGATTGATTTGATACATTGGATATTTAATATATCTATATATATATATACATTCTTTACAGCACACTGCACTTTGCCGATTTTCAAGTATATCAATCGATATCATCACTAACAGGTAACTGCAGACTATTGCATTGCACTTTATTGTTATAGTAATACCAATATTTATATTGTATATTTATTTTACTCCATATATATATGTCTATGCTTTAGTCCCACATCTATATATATATATATATATATATATATATATATAGCACTGATTAATACTCTCTTTTAGATTTTATTTTCATTGTATATGGCATACAGGGAACTATATATTTAATCGGCAGCTAATTATTTTGCAACACCCCCCCCCCCCCCACCCCCGGCCATAGGTAGCGCTTGTATACATATATCCTATTGAAAAATATAGAAAACTGTCTAGCTGTAATGTCCAATGCATTAGTTCAGGTGTTGGATGAAATTTGATTTTTCTCAACCTCTTAATCTGTCTTTGTCTCAAGATGGTTGTAGTAGATGTTGATTTATGATTATGTAATGTACCTGTTTTCTTTTTTGATTCTCTGCTGTGATGTTTTGCTGTGTGCATACCTTATTTTTATATAAAAAAAAAACTTTTTATAAGGTTCTTACACATCAACCTAATTGTTGTCAGTTTTTTTTTTTTTTTTTTTTTTTAAATTGCAATATGTTGTGCTTGGCCCATCAATGTTCATTTCTTGGGCTTTTTTTTTTTTTTTTTTGATTGATTAAACATTTATTTAAATCTGACATAAATCTCAAGTGTATACATTATTTGAATCTCACACATGTCAAAACACTTTCCTATTTTTTTAAATTTATGTTTTGAATTTAAAAACGTCATTCTACATTTTAATGTATGTAAGAAGCTACACACAACACAATTTTTTTCAAAGAAGTGTTAGTAATCCAATCAGGCTAGCCTTAAAACAATCTTTGTCATTTAGAAAATGATCCATGTTTTAAACATGTCAAAGTATTTGTAATTTTGTGAAGTTAGAAATACATTGGCAATGACATGAAGTGGACAGTGTATCTGTTTCTTAGGCTAGGACAACGACAATGGGGCAGACTAGTTTTCAAGCATTAACATGCAAAATAAAATTTATGTATGTGATGTATAAAAAAAAACAGAATAGCAGATAGAAAAAATTATAGAATAGGAGGAGGATGAGCTCTCTCGTCCTCCTTTGAATTATTCAAAAAAAAATGTTGGGCTAACGCAAAGCAATTCCAGCATTGCTTGTCTCAAGTCCCTACAGCCTCTGAAAAGAAATGTGTTCACAGAGGTCATCTGCTAATTCTATAGGTATCGAATGTGCATTAACCACATTGTGACAGACACAACACACAACAATAATTTCACAAAAAAGTTCATGCTTGTATAGTTAAGCTCCCCCTGTCACATCTAAGTATCTGAAGCAACTCTTAAGCACTCCAAAAAGCCAATTTAAACATATCTTCCTGTGTGCTCGATTATGTCTTGTCTCAGGTTCTGTGGTTGGGTTCAAATAAGGAGTCAGTAGCCAGGTTGTCAGATGATAGTTGTTATCACCTGTCAAAAAAGATTGCATAAGGTTAATAAAGGCTATGGGCAATTGCAACATAATTTCTACAACACATTTACAACACATCCAGTATGCTAAAAGTATTTCATTCCTTTGTGCAATTATTAATGAAAAATCCTGTCTCCTCTAGTCCGCCTCACCTGGTTCCACGTTGCTTTCTGATGTACACAAATATTTTTTTTTTTTTGTCTTGATATACAATTTTAACTTGTGTGAACATTGGTCAATATGTTGGTAAAGTATTTTTTAACCCCTTAAGGACTCAGGGTTTTTGCACTTTTGTTTTTTCCTCCTTACCTTTTAAAAATCATAACCCTTTCAATTTCCACCAAAAAATCCATATTATGGCTTAATTTTTGCGTCACAAATTCTACTTTGCAGTGAAATTAGTCATTTTACCCAAAAATTCACGGCAAAATGGAAAAAAAAATCATTGTGCGACAAAATTGAAGAAAAAGTGCAATATTGTAACTTCCGTTTCTACGCAGTGTATATTTCGGTAAAAATGACACCTTATCATTATTCTGTAGGTCCATACGGTTAAAATGATACCCTACTTATATAGGTTTGATTTTGTCGTACTTCTGGAAAAAATCATAACTACATGCAGGAAAATGTATACGTTTAAAATGTCATCTTCTGACCCCTATAACTTTTTTATTTTTCCATGTACGCGCTATTAGGACTAATTTTTTGCGCCGTGATCTGAAGGTTTTATCGGTACAATTTTTGTTTTGATCTGACTTTTTGATCACTTTTTATTCATTTTTTAATGGTATAAAAAGTGACCAAAATACGCTTTTTTGGAATTTGGAATTTTTTTACGTGTACGCCATTGACCGTGCGGTTTAATTAACCATATATTTTTATAGTTCGGACATTTACGCACACGGTGATACCACATATGTTTATTTTTATTTACACTGTTTTATTTTTTTTATGGGAAAAGGGGGGTGATTCAAACTTTTCTTAGGGAAGGGGTTAAATGGCCTTTATTAACACTTTTTTTGAAAACTTTTTTGCAGTGTTATAGGTCCTATAGGGACCTATAACATTGCACACACTGATCTCTTACACAGATCACTGGCGTGTATTAACACGCCTGTGATCAGTGTTATCGGCGCTTGACTGCTCCTGCCTGGATCTCAGGCACGGAGCAGTCATTCGTCGATTGGACACCGAGGAGGCAGGTAAGGGCCCTCCCGGTGTCCTGTAAGCTGTTCGGGACGCTGCGATTTCACCGCGGCGGTCCCGAACAGCCCGACTGACTAGCCGGGATACTTTCACTTTCTCTTTAGAAGCGGCAGTCAGCTTTGACCGCCGCTTCTAAAGGATTAATACCGCACATTGCCGTGATCGGTGATGTGTGGTATTAGCCGCGGGTCCCGGCCGTTGATGAGCGCCGGGACCGACGCGATGAGATGCTTCATATCGCGGGAGCCGGTGCAGGACGTAAATATACGTCCTGCGTCGTTAAGGGGTTAATGTCTTCAATCTATATATATATTTATTAAACATAATTAGTAGCTTCTTAGTTTCCTTGTCACATGCCTTACAGATTATTGTGCCCTGATGTACTCCTTGCTTCACTAATCCAAAATAATCAATAACATTTTATTTAACCCCTTAAGGACCTGGGGTTTTTCCGTTTTTGCATTTTAATTTTTTCCTCCTTACATTTAAAAAATCATAACTCGTTCAATTTTGTACCTAAAAATCCATATGATGGCTTACTTTTTGCAACACCAATTCTACTTTGTAATGACATCAGTCATTTTACCCTAAAATCTATGGCGAAACGAAAAAAAATCATTGTGAGAAAAAAATTGAAAAAAAACTCAATTTTGTAATTTTTGGGGCTTCCGTTTCTACACAGTACATTTTTCGGTAAAAATAACAGAGGGAGCAACTTCTGAAGACGTCAGATGTAGTGACGAAACATGTTAGGGGGGGCAGTGTGAGAAATTTTTATATCAGCATCAGCCACAACTATCGGCACACACTGCAGGTGTGCTGATTACTGAAAATCAATGTCAGTCCAAATGGACAACAGTATATAGAGATCACAGAGTGTGCTTATGATGCTGGACTTTTAATTCACTTTCAGTTCATATAAATTTATTTTTTCAGTAATAAAAGTTAAGTTTTAAACAAATTACAGTGAGGGAAAACAAGTGGACTTTTTTACTCAGTCCTTTTGGACTGAGTTGCAGTATATAATAAACAGTTGTTTAGTCCACCCCTCACTTGGGTCACTGATCCTTGGGATCTTTAATTTGAATCTAAAGGGTTAATAGCACGCGGCACCGTGATTGGTTCTGCGCGCTATTAGCCATGGGTCCTGGCTGTGGCCCCACGTTATAGAACGGGAGCAGACTCATGACGTACATGTACGTCATGGGTCCTGTAGGGGTTAAACAAAACAGCATACTTACCAAGTAGCACACCATCCCCATAGGCTCCGCTCCGAAACATCTCTCCTATGGTGCTTTGTCCTAAAATATAGGCATCATGGGTTCCTCCCGGATAATGTGCCACTATATTAGTGATTTGGAAGTCAGGTCCACAAACAATTTGGACATTAATTGAATGAAAAAGTTTTCTGTTTCTATACATGTGTTCATCAGCGGATGGTGGAATGAAGGCAATATGGGTGCAGTCAATCAACCCTAAGGGAACCCTGCTTTGGCATAACATTTTAGTTTAAATGCTCGCAGTTCACTCGGCTGCATTAGGAATTTAATATAGTTGCCACATATTACCACAATTGCAGAGATAGCTTGCCTTAAAATTCTGCTGAATGTTGGCTGACTTATGCCCAGTTTTCTGGCTACACAGTGTTAAAAGTTTCCTGTTGCCAGGTAGTGAAGAACCAACAAAAATGTTGTCATTCCAAGTATGGCTTGGGTTCGCATAGTTTCACTCTCCAGTCTGTGACGAATTTGATGGTAAATTTCCAAAATGGCTATTTTACGGAGTCGAAAATTATGGACAGTTTCCTCATCTGTAAATAACTCTAACTCAAGTCTTGGCTTGAAGATTTGTGGCCGTCGCTTTGGAGCTTGCTGTTGTGTTGTTGCCAACCTGTGAAAGCCAATGGAATGAGCAAATCCATAGTAGCATAAGTGAAAATGTAATAAACATTAAATATTGGTTTGTAGTGCGTGTGTTTTAGCAAAAGATGTGTTTGATCTTAATCTTGAATTTGCCTCTAGTAGTGAGGAGGGGATACCTTTAGTCAAACCGCCCACCGGGAGTAAAGTGATAGGTGCCATGCCCCCTTTTCTAGCAGAGCCTCTCTAGGCCACGCCCCCTTACCTGCATAGCATCGCCCCCCCCCTTACTCTCACATTCACTGACGTTACACATAGTCTCCTAAACGGAAGTGAATATTTATATGTGGACATGTCCAGCAGCAGACTAAAATGCTTCTACGGCAGCTGTTCTTATTTAGTTATGTAATTATGTTTTTATAGTTTCTGAGAGTATAGTAGAAAAATGTAAGGATATTGGGGGGAGATTTATCAACAATGTCATGAGGAAAAGTTGCTGAGTTGTCCAGGCAAACAATCAGATCGCTTCAGTTATTTTTCACAGTATACAATGAATGCTTGATGCTATACGACGCGCCTTGTGCTATAATTAACAAACATCTGGTATGCATTTAGCTCTCTGTCATTTCTTACCATACATTTTACAATATGCCCCATTCCTAAAACTAGATAAAAAGTTAAAGGAGGTAAACCTAGCATGTATACTATAGAGCCCTACACTCCTAATTGAAAAAGAGATTTGCGGCGCGTTGCATCATTTGATTTCTATAAATACGTTTAGCTATACAAATTCTCCTGTACTGCGTTTCTTTATCCCTGTAAATAAATGTATGATATTAATGTAATTTTACTCTACATTGTACTCGTGTCTTATGAATATTATTTAATGACTGTTTCAATATCTAAACTGCATCTAACCAGGCACTTAACTTTTATATAAAATATTTAGATATATTTAACCCTATGAATGTAGAAATGCTTTATTCTAGGAAACGTGCTTGAATATATGATTAGTTCTATTGATACAGTTTTATAAACCCATCAGCCATAACATTAATACCACAGCCTAATATGTTTCATCAGCCATAACATAATTACCATCTCCTAAAAGTAACATAGCTGTGTATGTAGGGGCTATATCAATGAATATAGACGCCTCTATGTAAGGGGTATTAAAATATTTTAGAGGGGAATCTAACACAGATAATTTATAGTGTAGTATATTGCATAACATTAATACCACACCTAATATTGGCCCATGAGCCATAACATTAATACCACTGCCTAATATTTTGTCTCTAGGTTGAACTCGGCGGTCTCTTGTCCTTTTTCAACCTTACAAATGGTTACTATGTGGCCCTTTGGAGCATTCTGAGTTTTGTTTTCTTTCTTTGTTTTCTTTCTTCGTTATTCTCAAGGTTCACAACTTCCAGTTACAGTTATTTTACAACCCCCTTCTATAAGTGCTTTAGGTACTGTATACAGGACAAAGATTTACCCCAATAATATACATTGCAACCAGGTATTGTTCCAAATGTAAGTAAAAGAAATATATCCAAGCTGTCTAAACAGAGTTTTTCAGCAGAAGCACATTTTTCTGTACAGAAGCCACACAGTCCACAGAGTAGTAAAACGGGGTACAGGCAGGTTTTTTCTATTACACCCTTAAAAACTGTGCAAAAGCTGCTTACATAGCCATATCCCAGAACAGCTGTATAAACAAAGCATTTTCCAACAGTCAATCCCCCTATTTCTCACATTAGGCACTCCTACAAGTAACATAGCTGTGTATATCAATGAATATAGATGCCTCTATGTAAGGGGTTTGAATTATTTTAGAGGGGAATCTACAACAGATCATTTATAGTATCGTACATTGTATACCATTAATACCACCGACTAATATAGTGTTTCATGATCCACAACATTAATTACACCTCCTAACATTGTGCTTCATCAGCCATAACATTAATACCATCTCCTAATATTGTGTCCCATGAGCAATAACATTAATACCACATTCTAATATTGTGTTCCATGATGCATAAAATTAATAACACTGCATAATATTGTGTCCCATGAGCTATAATATTAACCTCTTAAGGACTTAGGGCGTACCTGTACGCCCTAAGCCCAGTCCCGGTGTGAAAAACACATCACACCGGGTTGGTCCCGGCTGCTAACGATAGCCGGGACCCTGGGCTAAAAGCATGCGGCACCGATCATTGTGCAGCACGCTGTTAACCCTTCAGTCGGGCTGATCGGAACATTGCGATACAATCGCGATGTTACGATCAGCTGGGACGCAGGCGGAGATCTCCTTACCTCTCTCTGCGGCATCCGATCGGGGATTGATTGCTCCAAGCCTGAGCTACAGGCTTGAGCAATCGAGCCCCTATCTGACTGATCCCTGCAAAGCTATGGCTTTGCAGGGTTCAGCATAGGAGATCAGTGTGTGCAGCGCTATAGCTCCCTATGGGAGCTATAACACTGCAAAAAAAAAAAGTGAAAAAAAAAAGTGAACAAAAGGTCATTCAACCCCTTCCCCATTAAAATCACCCCCCATTTGAATCACCCCCCTTTTTCCATAAAAAAAACTGTGTAAATAAAAATAAACATATGTGGTATCGCCGCGTGTGAAAATGTCTGAACTATAAAAATGTATCGTTGATTAAATTGCATGGTCAATGGCGTGCGCGCAAAAAAAAATCCAAAGTCCAAAATAGTGTATTTTTGGTCACTTTTTATATCATGAAAAAATAAATAAAAAGCGATCAAAAAGTCAGATCAATACAAAAATGGTACCGATAAAAACTTCAGTATACTGCGCAAAAAATTAGTCATCATACCGGCCCGTACGCGGAAAAATAAAAAAGTTATAGGGGTTAGAAGATGAGAATTTTTTTTTATATAACTGTTTATTTATAAGTTTTACATGTTTTCAAAACAAAGAAACAGGAGAGAAAAAAAAATGATTATCATATAGAGAAAATTACAACAATTTGAAGGATCATACCAACAGAAGAAAATGCTGGTACATCAACAAGGTGTTTCCTCAAAAACTTGAGAATGTTACAATGGAGAGAGAAAAAGGATAATGATATAAAACAATAATTCTCTAGAGAATAGGTGGGAATTCTAGGAAATGTTCACTCTGATCATCACAATGGATATTGTAAACAGGATCATTTTTAACATATAAATTTTCCTGCATGTAGTTATGATTTTTTTCCAAAGTACGACAATATCCAACCTATATAAGTAGAAACGGAAGCCACCAAAATGTACAAAATGAAATTTTTTCTTCAATTTTGTCGCACAATGATTTTTTTTTCCGTTTCGCCGTGGATTTTTTGGTAAAATTATTATTGTCACTGCAAAGTAGAATTGGTGGTGCAAGAAATAAGCCATCATATGGATTTTTAGGTGCAAAATTGAAAGCGTTATGATTTTTAGAAGGTGATGAGGAAAAAATGAAAATGCAAAAACTGAAAAACGCTGCGTCCTTAAGGGGTTAATATCACTGACTAAAATGATGTCCCAACAGCCATAACATTTATACCACTGCCTAATATTTTGTCTCTAGGTTGAACTTGACGGCCTCTTGTATTTTTTTCAACCATACAAACGGTTACTATGTGGCCCTTTGGAATATTGTGGGTTTTGTTTTCTTTCTTTGTAAACTATGATATTCTCAAGTTCACAACTTACAGTTATTTTACACCCCCCCTCTATAACTGCTTTAGGTACTGTATACATGACAAAGAGTCAGGAAAATATTACCCCCAATACTATACACTATACACACCAATACTATACACAACAACCTGGTATTGTTCCAAATGTAAGTAAAATAAATGTATCCAATGATAATCATATTACTAACATATAAACTAAAAGAAAATACTATATTGATGACGTTATATAATTATAATACATAAATAATTCCATTTATTTTTAGCAGTGACAGTAATAATAATAACAGGACATGTATGAGCACATAGTAAATACTAGAGTAGAAGTATTTTAGGCTTCTGAGTCAAAGTATTTACACGAACAGGGTCCCATTCATTTAATATAAATCTTAATATTATACAATAAAGGCGTAATAAAACGCAGATAAGTAACAGACAAAATAAATCTGATGTCTGGATCTCATCTCTAAGAATTATGTAAGCTCATATTCTATAATGAAGCCACCACCAATGTAATTGCCTGGCAGTGCTAAAAAGCATAATGTATTCTTAGGCTCCCAGTAACATGTTCTGATGAGTAGTAAGGTTACACATGTTCAATGTAGCAATCTATGTAAGGCGGGGACAATTCAATCATACAAGGCCTGAGAACGGATGTTTTAGTGGTAGACTAACTGAGCTACATTGGTAGTGTTTGTCATTTTACTGCTGTAGTTAAAAAAAAAAATTGCGCATCGCCTTATATCTTTTATAATGAAACATTTGCAAAGAGTCATCAAAAATTTGCAACGCAAGAACCAATCACAAGTAAACATACTCAACATCCAATCACAGTCAGGTATACAGGAACACTCACCAGAGGACGGAAAGAGCCACACTGCTTTACACACCAGAGAAAGCCAAGCTGATCAGCACAAGACAACTTGTTAAGGTTAATTATAAAAACTTGGGTTTAGGTCAAACATACAACTATGAAAACAATCTTAACATTGGGCAAACACAAATACAAATTAGCTTAGTAGAAAAACATAACTATAATGATTCCAAACAGATGAATGTAAAACAAAAAAGGGATTGACACGACTTATGGCACTGTTTGCAAGGCGGGGGTCCTTCAGCTGTTTAAAAAGACAAAAAAACACGGCTCTGGCAGATCTATATCTAAATGACTACATTTAGCACTCAAAAAAACATTTCAGGATAACAATTATGTGTATTTTTGAAACAGGTTGATTGAAATATCCTTTTATTTTTGATCAAACAGGTGTGTGAGTAAAAAAAACAGCATGACAACGAGATTTCTGTGGATCCACGCTTATTAGGTAAGTAACAGTTAAACACACTGATAAAAACAAATAAAAGCATTTAAAAAAAAAGGTGAGAATCAAAAAATAAAAGGAAACCATACACTTTGGCCACTAGGATTACATTGATATGCCTTACTAAACACTGCTCCATTAATATATGTGATGACCAACCCAGTAAGAGTTGTATGTCTTTGAAAATGATTATAACATTTATTCATAGTTGCAGCAAGGTCCAAAAAAAGAGAAGAAATCGAGGAAATTGTGACATTTATTGATTTGCATGCCTACGATCAAGCACACCGAGGAAGTGTCCACAAGCATAAAAGCTAAGTTATGCATCAATTGTCAATACATCTGTACAATCTTTTTGGAACACAGCACACCAAGACACAAGTGTGCAAAAGGTGTTCTGACCTATGTGTGAGAGAGACGAAATTGCTGCGAGCGATACGCAAAGAAATCCAACAGGGTAAGTTTACTATAACAAATTAACATTTTAACAATGAGAATAGTAGTCAGTTTTATGATTGCCCTGCTACATGACAAAGAAGGAAAGTGTCCATTTCTGTGTCTCATACTTATACATTTTATTTTCCTTTTCTTTTTTTCTATATACATGTAACATTATTGATACCTAAAAAAAAAAGTCAATGCAAGCAAATGAGGTGCAATGTCGAGAATCAGATGTTACCTCATCTCATGGCCCTTCCAGGAGTGGACAGTATGAATGAAGTGGTAAGTATCGTATTTATCGGCGTATAACACACACTTTTTAGGCTAAAATTTTTAGCCTAAAGTCTACCTGCGTGTTATACGCCAATAAGCCGCTGCAGTTCAATGATTTAAAGCGGGCGCTTTAAATCATTGAACTGCAGCGGCTTTGCAGGTGCAGAGACCTGCCGTCGCTGCTGGCTTCTCTGCCCCTGCCTGTCCTGGGGTCTAGTGCCCTGCTGCCACCGCTTCTCTCCCCCTGGCTATCGGTGCCACTGCCCGTTCTCTCCCTCTGGCTATCTGTGCCGCTGCCCCATTGCTGGCGCCGATAGCCAGGGGGAGAGAAGCGGCGCCGGCAATGGGGCAGTGGCGCCGACATACAGAGGGAGAGAAGGGGCAGAGGCACCCATTGCCGGCGCCGCTGCCCCGTTGCCTCCCCCATCCCTGGTTGTATAATTACCTGCTGCCGGGGTCGGGTCCGCGCTGCTTCAGGCCTCCGGTGTGCGTCCTCTGCGTCGTTGCTATGCGCTGCGAGACGCAATAACGTCACTCGTCATTGCGCCGCGCCGTGCAGTGCATAGCAACGACGCAGGGGACGCACACCGGAGGCCTGAAGCAACGCGGACCCGACCCCGGCAACAGGTAATTATACAACCGGGGATGGGGGAGGCAACGTTGCAGCGGCGCCGGCAATGGGTGCCACTGCCCCTTCTCTCCCGCTGGCTATCGGTGCCGCTGCCCCATTGCCAGCGCCGCTTCTCTCCCCCTGGCTATCAGCGCCGGCAATGGGGCGCCGGACCGATAGTCAGGGGGAGAGAACGAGCAGTGGCGCAGATAGCCAGCGGGAGAGAAGCGGCGGCAGCAGGGCTCTAGACCCCAGGAAAGGCAGGGGGAGAGAAGCGGGCAGCGACGGCCTCTCTCCCCCTGCCTTTCCTGGGGGCTTCTGCGGGATCAGAAACAGTGTATCGGGGTATACGCATGCACACACACGCACCCTCATTTTACCAAGGATATTTGGGTAAAAAACTTTTTTACCCAAATATCCTTGGTAAAATGAGGGTGCATGTTATAGGCCGGTGCGTGGTATACCCCGATAAATACGGTATCTTTCTATGTAGACTAGAAGGCTACATTAATGATAAAAGGTGAAATGGGATATATAACAAAAAAAAAATAAATCTAAAAAAGGGAAACTGACATTAACCACAAAAAAATGTTTGTAAGGAAGCAAATAACATACAAGTTGTATTTAATTGACACACCCTGACATTAGGTTAAATATTTGTCTATTTTAGTTTACGCAGATATGGCCTGTGGCCTTCTAGTATGATTTACAAAATAGGAAGTGTGAATGAAAAAGCAGGGATTGTTACACTGAGGCCAAGCAGGGCTCTGTGCAGTGATGCTCCAATACATGCCCATGGCTCCCACAACAGGAGGTTTGAAAAGTCTGGAGCATGCACAGAGCCCTGCTTGTCCTGTCTACACTTCATATATTTTTAATCCTCACAGACACACACAGACAAGAGCTGCAGGTTAACCACAGTTACTAATTAAGATTGCATGAAAACGTGATTAGGAATCATGAAACCATCCTTTTTTTAAAAATGTTATCAGTATGTTAATGATTAACCCTGGGTGCAAAAATACTTTAAAATACATGTTGGGTTTAGGAATATCAAAGGACAAGCATGCTAAACTTCCCTGTTATTTTATCTAAAGGTGGCAAATGTAGAAGACTCAGAGATTGTAACACTCCATCTGGAGCCTATCCCTCACTATGATACAGTGACCCCCCCAACCTACGATGGCCCCGACATACAATCATTTAAACATACGATGGCCTCTCAGAGGCCAACGCATGTTGAAGGCAGCATCAACATACGATGCTTTTGTATGTCGGGGCCATCGCATAAACGGCTATCCGGCAGCGCAGACTGCTTCAGCTGCCACCAGATAGCCGTTTACGGTGCCCCGTGTGGTCTGCTGACGATCACTTACCTGTCCTCGGGGCTCCGGCGCGTTCTCTTCAGGATCCCCTGCATCGTCGGCGCTCTCCATCGTCGTCATCACATTGCCGCGCACGCCGTCCCGTCATCCAATAGGAGCGGTGTGCGTAGCGACATGATGGCGGCGACGGAGAGTGAGGATGCCGGGGAAGCAGAGGCCTTGCCGCAGCATCGGGACACCCCGGGTACGCGGCGACAGCGATGGAAGGCGACATCCAGGGCAGCGGTGACGAGCGGTGACGGTCCGGAGCGGCAGGGACACGTGAGTATAACCTCCAATACCAGTGGTCTTCAACCTGCGGACCTCCAGATGTTGCAAAACTACAACTCCGAGCATGCCCGGACAGCCGTTGGCTGTCCGGTCATGCTGGGTGTTGTAGTTTTGCAACATCTGGAGGTCCGCAGGTTGAAGACCACTGTCCTATACTTTACATTGCACGGATCCCTCAACATACCATGGTTTCAACAAATGATGGTCCATTTGGAAGAGATTACCATCGTATGTTGAGGGACCACTGTACTTCACATCAAGCAAGCCAGGAAGATATGAAGACTTACCTTGACCAGATGCAGGAATCATTACAGAGTTATTTGGAAAAGAAAGTTAGAAAGGCTTAGGCGAAAATGATGGCCCAGATAGACAAGATTAGGGAAGACATTTTTGCTAACATTTTTGCATTTTTGTTAAGTTACAGGATCAGAAAAGCCAGGCAAGGTTCAGTGCACCATGAGCTACATAGTTACATAGTTACATAGTACGGTCGAAAAAAGACATATGTCCATCAAGTTCAACCAGGGAAGTAAGGGGTAGGGGTGTGGCGCGATATTGGGGAAGGGATGAGATTTTATATTTCTTCATAAGCATTAATCTTATTTTGTTCCAGGAATGTATCTAATCCTGTTTTAAAGCTGTTAATTGTTCCTGCTGTGACCAGTTCCTGAGGTAGACCGTTCCATAAATTCACAGTCCTCACGGTAAAGAAGGCGTGTCGCCCCTTGAGACTAAACTTTTTCTTCTCCAGACGGAGGGAGTGCCCCCTCGTCCTTTGGGGGGGTTTAACCTGGAACAGTTTTTCTCCATATTTTTTGTATGGGCCATTAATATACTTATATACGTTTATCATATCCCCCCTTAAACGTCTCTTCTCAAGACTAAACAATTGTAACTCCTTTAATCGCTCCTCATAGCTAAGATGTTCCATGCCCCATATTAGTTTAGTCGCGCGTCTCTGCACCCTTTCCAACTCCGCAGTGTCCCTTTTATGGACAGGTGCCCAAAACTGAACAGCATATTCCAGGTGAGGCCGTACCAATGCTTTATAAAGGGGGAGTATTATGTCTCTGTCCCTT
This sequence comes from Hyla sarda, assembly GCF_029499605.1. Classification (NCBI taxonomy): domain Eukaryota; kingdom Metazoa; phylum Chordata; class Amphibia; order Anura; family Hylidae; genus Hyla; species Hyla sarda. The sequence continues at coordinate 84,177,425 of NC_079195.1, read as the reverse complement.
GAGTCCATGCCTCTTTTGATACATGACAATATCCTGCCGGCTTTGGAAGCAGCAGCCTGACATTGCATGCTATTCTGTAGTCTGTGATCTACAAGTACACCCAGATCCTTCTCTACCAGTGACTCTGCCAGTTTAATCCCCCCTAAGACATACGATACATTCAGGTTATTAGTACCCAGATGCATAACTTTACATTTATCCACATTGAACCTCATTTGCCAAGTGGATGCCCAGACACTTAGTCTATCCAAGTCATCTTGTAACTTATGCACATCCTCTATAGACTGTACTGTGCTACAAAGCTTGGTGTCATCTGCAAAGATAGAAACAGAGCTGTTAATACCATCCTCTATATCATTGATAAATAAATTAAACAACAGCGGGCCCAGTACGTGAGGCTTGTTTGCGTTTGCTGCATTTGTGGCTTCTTTCTAAGTTAAAACAATAGCATGTTAGAATATTCCATTCATGTTAATGGTTTACATTTGTATACTAACATAAAAAGTACTGTATTTTTCGCCCTTTAGGATGCACCGGCGTATAAGATGCACCCAATTTATAGGTGCAAAATCTAAAAAAATAAAGATTCTGAACCCAACAGTGGTCTTCAACCTGCAGACCTCCAGATGTTGCAAAACTACAACTCCCAGCACGTCCGGACAGCCGTTCGCTGTCCGGGCATGCTGGGAGTTGTAGTTTTGCAACATCTGGAGGTTCGCAGGTTGAAGACCACTGGATAGGAGGTAATACTCACGTGTCCCCGCCGCTCTGAACCCATCACCGCTGCCCTGGTTGTCGTCGTCCATCGCTGTCGCCGCGTCCCCGACTCTCCGGACGTCTTCTTCCCCGGGATCCACGCCCTCCATCGCCGTCATCACGTTGCTACGCACGCTGCTCCTATTGGATGACGGGACGGCGTGCGCGACGACGTGATGACGTCAAAGGAGAGCGCCGGCCAAGCAGGGGAGTGTCACTTTCCCTTCAGACGCGGCAGTCAGCTTTGATCGCCGCGTCTGAAGGGTTAATACAGGGCATCACCGCGATCGTTGATGTCGTGTATTATCCGCAGGTCTCGGCCGTTGATGGCCGCAGGTATTCGCCGTATAAGACGCACCAACTTTCCCGCCCCCCCCCCCCAGTTTTGGGGAAGAAAAAGCGCGTCTTATACGGCGAAAAATACGGTAAATGAAAGAAATTTAGTTTATCACAATTATGGTATTTGATTACAATAAAACAGGGTGTACTCTGGGGCAAAACATTTTTGGAATATAAAAAGGATCATTAAACGATGAAGAACACAAGCAGCGTTTAAAAAATCATAATCCTTCCAGTACTTATCAGCTGCTGTATGTTCACGAGGAACATTTTGGACTGTGTGACCACAGTGCTCTGTGCTGACACCACTGTCTGTGTCAGTAACTGTTTAAAGTCAGAGCTAATCACCATAGGAAACATCGCCTGCTCAAAACAGTTTGTGACATGGACAGAGGTGTCAACAGAGAGCACTGTTGTCAGACTGGAAAAAACTACACAACTTCCTCTGCAATTTACAGCAGTTGATAATTAATGTAAGTGTGGTGGCCCAGTACAGGATGGTGTTACCCCCGTACCTCCCCTGCCCTCTCAGGCAGTGTTTCCTCTGTGTCCCAAGGGCCCCCTGCAGTGTTTCCCCCATTGTAAATATGTTATGCATTAGGGTGGGTTCACACCACGTTTTTCAAGTACGTTTCCCGTATATGTTTTCATTATTGAAAACGTATGGGACCGTATTGAAAACCGTATACATAGACAAATAATTGAAAACCGTAAGTACCCGGATGCATCCGGTTTCATACGGTTTGCTTTCAATACGGTTTTCTCCCGTACTCAAAACTGTAGTTGACCACGGTTTTGTCTCCGGTTTAAAAACCATACTGCAACCGCATAAGTTTTTTTTAACATGGACGTCATTGGGAAACGCACATGTATCTGGTTCCATATGGGAAACCGTATACGGTCTTTACTTTGCACATGCGCATTTGCATCCTAAAGTCCCCACCCAACACCCCTCCCTTTAAAAATGGACAACATTTTCAAAAACATATGCTTTCTAAAAAAAATAAAAACGGACGGAACTGTATGCACTTTTAAAAACAGTATACGGTTTAAAAACTCATATGGTTTACTTTTTCCTTAACTGTCACATCTGTGGTTTTTTTTGCCCATACGGTTTTCTTTAGAAAACATGATGTGAACCCAGCCTTATACTGTGTATTGCACCTTAATGAAGTGTACCATTTGATTGTTACCAGGAGGTACCAGTGACCAGTTGACCCCAAAGGTGACTTATGGGCTCCCTGCTAGTCTCCCCCATATAAGCCCTGGTTGGAACTAGCTTCTCTCTCTTTGAGCTCTGCTCTTGCTTCCTGCTGAGGTCCAGTCAAGTCGTGCCTTGTGTGTGTCCAAAGTAGTGGAGGCCTCAAGTTAAGTCCTGCAGCCACAAGTCAAGTACAAGTAACCTGTCAGTCAAAAGTTAGTCAAGTCATCTGTCTACCCAGCGTGGCCTGAACTAAATTCTCCTGTCCAACTACAAGTCCCAGCAAGCCTGCGAGGCCTCTATGTCACTGGTCACCTCCTTGGACCCTGGCTGAACTGCATAGACTGTACTAACTGTCTACCCTCAGTAAAGCTACCATTGTCCATAACTTGGCGTTGGTGTCTTCATTGCCCCCGTGCCTAGCCCAGGATCCAGCGGTATACCTTCAGTTGGTTATAGGCTAAACCACGCCCTGGCATCACAAACACAAGGGGTTAATTCCATCTGCCCCTAGGGTAACAACATCTGCCCTGCACCACACACCCTGCCACCACATAAGTATTTAGATTTTTTGAACAACATAATTGTCAAATGTAAAAAAAAAAAAAAATACAGCCACTTGATGATCCCAAAAAATTTTGCACACAAGAGTACATCTTTATTATAGTAGAAAAAAAAAAACACACAAAATGTTAAAAAAAAAAAGTGGTTACACAAAAAGTGCAAACAAATGTGTAATCACTACTAGCAATCTTTTGCAAACGTGATTTATAACAGGGAAAAATGTTTCCTGGTTGCTGGGACAAAATTACCTTTATTGTGTAAGTTTTGAAAAAAAAGTTTGTGTGTCTAATTTTGATATTTCAAAATAAAGAAAAAACAATGTTGACAACTGATTCTGAATTAATCATTTCCACCTTGAAAATAAAGGAAGGATAAAAAAAAAATGGCATACAGGGGCTTTAAAGTTAGTGTTGCTACTGTACCTGTGTGTGAGGGTGGTCTCACAATTATTCTGTGATTTTCCAAATAAAATTTATTTTAGCAGCATATAAAATGACTGCTGTCTCAGGTTTTAACCAGATTACAATGCGGCAGAGACCTGACATCACTAGTAAACTTATGACAGGGAGCCTGTCTGCTTCAATGGGTGGAGCGATTGCTTGGTGGGAGAGAGATCATTGTGCAACTATTTTTATTTTGCCAACAGCTGTAGGTACTCTGGTTGGAAAACACAGGTCTTTGTAATGGATGATGTGTGTGAGGGAGGAAATTTGAATTATGTGATTTTTAGGCAAAGAAGAAAACTGAAAATGGAAATACCAGATCACAAAAAGATAGCTTCAGCGTTAGGGTAATCACACAACATAGCCATTTAGCCCCAACACAAGCGCAGATCCTTCCTAAGCATGTCCATTACTGTCAGGCAGGTACATACTAAAATCACCTTATGGTGGATAACCACTTTAACCCCTTGGGGACCGAGCTCATTTTGACCCTAAGGACCAGAGCATTTTTTACAATTCTGACCACTGTCACTTTAAGCATTAATAACTCTGGGATGCTTGTACTTATTAATTTGATTCAGAGATTGTTTTTTTCGTGACATATGCTTCTTTATGTTAGTGCAAAATTTTTGTAGATACTTGCATCATTTCTTGGTAAAAAATTCAAAAATGTAATGAAAAATTAGAAAATTTTGCATTTTTATAACTTTGAAGCTCTCTGCTTGTAAGGAAAATAGACATACCAAATAAATTATATATTGATTCACATATACAATATGTCTACTTCCTGTTAGCATCATAAAGTTGACATGTTTTTACTTTTGGAAGACACCAGAGGACTTCAAAGTTCAGCAGCAATTTTCTAATTATTCAAGTAAATTTCAAAATCTGAATTTTTCATTGACCAGTTCAGTTTTGAAGTGAATTTGAGGGTCTTTATGTTAGAAATACCCCATTATGAAAACTGCACCCCTCAACGTATTCAAAGTTACATTCAGAAAGTTTGTTAACCCTTTAGGTGTTTCACACGAACAGCAGCAAAGTGGAGGCGAAAATTCAAAATCTTCATTTTGTACACTAACATGTTCTTGTAGACCCAAATTTTTTTTTTTTACAAGGGATAAAAGGAGAAAAAGCCCCACAAAATAACCCAATTTCTCTCGAGTAAGGAAATACCTCATATGTGGATGTAAAGTGCTTTGTGGGCTCAGAAGGGAAGGAGCAACAATGGGATTTTGGAGAGCGAATTTTGCTGAAATGGTTTTGGGGTGCATGTCACATTTAGGAATGGTGCCAGAACAGCCAAAAACACCCCATATGGTATACTACTTGGGAAATCAGCTGGTGTCAGAAAGTTAAACAGATTTGTAAATTACTTCTATTAAAAAAAATCTTAATCCTCCCTTAATCCTTTTTTTATAGGGGCTGTATACTACTGAGGAAATGCTTATCTTTTTAGATTTCTCTGATGTCATGACCACAGTGCTCTCTGTTGACCTCTACTGTCCATTTTAAGAACTGTCCAGAGCAGGAGAAAATCCTCATAGCAAACATATGCTGCTCTGGACAGTTCCTAAAATGGACAGCAGAGGTCAGCTGAGAGCACTGTGGTCATGACATCAGAGAAATTTAAAAAGATAAGCATTTCCTCTGTAGAATATAGCCCCTAAAAAGTACTGGAAGGATTAAGATTTTTAAATTGAAGTTATTTACAAATCTGTTTAACTTTCTGGCACCAGTTGATTAAAAAAAATAAAGTTTTACACGGGAGTACCCCTTTAATACCCCACAGGTGTTTGACAACTTTGCGTTGAAGTTGGAAGTGAAAATGAGAATTTAAATTTTTTTTACAAAAATGCTGATGTTACGTCAAATTTTTCATTTTCACAAGGGGTAATAGGTGAAAATGTCCCCCAAAATGTAAAATTCCATTTCTCTCAAGTAAGGAAATACCTCATTTGTGGATGTAAAGTGATCTGCGGGTGCACTAGAGGGCTCAGAAGGGAGCGACATTGGGCTTTTGGAAAGCAAATTTTGCTGAAATGTTTTTTGGGGGTATGTCACATTTAAGAAGTCTCCATGGTGCCAAAACACCCCACATGGCACACTATTTGTGAAACTACACCCCTCAAGGAATGTAACAAGGGGTGCAGTGAGCATTTACACCCCATTGGCGTTTGACAGATATTTGTAACAGTGGGCTAAGCAAGTGAAAAATTACATATTTGGGGTGTTAAGGCTCACTATACCCCTTGTTATGTTATGTGAGAAGTGTAGTTTCCAAAATGGGGTCACATGTGGGTATTCTTTTTTTTTGAGTTTATGTCAGAACCGCTGTAACCAGCAGCCACCCCTGTGCAAATCATCAGTTTAGGCCTCAAATGCACATGGTGTGCTCTCACTCCTGAGCCCTGTTGTGCGCCCGCAGAGCATTTTACGTCCACATATAGGGTATTTCCGTACTTGGGAGAAATTGTGTTACACATTTTGTGGGTCTTTTACCTCTTATGAAAATGAAAAGTATGGGGCAATACCAGCATGAATGTTAGTGTAAAAAAATTAATTTTTTTACACTAAAAGGCTGGTGTAGACCCCAACTTTACCTTTACATAAGGGGTAAAAGCCCCCCAAAATTTGTAGCGCAATTTCTCCTGAGTACGGAGATACCCTATATGTGGCCCTAAACTGTTGCCTTGAAATAAGACAGGGCTCTGAAGTGAGAGAGCGCCAGGCTTAAATTTGGGATTTTTATAAGGGTTTCACTTGCCTCCTACACCAAAAATACTGTATGTCAGTTTTCCCCAAAAACTCACCACATGCCTGGACAGTCAATCGCTGTCCGGCAATACTGGGATATGTTATTTTGCAACAGCTGGAGGTTCTGTTTTGGAAAAACTGACGTAGAAGACATTTTTTTTTTTTATTGGGGGGGGGGGGGGGATGACAGTGTAAGGGTGTAGTGTATATGTAGTGTTTTACTCTTTATTTAGGGTTAGTGTAGTTTAGTGTAGTGTTTTTAGGGTACATTCACACGGGCGGGGGTTTACAGGGAGTTTCCCTCTGCAGCGGAAAATTTGCTGCATCTCAAACTTGAAGCGGGTAACTTGCTGTAAACTCCCGCCCATATGAATGAACCCTGTACATTCCTGTGGGGGGGGGGGGGGGGACTACTCCGCTTGCACTGACAGACTGTTCATGCTGGGAGTTGTAGTTATGCAACAGCTAGAAACACACTGGTTGGGATTGGGAAACACTGAGTTAGGCAACAGACTACTGCAGTGTTTCCACACCACTGTCTGTTTCCTAACTCAGTGTTTCCCAACCCATGTGCCTCCAGCTGTTGCAAAACTACAACTCCCAGCATACATGGTCTGTCAGTGCATGCTGGGAGTTATAGTTTTGCAACAGCAAGAGGCACATGGGTTGGGAAACACTGAGTTAGGAATCAGACAATGTTTCCCAACTAGTGTGCCTCCAGTCATTGCAATACTACAACTCCCAGCATGCCCAGACAGCCGAAGGGCATGTTGGGAGTTGTAGCTATGCAACAACTGGGGGAGAACAATTTGGAGACCACTGTTTAGTGGTCTCCAAACTGTAGCCCTCCAGATGTTGCAAAACTTCAACTCCAAGCATGCCCAGGCATGCTCGGAGTTGTAGTTCGGCAACATCTAAAGGGCCAGATGTTGCCGAACTACAACTCCCAGCATGCCCAGAGTCTCAGCATGCTTTGAATTGACATCTGGAGCGCTACAATTTGGACACCCATGTATAGTGGTCTCCAAACAGTGCCCTTCCAGATGTTGCAAAACTACAACTCCCAGCATGCTGAGACTGTCCAAGCATGCTGGGAGTTGTAGTCCTACAACATCTGAAGGGCCAGATGTTACAGAACTACAACTCCCAGCATGCCTGGACAGTCTGGGCATGCTGAGAGCTGTAGTTTTGCAACATCTGGAAGGACAGTGGTCTCCAAACTGTGGCCCTCCAGATGTTGCAAAACTACAACTCCCAGCATGCCCAGACAGCTAAAGGCTGTGTGGGCATGCTGGGAGTTGTAGTTTTGAAACTCCTAGATACAGCAGTGAAGATCACTTTATGGCAATCTTCACTGCTGCATCTGGGAAACCGCCGCCACTGCATCCACTTGTCTGCGCCTCCTGTCAGCCGCCAGTCCATGGTCCCTGGTCCCCACATGAAGTCAGGAAACTGGCGCCGGCGGTACCCGGCACATCCACAGGCCCCTTGCACATCGCCGCCATCTTCCCCCGCTCTGCCCCTACATCCAGGGGCGGGCAGAGCAGGGGAAATTAACGTTCACCCCCGCCCCTGCCCAGCGATTGGCTGATTTGTCCTGATCGGCCAATCTCAGGGGATAGGAGGAGATGGTACCCCTGCCACCTCGCTCCTATCCTTTAGGATGATCGGGGCTGTCTCTGACAGCTCCAATCATCCCTATTTTCCGGGCTATCAGGTCCTCAGAGACCCGATCAGCCCGGAATCGCCGATCTGAATTTATTGGGGATTTGAGGTGATCACAGACATGGAGGGAGTGTCAGGACCCCCCAGGCATTTGCACGGGATGCCTGCTGAATGATTTCAGCAGGCATCCCATTACGATCCCCATCCGGCTTGCGGCGGGGATCAAAATTCCCACGGGCATACAGATATGCCCTTGGTCCTTAAGTACCAGGACACAAGGGTGTATCCATACGCCCATGGTCCCCAACAGGTTAAGAAGCATTGAAGGGGTATTGTTAAAACAATGTTTGCCTTAAGATTTATAGGGAAAGTATTGTAAAATAATTACACAGAATAACACAAGCAGCGGGAGGTATATCAAACATGACACTGATTAAGGATCCCAAAATCAAAAATAAATGTCTTTACGCAGCATATATGCTGGCATATGGTGGACTATGCTCACACGATGATAGAAAAAAGGTATTTGTTGTAGCAGAAAAAGCAAGAAGCATAATTTCAGATTTTATTTACAACATCTGTTAGAAAAAAAGGTGTATGAAAATCAATACGAGTTGAAGGCAGGTTCTTAGAAATATACAGTGACCCCCCCCCCCCCCCCAACCTATGATGGCCCCGACATACGATCATTTCAACATACATTCACTTCCAGGCTGTGAAGAAAGAGGTGCTGTTTGGTAACTATAAAACCAAGTATACCTAGCGATTGTCTGAGCTAGTGATTGTGTGTCTGTATACAAGAGTGTGAAGTATACAAGTGAGTGAGTATAAAAGTGAGGGGACTTAAAATTAAGGGTATACTGTAAAGTATTGTGAGCATTTTGAGTGCATTTCTGTGCTTTTTTTTCTCTGTCTGGGAGGATTACAGGTGGAGAGAGGGTGGAGTAACTAAATAATTAGCAGCTGATAAATTGCAGCTGTTTGCCGCCAGCTAGCCCTTGCATTCACTTCCAGGCTTTGAAGAAAGAGGTACTGTTTGGTAACTATAAAACCAAGTATACCTAGCGATTGTCTGAGCTAGTGATTGTGTGTCTGTATACAAGAGTGTGAAGTATACAAGTGAGGGGACTTAAAATTAAGGCACTTTAAATTCAGGAAGTTTAAATTGAAATATTTGATTTTTTTTTTCCTTTTCTGTTAATTTTTGCTATCCCCAAATCTAGTATGACCTCCATGTTGAAAAAAGCAGTCCAGTGTGCATCTTGCACAATGTATGCAATCCTTGAACAGCAGTTTGAGGGTGCATATTGTTGTGCGAAATGTGTGCGAGTTGTTCATTTGGAAGCCCAGATCCTGGATCTAGAGGAGCAACTGGCAACACTGAGACGCATTGACAACTTGGAGAGAAGCCTCCTGCTCACTGAGCAAGTACTCTCTGGGGTAGAGGTGGGGGAGGATAGTGGGGCGGAGGTGCAGGACAGTCAGGCAGTTAGCTGGGTTACAGTTAGAAAAATGGGGTAGAGGGAAAAATGTCACGGAGGCTAGTCCTGAACTGGCACACCCCAACATGTTTGCCCGGTTGGTAGATGAGGGGGAAGTCATTTCAGAGCTAGCGGTACTGTAGCAGGACTCTGCCTCTGACCGCCAGGGGGTGTCTGCTCCAATAAGGAGGGAGGGAGGAGTGCAGGGCAGGCCAGACAGGTACTGGTAGTGGGGGACTCAATTATTAGGGGGACAGACAAGGCGATCTGTAACAAAGACCGGGATCGCCGAACAGTGTGTTGTCTTCCTGGCGCTCGAGTTCGGCACATCGCGGATCGGGTTGACGGGTTGCTGGGTGGGGCTGGAGAAGACCCAGCAGTCATGGTACATATTGGCACCAATGACAAAGTAAGAGGTAGGTGGAGTGTCCTTAAAAATGATTTCAGGGACTTAGGCTGCAAGCTTAAGTCAAGGACCTTCAAGGTATTTTTTTCTGAAATATTACCTGTACCACGAGCCACACCAGAGAGGCAGCGGGAGATTAGGGAGGTAAACAAGTGGCTCAGAAGCTGGTGTAGGAAGGAGGGGTTTGGGTTCATGGAGAACTGGGCCAACTTCGCTGTCGGATACCGGCTCTACCGTAGGGACGGGCTGCACCTCAATGGGGAGGGTGCAGCTGTGCTTGGGGAGAAGATGGCTAGAAGGGTGGAGGAGTGTTTAAACTAGGGACTGGGGGAGGGAACCTACAACATAGAGGCGGAGGATAGTGTAGATAGAGGGGGGGGACTTATTAATGTACCTGGGGGTGGAGCGGAGGGAGGGGTTAGAATAGTTAATAGGGATAGGCATCATAGGTTAAAAAAAAACATACACCATTGAAGTGCATGTTGACTAATGCAGAAGTCTGTCCAATAAAACTGACGAACTGGAGTTGAAAATTTCTGAGGAGGATTATGACATAGTCGGTATAACAGAGACTTGGTTGGACGATAGCTGTGACTGGGTGGTCAACATACAGGGTTATAGTCTATTCAGGAAGGATCGGACAAAACTGAAAGGGGGAGGAGTCTGTCTTTATGTAAAATCCAATTTGAAGGCCGCACTGCTGCAGGATATTTGGGAGGGAAACGATAATGTGGAGTCATTATGGGTAGAAATATATGGAGATAAAAATAAAAAAAATTCTGATAGGGGTTTGCTATAAGCCACCAAACCAGAAGAACCAGAAGATCAATTATTGAGGCAAATAAACAAGGCAGCAAATCAAAATGATCTGATAATAATGGGGGACTTTAACTATCCTGATATAAACTGGGAGGCTGAGACCTGTGAATCTCATAAAGGAAACAGGTTTCTCAATTATCTGTCCCAAATGGTGCAGGGCCCTACCAGAGGGGATGCCCTACTAGACTCAATATTAACCAACGTATCTGACAGAGTACTTAATGTGCAAGTAGATGGACACCTAGGAAATAGTGATCATAATATAATACATTATAACATATTCTTCAATAAGGGAATCTCTCAAGGGGCCACAAAAACAATGAACTTTAGGAAGGCAAAGTTCGATCAACTCAGAGAAGCCCTTAACAATATAAAATGGGATAATGTCCTCAAAAAGAACAATACAGACACTAAATGCAAGACTTTTAAAAATATCTTAAATTTTCACTGTAAGATGTATATACCTTATGGGAATAAAAGGGTCAGAAATAAAAGAAAACCAATATGGATGAATAAAAATGTTAAGGGCAATAAATGACAAAAATAAAGCATTTAAATTACTAAAACAGGACGGCAGTGAAGAAGCATTAAAAAGCTATAGAGAAAAATGTAAAATATGTAAAAAACAGATAAAAGCCACAAAAATAGAGACATAAAGACTCATTGCCAAAGAGAGTAAAACTAACCCCAAAATGTTCTTTAACTATATATAAATAACAAAAAGGTAAAAAATTAAAGTGTTGGCCCTTTAAAAAATTATGAGGAAGAAATTATAAACGGGGATCAGGAAAAAGCAAATATATTAAGCAAATTCTTCTCCACTGTATTCACTGAGGAAAATGAAATGCCAGGTGAAATACAGTGTGATAAGGTAAACTCCCCAGTACAGGTCACCTGTCTAACCCAGGAAGAAGTACAGTGCTGCCTACAAAAATCAAAATAGACAAATCACCAGGTCCAAATGGCATTCACCCCCGTGTTCTAAAATAATTAAGTAATGTAATAGACAGACCGCTATTTTTAATATTCAGGGACTCTATAGTGACAGGGACTGTTCCCCAGGACTGGCGCATGGCAAATGTGGTGCCAATATTTAAGAAGGGGTCAAAAGGTGACCCCGGGAATTATAGACCTGTTAGTTTAACCACGGTTGTTTGTAAATTGTTTGAGGGTTTCCTAAGAGATGCTATTTTGGAATATCTTGATAAAAATAAATGTATGACCCCGTATCAGCATGGATTTATGAGGGATCGATCCTGTCAAACTAACCTGATCAGCTTCTATGAGGAGGTGAGCTCCAGACTGGACTGGGGCAATCGCTGGATGTCATATATTTGGATTTTTCCAAAGCATTTGATACGGTTCCACATAAAAGGTTGGTGCATAAAATGAGAAGGTTTGGGCTGGGGGAGAATGTGTGCCAGTGGGTAAATAACTGGCTCAATGATAGGAAACAGAAGGTGGTTATAAATGGTACTTATTCTGATTGGGTGACTGTTATTAGTGGGGTACCACAGGGGTCCGCCTTGGGTCCTGTCCTATTTAATATATTTATTAATGGGTTGAATTGTAAAGTAGCAATCTTTGCAGATGACACTAAACTCTGTAAAGCGGTAAACACTATAGAGGACAGTGCACTGTTACAAATGGATCTGGATAGGTTGAAGATTTGGGCTGGGAAGTGTTTATCAACACTGATAAATGTAACGTAATGCACATGGGGAAGAAAAATCCGGGCTGGGATTATGTATTAAATGGGAGAACACTAGGGACGACTGACATGGAAAAGGCTGTGACAAAAAGGCAGAAAGACCTGGCACAGCTGACTAATGGCTCTCCGTACTGTAGCAAGGTGATGGGACCTATCCGTTCCCGACTGGTGAAGTGTGGTGCTAAACGTGTATGGAAAATAAGCACATTCGTATGTAGCAAAAAGAGAAGTACCACGTAGCGACTCACCACTTCTGTAGAAACTTGTTTAATTGTGCTGGTAATCGTACAGTTGGCACATAACAACGAGAACGGGTGTGCAGGGAGGGCTAGACGTGGCGGGGGGAGCTCGAGACGATGGATCCTATTTCGCTTCCAGTGACGCTTCTTCCGGAAGAAGCGTCACTGGACGCGAAATAGGATCCATCGTCTCGAGCTCCCCCCGCCACGTCTAGCCCTCCCTGCACACCCGTTCCCGTTGTTATGTGCCAACTGTACGATTACCAGCACAATTAAACAAGTTTCTACAGAAGTGGTGAGTCGCTACGTGGTACTTCTCTTTTTGCTACATATGACATGGAAAAGGACTTAGGAGTCTTAGTTAACAGTAAATTTAGCTGTAGTGACCAGTGTCGGGCAGCTGCTGCCAAGGCTAATAAAATCATGGAGTGCATCAATAGGGGCATGGATGCCCACGACAAGGAAATAATTCTACCGCTGTACAAATCACTAGTCAGACCACAAATAGAATACTATGTACAGTACTGGGGACCAGTGAACAAGAAAGATATAGTGGAGCTGGAGAGGGTTCAAATACAGGCAACCAGAGTAATACGGGGAATGGGAGGACTACAGTACTGAGAGACATTATCAGAATTAGGGTTATTTAGTTTAGAAAAAAGAAGGCTTAGGGGAGACCTAATAACTATGTATAAATATGAGGGGACAGTACAGAGATCTCTCTCATGGTCTATTTATACCCAGGACTGTATCAATAACAAGGGGGTATCCTCTACGTCTAGAGGAAAGAAGGTTCCTACACCAGCACAGACGGGGGTTCTTTACTGTAAGAGCAGTGAGACTGTGGAATTCTCTCCCGGAGGAGGTGGTCATGGTGAACTCTGTAATAGAATTCAAAAAGGGTCTGGATGCATTTTTGCAGAGTAATAACATTACTGGTTATGTATACTAGATTTATAGGGACAGAAGGTTGATCTAGGGATTTATTCTGACTGCCATATTTGGAGTCGGGAAGGAATTTTTACCTCTAGTATGAGGGTTTTTTGCCTTCCTCTGGATCAACTCAACTCAATAGGGACTTATTAGGTTATAGGTTGAACTTTATGGACTCTGGTCTTTTTTCAACCTTATGAACTATGTTACTATGATGGCCTCTCTGAGGCCATCGCATGTTGAAGGCAGCATCAACATACAATGCTTTTGTATGTCGGGGCCATCGCATAAACGGCTATCTGGCAGCGCAGACTGCTTCAGCTGCCACCGGATAGCCGTTTACGGTGCCGTGTGGTCCGCTGACGATCACTTACCTGTCCTCGGGGCTCCGGCACATCCTCTTCAGGATCCCCTGCATCGTTGGCGCTCTCCATCATCGTCATCACGTCGCTGCGCACGCCGTCCCATCATCCAATAGGAGCGGCGTGCACAGTGACTTGATGGCAGCGACGGAGAGCGAGGATGCCGGGGAAGCAGAGGCCTTGCTGGAGTGTCGGGGACACCCCGGGGACGCGGCGACAGCGATGGAAGGCGACATCCAGGGCAGCGGTGACGAACGGTGACGGTCCGGAGTGGCGGTGACACGTGAGTATAACCTCCAATACCAGTGGTCTTCAACCTGCGGACCTCCAGATGTTGCAAAACTACAACTCCCGTTGGCTGTCCGAGCATGCTGGGTGTTGTAGTTTTGCAACATCTGGAGGTCCGCAGGTTGTAGACCTCTGTCCTATACTTTACATTGCATGGATCCCTCAACATACGATGGTTTCAACAAACGATGGTCCATTTGGAACGGATTACCATCGTATGTTGAGGGACCACTGTATGCCCCAAATGTAAGGAATACTACATACAGAACTGTTAATGTTAATAAGTTAATAAAATTGATGACCCACATGAAGCTGACAAGCAGACAGGAGTAGTAATCTTTTTTAGACCTTGTCAGGAGATGGTCTAGATTTGCAGGCTTTTTTTCACAATTTGCAGGAAATTTTTTGCAAAATTAAAAAACACGCAGATAATAAATTTGTTACCACTGCATCCGTCACTTCAAAAACTGGTCTAGCAACACCAAAAGGTCAAAGTGACAGATTTCATAACTTGAAAAAAAAAAAAAAAGAAAGTAAACAAAATTAGCAGATGTGGACCAAAAAACGGAATAGAACCCGAAGATGAATAATCCCCTATATTTATGCCTGTGCAATAATGTTATTTTGTTCTTAGAATTTGTCTTAGCCTGTTTTACAGCCAACCTGTTCTTGTGTGATTAGTTATTGAGCTAGACGGTTTCACAGTTCTTATAATAAAGAAGGCTGTCTCTCTAATGCAGTGATTCCCAACCAGGGTGCTGCGGGGTGCCGCAGGATTTTGCTGTCAATTTTTTTTATTTATTTCCCGTCCCGGCCTTCCCCGGCGCCACAGGGGGAGGGAAGTTTGTGCGCGCTTTGCTGTGCGTGCGAGCGAGCATCCCCCTCCCACTGCGGCCCAGTGAGTGAGTGCCTTGCCAGAGAGGGGAAGAACGCGGAAGCTGCACCGGGCCGTTGTAGCGACCCATGCCCCAGCATCCCCCTCCCCTCTGCGGCGCAGTGAATGAGTGACCTTCCGGAGAGGGGAAGAACGGGGAAGAAAAATGGCTTGCTTAAGCTCCTGTACCATGTTCACAACCCTCCCTTTCCCGTCACCCATGTCCATCCCCCCCCCTCCCACCCATGTCCATCCCCCCCTCTCACCCCTGTCCATCCCCCCCTCTCACCCATGTCCACCCTCCTGTCCATCTTGTCCACCCGTCACCCATGTTCCCCTCCCAGTCTACCCCTGACACCCATGTTCACCCCCTGTCCACACCCCAGTCTACCTCCCAGTCTACCCCCTGTCACCCATGTTCACCCCCCTGTAACTTTGTCACCCCTCTTTTATCCCCTTGTCTTCCTTGTCCACCCTCCTGTCATCCCTGTTTACCCCCATATCTCCTGTGTCCACCCTCCTGTCATCCATGTCCACCTTGGCCACCCCTCTGACACCCCTGTCCATCCACCTGTCACCCATGTTCACCCTCCCTGTCCACCCCTCTGACCACCCCCAGTCTACCCGTCTGTCACCTATGTCCACCCCCCCTATTCACCCGTTTGTCCCTTTGTCACCCCAGTCCACCCCTCTCTGTCACTCCTGTCCACCCCTCTTTTAACCGCTTGTCACCCTTGTCCACCCCTCTGACCCCCTCTCCCATGTCCACCCTCCTGTCATCCATGTCCACCTTAGCCATTCCCCTATCCACCCCTCTGTCCTCCCTGTCCATCCCCGTGTCACCCATGTTCACCCCCCATTGTCCACCCCTCTGACCACATACTTGTCACCATGTTCACCCCTCTGTCCCTTTGTCACCCCTGTCCTCTCCTGTTACCACCTTGTCACTCCTTTCCGCCCCTGTCACCCCCGACACCCCCCTGTCACCCATGGACACTCTTCTACACCCCTCTGTCACCCATGTACACCCCTTTGTCACCCATGTAAACCCCTCTGCCACCCATGTACATCCCTTTACAACCCTCTTGCACCCATGTACACTCTTCTACACCCCTCTGCCACCCATGTACGCTCCTCTACACCCAGGGGTCAAGTCCTGGTAAAAAAAAAGTGTGGGAACTCACCCAAGCATTCCCCTCAAAGGCTGGTCCTGCAGGACACCTTCTAATGGGAACAGTGTTCCTGCTATGGAAAAAGTGCAGGAACTCTGTTCCCATGCGTTCCTGCAGGACTTGAGCCCTGTCTACACCCCTCT
This sequence comes from Hyla sarda, assembly GCF_029499605.1. NCBI lineage: Eukaryota > Metazoa > Chordata > Amphibia > Anura > Hylidae > Hyla > Hyla sarda. The sequence goes on along the minus strand of NC_079195.1, from coordinate 84,161,272 downwards.
GCTACCCATGTACCCTCTTGTACACCTATCTGTCACTCCTCTACACTCCTCTGTCCCCCAAGTACACCCCTCTGTTACCCATGTGCACTCCTCTACACCCCTCTGCCACCCATGTACACTCCTCTACACCCCTCTGTCACCCATGTACACTCTTCTACATCCATCTGTCACTCCACTACACCCCTCTTACACCCAAACACACTTCTACACCCCTCTGCGACCCATGTACACCCCCTATTACCCATGTACACCCCTCTGCCACCCATGTACACTCCTCTACAACCCTCTGCCACCTATGTACACTCCTCTACACCCCTCTTCCACCCATGTACACTCATCTGTCACTCCTCTACACCCCTTTGTCACCATGTACACCCCTCTGTTACCCATGTACACTCCTCTACACCCCTCTGCCACCCATGTACACTCCTATACCCCTCTGCCACCCATGTACACTCCTCTACACCCCTCTCCCACCCATGTACACTCCTCTACACCCCTCTGCCACCCATGTACACTCTTCTACATCCATCTGTCACTCCTTTACACCCCTCTGCGACCAATGTACACCTCTCTGTCACCCATGTACACCCCTCTGCCACCCATGTACACTTCTCCACACCCCTCTGCCACCCATGTACACCCCTCTATCACCCCCTACACCCATCTGTCACCCATGTACAGCCCTCTGTCACCCATGTACACTCCTCTACACACCTGTCTCCCATGTACATCTTTCTGCACCCCTCTGTTACCTCTTTACACCTATTCGCCCCTGTATTCCTCTTCACTTGCAAAAGGGGAATCTAATGGGGAGGCTAATGCTGCTAAAGTGCAGAGCCTAATAGATTTGTTTTCCAGGTTTAACGGTGAAGAGTTGTGGCTGGAAGAAATGGTCAGGACGGTCCGGACCAGACAGAGAAGAACAGGGAACGACGCTGATCAGAGAAAATGTCACTTGTGAGTTGCTGTATAAGGCAACACTTTAAACTACATACCCACTGATAAGTAGATATATCGGATATTGTGCATTGCGGCCTTTTTCCTTAATTTTTTTTATATATATACATACATATATATATATATATATATATATATATATATATTTTTAGCTCTGCTTTTTTCACTGCTCTGACGACTAATCATTTTTTTCCTCCAGGTATATTTCAAAGAGTTTTACCAGGAACATTTTTTCCCATATTTTTGGTATGGTTCTTTCATATGGTTAAATAAGTTGATTATAACCCCTTTATCCCCTTCCCTCTCGGGCCATTTTTCATTTTTGCACTTTTGTTTTCTCCTCCTCACCTTGAAAAAAATCATAACACTTTCAATTTTCCACCTACAGACCGACCCATATGGGGCATGTTTTTTGCGCCACCGATTTTACTTTGTAATGAAAAAAACTGCCATTTTGTAAATTTTGGGGGCTTACAATTCTATGAAGTGTACTTTTCAGTACAAATGACACCTTATCTTTATTCTGTAGGTTCATACGGTTACATGAATACCGTATGGACCTATATAGGTTTTATTTTATTTTACCACTTAAAAACAATTATAACTACATGCATCAAAATAAGTATGTTTAAAATTGTGCACTTCTGACCCCTATAACTTTTCTATTTTCCATATATAGGGATATATGAGGACTCATTTATTGCGCCATGATCTGAAGTTTTTATCGGGACCATTTTTTTTTTGATGGCACCTTTTGATTGTCTTTTATTCATTTTTTTCTAGTAAATGAAGTGACCAAAATACGTATTTCTGGACTATGGAATTTATTTTTACGCTTGCGTCTTTGATCGTCCAGTTTAATTAACATTATATTTTAATAGTTCGGACATTTTCGCACGTTTTAGGTTTTATTATTTATTTATTTTTATTTGAAAATGGAATAAGCGGGGTGATTGAAACTTTTATTAGGGAAGGGGTTAATGCATATTTATTTACAATTTTTTAAAACTTTTTACACTTTTTTTTGTCCCCATAGGGGACTATAACATGCATCTCTATAGGACGGCAGAGAGGAAGGTACTACACCTCCCCCCATCCTCTCAGCTGATCGGGATGCCGTGGTTTTGCCGCGGCAGTCTCGATCAGCCCACTGAGCTAGCCGGGAACAGGATTAACCACTATTAGATGCCGCAATCAACTTTGAGGTCTAAAGAGTTAATGCTGGACATCAGTCCGATCGGCGATGTCCGGCAAATGCCGTGGGTCTGGGTTGCTGATAGTCTGCATCATACAGCGGGAGTCCACAGTGTACGTACATTTACAAGATGGGGTTAAACGTCTCTTCTAAAGACTAAACACATTTTATACCTTTAATCTTTCCTCATAGCTTATATGTTCAATGTCCTTTATTAGTTTAGTTATGGGTCTCTGTACTCTTTCCAGCTTCAGAACATCCCTTTTATGAACCAGTGCCCAAAACTGAACAGCATATTTCAGGTGAGGCCATATCAATGCTTTAAAAAAAATGGTAGTATTATGTCCCTGTCTCCCGAGTCCATGCCTTTTTTGATACATGACAATATCCTGTGGGACTTAGAAGGAACTGCTTGACATTGCATGCTGTGCTGTAGTCTATGATCTACAAGATACTCAGATCCTTCTCTACCAGTGATTCTCTCAGTTGTACGCACCCAAGACATATGTTGCATGCAGGTTATTATTACCCAGATGCATAACTTTACATTTATCCACATTGAACCTCATTTTCAAGTGGATCCCCAGATATTTAGTCTAAGTCGACTTGGAACTTATACACGTCTTCCATTGACTGTATTGTGCTACAAAGCCTAGTGTCGTCTGCAAAGATAGAAAGAGAGCTATTAATCCCATCCTCTATATCAATAATAAATAAGTGGGCCCAGTACTAAACTATGGGGTACACCACTAACAACCGGAGACCAATCAGAGACCAATCAGAGTACGAATAATTGACCACCACCCTCTGGGTACGGTTCTAAATCAGTTTTCCACCCAGTTACTAACAAAAATTTCTAAACCTAAAGACCTTAATTTAGGTGTCTATGAGGGACAGTATCAAACGCCTTTGCGAAATCCAAAAACACTATATCCACAGCCATCCTTCTGTCAAAGCTTCTGCTTACATCTTCAAAAATGCAACTTAGGTTGGTTTGACAGTTACTATCCTTAGTAAACCCATGCTTTCTATTACTTATCATACTATTCCCCTTTATGAATTCCTGTATGTAGTCCATTATGAGCCCCTTAAACAATTTTCCCACAATGGACATTAAGCTTAAGAGTCTATAACTACCTGGGAAAGACCTATAGCCCTTTTTGAAGAATGATACCACATTCGCCTTGCCCCAATCCCTCTGCACAACACCAGACACAATAGAATCTCTAAATATTATGAACAAGGGGACAGAAATGACTGTACTTGGTTCTCTAAGAACTCTTCGGTGTAATCCATGCGGTCCTGGAGCTTAGCTAACATTCACTTTATTTAATTTACCTTGGACCATATCTACATTAAGCCAGTCCAGTGCATAACATGATCTATTACCAGCACTGGCCTGGCCTATTCCTTTGTATTTACAGAGCTAAAGAACCTATTCAGTAGTAATTAGTATTCAGGGGTCCTACATGCTCTGTCCTCATGTTTTTTTTATTTCTTTTTTGGATTTATATATTTAAAACATTTTGAAATTTGCTTTTTTTTGCCCATCTGCCTTTCATTGAGAATTTTTCTGCTTTTATTACATTGATTTTATTTATTTATTTTCTCCTCTTTGAAGTTTTAGCAGAACCCTGACCCCAATCATTATCTGGATAGTTAAAATCTCGATCTTTGGGGGATCTCATTGGGGTCTCCGTTGTAATTTTGCTATGTAATGACTGGCATTTGATCAAGAATTTTGCTATGCTATATTATATGGTATTTTTTTAATATGGTATCCTAACCTTTCAGACAGGATGCATTGTTATTTTTAGCATTTTTGGTGATTGAATAATTTTTGTTATCACCTTTTGCACTATTATGATTTTTGGGTGGATTTTACCCTGGTCTATAGTAAAAGTTTAGTTTTTGGCACCTTTTTTCTTTGTTTATTGTAGTTAAAATCTCCCATTATTACCACTGTACCCTCCCAGACAGTCCTCTTTATTTTTGTGTGTAGCTGGCCTTTTTTCTCCTCAGTGATGTTGGTGGGGTCTATAGATTACTCAAAAAAAATATTTTTTCAGAGTTTATCTCCTTTTGTAATTCTGTCCACAAGGATTCAAAATCCACACAATACTGGCATCTTTTACACTTAATTTCATACCACTGCTAACAAATAGATATACTTCTCCTTCTCTCCTCCTGTCCACACTATCCTTTCGAAACAGTGTAAACCCCTGCAGATAGACAGCCCAGTCACGTGAGGAGTCTAGCCATGTCTCAGTAACAACAACTACATCAGTGTGTTCCTCCAGTAACAAGTATTATGTTCTGACTTCCTTATCTACTTGATTTGTTGTTTTGTCTTCCCTCCATATGCCTAGTTTAAATACTCTGTCACACCTTCTAGGATTCTCTCCCCTAGCACAATGGACTTTCTTCAATTCTGCAAATTATCTGGAGAATACAGTTTGGAACCTAATAAACAGTGCTCTAGTGCTCTAAAAACCCAAACCCTTCTCCCTTACACCAAGATGTAAGCCAAGCATTTAACTACTTGAGCTCCCACTGTCTTTCTTACAATGTGCAAATCACAGGCAATATTCAAAAGAAAACAACCTTGGAGGTCCTTCCCTTCAGCTTGGGTAGAGTTGTACTTTAAATCAGTTTTTTTACTCGAGTAGAAACTCATCTTCGCAATAGGCTCTACTACATAAGCAGAGGGATATGTCTTGAAACAATCTTTTATAGGTTTTATATTTTACTTGTAAAACTGACCTTGTCCTGTTGTTTAAAATTATAATTATGCTTTATTTTAAATACAGTACTCAACTTTGATAATGTTTTACCAATTCTGGAACAATCAAACGCAATAAAGACCCTGACACAGTAGATTAAACTATAGTTTGGTCTCCTTTATCTGATCTGGTGCAGACATATATGAGGTTTAGCTATAAACACCATCAACATCAAGCATCCTGTGTTCTCTAAAAAAAAACGTAAACCATATTTAACTTAAATATTTCAGAGTGAAGATGCATTAAGAAAAGTTCTAAGACATCTTTCAATTCATCATCAGCTGGTGTATATCCAAAGATAGTGAAGGGTTTAACATTTTATATTGTTTTACGTATTACTGCAAATAGGAAATTAAAAAATTCTGTTCATATAGCATGAAGTTGAGGCTTAAAATACACACCAAGACTCATGATTCTTCTTTCAAATGCATAAAGGGTTCACTCAATAACGCTTCTGTTCAAGCAATACACAGCACAAGTTATAATGACTCATATAATGACTCATACATGTCAATAGCATGGGGCATACAAATAAAAAACATAAAGCTAAAAGTTATTACATATATATATATATATATATATATATATATATATATATATATGTGTGTGTGTGTGTGTGTAATTAGTTCCTGGATAGAAGTAATGAAGTACAAAGAAAATGCCAAGGGGACATTGCCCTTTGTTCTTCTGGACCTCAGGCTCCTTGTAGGTGGACCTCCACCTCTTAACAATATGCCATCACCTGCTAAGGCTGCAATACCCCTTTCCCACCTTCCACAATGCCTAATAGACATTACGTGGCATCAAATCTGATGCCCCATTATGCAACTTGCTGAACAACAATCTTTAAAGTTTTGAAATGCATTCACTTGCACAAGATATGTTAGTATTATCTAAAGAAATTACCAACCTATCATGTCTTAAGGGAAAACAAAGTCAAGTAAAACAGTGGTTATGTCTGGAATTTCAAGATATATGAGGGAAATTCTAAATCACAGGATTTAGTCACATCCTCAAAAACATTCCCCAGTTGACCATTTATTTCAGATATTGTAAACCATTTAACATATAATGAATCAGTGAGAAAATGTCTTTGTATCTTAATATCTTACTCCCAACCATACAGCTGTTTGTACTTTGGTTTTTCTGGGATATTAGACTTCAAGGACATAAGTTTATCAGTCTATTTAGGGTGAAAATACTCCTGGGAAAACATAAGTGATTCATGAAATCTTCTCCCACACATACAAGAACATATGTTTGTTCTTATATACTTTATAATGAAATAAACATCTTAGCATCTATGCCACATATATAAACTAAGTACGTGACCTATAAGTTTTCTATAAAAATGCATCAAATATTTACATGTAGAGTTAAACATTTGGAGCTGAGCTAAATATTCTCTGAGAATGTAATACCATGTAATGTTACAAATGGTAGACTTACTCTCATAAAACAATATATATTACCCTCTATGAGTACCCGTAGGTTACAGTTTGGAAAAACCTTGCTAAATGCTTATATGCTATAATATTTAGAAGACAGTTAATACCAAGATGTATCATCCATCTACAGGATAGAAGATGAGTGTATGATCACGGGGGCTTCTGTCTGCTGTGATCCCTTCACCACAGTCTCAAGAATTGGGTCCTATGTCATCAGAAGAGCAGTGATCACCACAGCTCCATTCTTTGTCTATGCGACCTGTGGGAGATAGCTGAGTACAACACTTGCCTATCTCTGGCAGCTCCCATAGACAATGAATGGAGCCCATATGTATAAGCGTGACACCCCTTCCACCTCTGTTACCACAGGAGACTCTAGACCCTTTTTTTAAAATTTCTCAGGTCCTGAACTATGGGACCCGAACAATTATACACTAATCTTTTATCTTGTTGATAGAGGGAATAAGTCTTAATGGTGGGACAACCTCTTTAACTTTACCACCCTAAAATCAGAACTAAGCCCACGAAAAATGAAAAACTGTGAGGCATTGATCCAGCAGAAACTTCCTACTCAGCCAGTCACTGGCTGGGTCAGGTCATGACCAGAGAAGAAGTAATCAAACATTTATGACAATGTAGTATGGCATTTCAGGATCACTACCTGTTGGAATTAAGTCTTAGTAGGCACAATAGCAGGATAATGATCAGGATAGTCCCTTAATGTACTCCCACCTGTATTGACCTTATTGAGGCCAGAAGTCTGTGGTGTTTTTGCCCTTTATCAAGGGCATGAGCTGTGGCAGGGCATGACTATACAGCTGCCATAAAGAGGGCCTGGAAGCATGGATCCCTCAGACTTATGAGGTAACACAAAGATGTTCTGAGGGGTTGAGGAGGGAGAAGATACTAATTAGGGCCATCAGAACAGAGATCTGAGTTGGAAGTTCAATTTTGCATGGCTTCTGATGTCAGGGTTCTTTTTAGCCCATTGCACCACAGATAGTTTTTCAGTGTCAGGAGGCCACTGAAGGTGATTTGGGATTCAAAAGGCATTAAGGTAATGATTTTTTGTCTTATAAGGGCCAATAAAATAAAGACTGTTGTAAGGATGGCATTGAGCCAGGAATTCCTGGCTCAGGCATCTTGTCACGATTCGGCTTACAGGTTGTGGATCCACTGTGTCAGCGAGGGATTGGCGTGGACCGTGCCGATGGACCGGTTCTAAGTGGCTACTGGTGTTCACCAGAGCCCGCCGCAAAGCGGGATGGTCTTGCTGCGGCGGTAGCAACCAGGTCGTATCCACTAGCAACGGCTCAACCTCGCTGACTGCTGAGAAGGGACAGAAGGACCAGGCAGAGGCAAGGTCAGACGTAGCAGAAGGTCGGGGCAGGCGGCAAGGTTCGTAGTCAATATGGATAGCAGGAGATCAGGTAACACAGGCTTGGACAACACTAAACGCTTTCACTGGCACAAGGCAACAAGATCCGGCCAGGAAGTGCAGGAGAAGTGAGGTGATATAGCCAGGGAGCAGGTGGAAGCTAATCAGGCTAATTGGGCCAGGCACCAATCATTGGTGCACTGGCCCTTTAAGTCTCAGAGAGCTGGCGCGCGCGCGCCCTAGAGAGCGGAGCCGCGCGTGCCAGCACATGACAGCCGGGGACCGGGACGGGTAAGTGACTTGGGATGCGATTCGCGAGCGGGCGCGTCCCGCTATGCGAATCGCATCCCCGCCGGCAATGTCAGTGCAGCGCTCCCGGTCAGCGGGTCTGACCGGGGCGCTGCAGGGAGAGAGATGCCATGAGCGCTCCGGGAAGGAGCAGGGACCCGGAGCGCTCGGCGTAACACATCTATACTCATTGGCTTATGGCATGCGCCCCTTTAAAAATATTAACCAGATGTTAAACTATAAAATGTATGCCAAAAACGCTAACTTTTGACATATGTCTGGCCCACAGAATCATAGGCATGGGCACCGAATATATTTGAATACTTTTTTTTGTTTACTAGCTATATCTTACATATGTAGCCTTTCAACGTGGTATAAACAAAATCTTATTCAACTTTTTATTGCAAAATCAAAAAGTTAACTGGCTACCTATGGAATTTCCGGTAGGATAAAACTCTGCTAGCGAATTGTGTGTTTCCAATTGTTCTTGTAATTTTTCATTAACATTTCCATTATATTTTAGGCATATTGGGAGAGAATTGAATAGAGGGGTCCCAGTGCTCATTTCCCATACAATTTAAAACTTGGGACTTGGAATAGGTCTTTAATGCACCAAATGCAGAGAAAGGGCAATGGGGGAGATTTATCAAAACCTGTGCAAAGGAAGAGTGGTGCAGTTGCCTATGGCAAACAATCAGATTGCTTCTTTCATATATAACAGGCCTATATTTAAATGAAAGAAGCAATCTGATTGGTTGCTATGGGAAACTGCACTACTCTTCCTTTGCACAGGTTTTGATAAATCTCCCCCATTGCCCTTTCTCTGCATTTGGTGCATTTAAGACCTATTCCAAGTCCCAAGTTTTAAATTGTATGGGAAATGAGCACTGGGACCCCTCTACCGCGTTCTCCAGAATGTGGACCAGACTGAAATCTTGGAATGAAGCTGCCACTCCATTTGTGCCTATGGGAGCGCTAGAGTTAGCCGAGTGCTGTACTCTGGAGCTCCCATAAGCAAAAAATACAGTAGCCTAGCATATGCATGACCCACTTCTGCATTTCAACGGAAGACTGGGGTCACTCTTCCCTATCCGGTGGATTGGGGACAAATTATATTATATTAATTATCGGTGGTTATAGGCAAAACTACCGAGTTCATTTTACATAAATGCAAATCAATGTTTTACAAAATGTTATTGAACAGCACCTTGTGTGTGCAGAACACAGCTAACCACATATATATATATATATATATATATATATATATATATATATATATATCCATATATCCATATCCATGTAAACTGGCAGTTAAATCCTTTTTATATTATATATTTGTATGTTGAAATAACATAGATGGAAATAAATTGTTCTATAATCTGTATTTCTTAAGTAATTCTATTTTAATGTATCCTCTCACTGTGACTGCATGATTATGATTGTATATGGCATACACTAATGTGATGGAGAAAAGAGACATCACGTCTAATATTCTTTTCAATTTGGCCTGAAACATCAAATAACACTATTTTGTTAGGCAGTAAAACTATATGAAACGTGAATAATTCAAGATGTATGTGAGACCATAGTGTTATGAATTTAAAATGAAGGTTTCTATCAGAAGAAGATTACACAGGGAAAAATAAAAAAATAATAGAAAATAAACATTGTCTCAATGTGGAAGAATCTTGGGGAGTTATTAATTTCTGGAATACAACACATACTCTGAACTAACCATTATTTACCACACATTTCTAGGTTTTTCCAAAGCTCAATTAATAATGAGAATGTAATTTACATTACTGCTATTTGAAAATACTACAGGATAATAGTAATACATCACAACATGGAAGCCTCTAAAGATTTTTTGCTGTGAAATATTGGTTTATATGTAAAATCATATAATGGCTTTAGAAAGATATACATCTTCTTACATGAGAAATCATGCATAATTTACCATATATCTTTTCTCATGTCACTGGCTATTGAATACATCTGAAATGAGGTCATATAATTTTCTCTTAAATAGACCTACCTTGCATATTTGCTTTGTTTTGACTTTTTTTTTTTTCAATTCTATCTATGCAAAGTTATGAAGCTCTTTTGATGAAAGTGGCTTCAAGAGCCATTCTGCAAAATCAGCAATAAGATAATGGTAGCTAAGGTACAGGGGCTACAAGGCAATATAAATCTATGAAAGATTAAAAAAAAGCATTAGGGTCTTACCGCCACTGTGAAGTAAAGACTGCTCCATAAGCAGCCAATGAAATCTCAAAAATCTCCTTTAAGGGGTTATCCAGGAAAAAACTTTTTTTTATATATCAACTGGCTCCAGAAAGTTAAACAGATTTGTAAATTACTACTATTGAAAAATCTTAATCCTTTCAGTACTTATGAGCTTCTGAAGTTTAGGTTCTTCTTTTCTGTCTAAGTAATCTCTGATGACACGTGTCTCGGGAACCCGCCCAGTTTAGAAGAGGTTTGCTATAGGAATTTGCTTCTAAACTGAGTGTTTCCCGAGACACATGTCATCAGAGATTACTTAGACAGAAAAGAACAACCTTAACTTCAGAAGCTCATAAGTACTGAAAGGATTAAGATTTTTTAATAGAAGTAATTTACAAATCTGTTTAACTTTCTGGAACCAGTTGATATATAAAAAAAAGTTTTTTCCTGGAATACCCCTTTAACCTTTTAAGGACCGATGACGAATGCATACGTCATCACACCCTGGGTCTTAAGGACCCATGACGTATGCATACGTCATGGTCTTTTCCTGGTCTCCGCTGCTCACCCGCAGAGATCGGAAGCGGATCCCTGCTGAAATCCTTCAGCAGGGATCCAGGGCAAACGCCGAGGGGGGCCATGTAGGCCCCCCATGTCGGCGATCGCCGCAAATCGCAAGGGAAATCGCCCTTGCGATCTGCGGCGATACCGGGCTGATCTGCGGCGATACCGACTGCCCGGTAATTTCGCATGATCCCGGCTGTCACAGACAGCCAGGACCATGCTGATGTATAGGAGCGAGGTGGCAAGCCGGCCATCTCCTCCGATCCCCTGCGATTCTTCGTTTAGTTAACCGACCAATCGCAGGGAGGGGGCGGTTACTTCCTCCCGCCCTGCCCGGCCCCTGGAAGTCCGGAGAGGACGGGAGGAAGACCGGAGGACGCGGCGGGGGACCGGCCCCCGTACTTACCTCGTCCCTGAAGACCCGGATCCCGGTGAGGAAGATGGCGGCGGCAGCGACAGGTGAGTGGATCTTCAGCCGCGGTCGGGCCCTTTACAGCAATGCACGTCGCCGTAAAGCGACATGCATTGCTGTATTGGGACCCTGTATACTACAACTCCCAGCATGCCCAGACAGCCCTTGGAATCTGGGCATGCTGGGAGTTGTAGTTTTGCAACATCTGGAGGTCCACAGTTTGGAGACCACTGTGCCCTTCCAGATGTTGCAAAACTACACATCCTCAGCATGCCCTTACTGTCCAGGCATGCTGGGAGTTGTAGTTCTGTAACATCTGGCCCTTCAGATGTGGCAGAACTACAACTCCCAGCATGCCTGGACAGTTTTGGCATACTGGGAGTTGTAGTTTTGCAACATCTGGAAGGGCACAGATTGGGAACCACTGTATTAGTGGTCTGCAAACTGTAGTCCTCCAGATGTTGCAAAACTACAACTCCAAACATGCTGGGAGTTGTAGTTCGGCAACATCTGGCTCTAAAGATGTTGCCGAACTACTACTTCCAGCATGCCTGAGAATGTTTGGGAGTTGTGGTTTTGCAACAACAGGAGGCACACTGGTTGGGAAACATTGTCTGTTTCCTAACTCAGTGTTTCCCAACCCGTGTGCCTTCAGCTGTTGCAAAACTATAACTACCAGCATGCAATGATAGACTGTGCATGCTGGGAGTTGTAGTTTTGCAACAGCTGGAGGTTCCCCCCCTGTGAATGTACAGGGTACATTCACATGGGCAGGGGCTTACAGTGAGTATCAGGCTGCAAGTTTGCGATGCAGCAAATTTTGCGCGGCAGCTCAAACTCGCAGCGGGAAAATCGCTGTAACCCCCCACCCATGTGACTGTACCCTAAAAACACTACACTACACTAACACAAAATAAAATAAAAAGTAAAAAACACTACATATACACATACCCCTACACAGCCCCCCTCCCCTCCCCAATAAAAATGAAAAACGTCTGGTACGCCACTGTTTTCAAAATGGAGCCTCGACAGCCGTCGACTGTCCAAGCATGCTGGGAGTTTTGCAACAGCTGGAGGCACCCTGTTTGGGAAGCACTGGCGTAGAATACCCCTATGTCCACCCCTATGCAAATCCCTAATTCAGGCCTCAAATTCGCATGGCGCTCTCACTTTGGAGCCCTGTCGTATTTCAAGGCAACAGTTTAGGGCCACATATGGGGTATCGCCGTACTCGGGAGAAATTGCCTTACAAATTTTGGGGGGCTTTTTCTCCTTTCACCCCTTATGAAAAGGTGAAGTTGGGGTCTACACCAGCATGTTAGTGTAAAAAAAATTTTTTTTTACACTAACATGCTGGTGTTGCCCTATACTTTTCATTTTGACAAGAGGTAAAAGGGAAAAAAGCCCCCCAAAATTTGTAATGCAATTTCTCCCGACTACGGAGATACCCCATATGTAGGCGCAAAGTGCTCTGGGGGCGCACAATAAGGCCCAGAAGGGAGAGTGCACCATGTACATTTGAGGTGATTTGCACAGGGGCGGCTGATTGTTACAGCGGTTTTGACAAACGCAAAAAAAAAAAAACCCACATGTGACCCCATTTCGGAAACTACACCCCTCACGGAATGTAATGAGGGGTGCAGTGATAATTTACACCCCACTGGTGTCTGACAGATCTTTGGAACAGTGGGCTGCGCAAATAAAAAATGTTGTACAGTTCACTGTTCCAAAGATCTGACAGACACCAGTGGGGGGTAAATGCTCACTGTACCCCTTGTTACATTCCTCAAGGGGTCAAGTTTCCAAAATGGTATGCCATGTGGGGGTTATTTTGCTGTTCTGGCACCATAGGGCCTTCCTAAATGCGACATGCCCCCCGAGCAAAATTTGCTCTCAAAAAGCCAAATATGACTCCTTCTGAGCATTGTAGTTCGCCCGTAGTGCGCTTCAGGTCAACTTATGGGGTACCTCCATACTCAGAAGAGATGGGGTTACAAATTTTGGGGGGTATTTTCTGCTATTAACCCTTGCAAAAATGTGAAATTTGGGGGGGGAAACACACATTTTAGTGAAAAAATTTTTTTTTTACGTATGCAAAAGTCGTGAAACCCCTGTGGGGTATGTAGGCTCACTTTATTCCTTGTTACGTTCCTCAAGGGGTCTAGTTTCCAAAATGGTATGGCATGTGGGTATTTTTTGCTGTCCTGGCACCATAAGGGCTTCCTAAATGCAACATGCCCCCCAAAAACCATTTCAGAAAAACGTACGCTCCAAAATCCCCTTGTCGCTCCTTCCCTTCTGAGCCCTCTACTGCGCCCGCCGAACACTTTACATAGACATATGAGGTATGTGCTTACTCGAGGGCAATTGGGCTACAAATATAAGTATACATTTTCTCCTTTTACCCCTTGTAAAAATTAAAAAATTGGGTCTACAAGAACATGCGAGTGTAAAAAATGAAGATTGTGAATTTTCTCCTTCACTTTGCTGCTATTCCTGTGAAACACCTAAAGGGTTAAAATGCTGACTGAATGTCATTTTGAATACTTTAGGGGGTGCAGTTTTTATAATGGGGTCATTTGTGGGGTATTTCTAAGATGAAGACCCTTCAAATTCACTTTAAACCTGAACTGGTCCCTGAAAAATTGTGATTTTGGAAATTTTGTGAAAAATTGGAAAATTGCCGCTGAACTTTGAAGCCCTCTGGTGTCTTCCAAAAGTAAAAACTCGTCAATTTTATGATGCAAATATAAAGTAGACATATTGTATATGTGAATAAAAAAATAATATTTGGAATATCCATTTTCATTACAAGCAGAGAGCTTCAAAGTTAGAAAAATGCAAAATTTTCAAATTTTTCATCAAATTTGGGGATTTTTCACCAAGAAAGGATGCAAGTTACCAAAAAATTTTTACCACTAAGTTAAAGAATATGTCACGAATAAACTATCTTGGAATAAGAATGATAACTCTGGAATGCTTTTAGTTATTAAAGGACAACTGTAGTGGTCAAAAATCCCTGCCCAAATGTTCCCCAAACAAAAGTTATACAATTCAGTCAATTAGTTCTATTTACCTATATGCAGCCGTTTCTGAGATATTAGAGTTGCCAGCATAGCCCAGTAGTCCTGCGTCCGTCCCCTATTCATTACATTGCAGCCGCCATCTTGGGGACGGAGATCTCTTCCTCCCAGCAGTGTTTGTGCTCCCCCTAGCCTCTGTCAGGTCCTCCCTGCTTATGCATATGCATGAGCGGGTGCTTTCTGAGGCAGCCATAGGCTCATCCTCAGAAACGCCCCTATCTATTAGATTCAAGCAGGGAGAGAATGAGGACGTCCACAGCTCCTCCCCCCTCCCCTGCTCTGTCTACATAGGACCTCACTTATCACCGGGAGGATTCAAGTTTTCATGGGGGAAACACAGAGCAAACCACAGAGCAGGGAGGGGAGGACGTGTGTGTGGAGGAGACATATTATACTGCAGGGGCTGGTGGTGTATAGACTACAGGGAATAAATATCATACTGGAGATGATTCTGTGTGTGAGAGGGGGGGGACTACTGAATGACACATGCTGGGAGTTGTAGTCCCTGTTATGTGTGTGTGTATGCCAGTGTTTCCCAACCAGGGAATGCTGGGAGTAGTAGTTTTGCAACATCTGGAGGCACCCTGGTTGGGAAACACTGGTGTATGAACTACAACTCCCAGGAGACTACAGAGATACAATAGAGGTGTTTGTGAACTACAACTCCCAAGAGACTACAGAGATACAATATAGGTGTTGGTGAACTACAACCCCCAGGAGACTACAGAGATACAATATAGGTGTTAGTGAACTACAACACCCAGGAGACTCCTGATACAATAGAGGTGTTTGTGAACTACAACACCCAGGAGACTACAGAGATACAATAGAGGTGTTTGTGAACTACAACTCCCAGGAGTCTCCTGATACAGTAGAGGTGTTGGTGAACTACAACTCCTTTATACACTCAAACAGCAGAAAGCTGACAGGGCATGCTGGGATTTGTAGTCTTGCAACAGCTGGAGGCACCACTGGAATTCCCAGCATGCCCGAACAGCATATAAAATAACTGGGCATGCTTGGAGTTGTAGTTGTGAAAAAGATGGAGGGACCCCTATCAGGACAGTTTTATAGACAAACAATTATGTGTTTTTTTTTACCATTTTTACTTTCACTATCCACTCTCCAGTGCCCACACTACAGTGAGCACGGAGGCAGCCTGCTTCATCACTGGACAGGAGCCAGCATGGGGAGGGGGAGATGAGCAGAAGGGGAGGGTGTATGCATAGGGAAGGGAGATGTGGGCGTTACAATATAATAATTTGCTCGGGGGGGATAGAACAGGGGGAGGGCAGCAGCTTACAGGAAGTAAGCACAAGGCATGATGGGAGATGTAGTTTTACTTTCACTTCTCCGTAATTCGTGTGCTGATAACGGGAGAACGACTGGGCCAATTTTGATGGGGGAGACATCGTTGGAAAGGCTATTAAATGAGGTAAAAAAAAGTTTTTTTGCCCAGCACTGCAGATGTCCTTTAATGTTTAAAGTGACAGTGGTCAGATGTGCAAAAAATGGCCGGGTCCTAAGGTGTAAAATGGCTGGGTCCTTAAGGGGTTAAAGCGGTTATTCAGGAAAAAACTTTTTTTTTTTTAATATCAACTGGCTCCAGAAAGTTAAACAGATTTGTAAATTACTTCAATTAAAAAATCTTAATCCTTTCAGTACTTATGAGCTGCTGAAGTTGAGTTGTTCTTTTCTGTCTAAGTGCTTTCTTATGACACCTGTCTCGGGAACAGTCCAGAGTAGAAGCAAATCCCCATAGCAAACCTCTTCTACTCTGTGCAGTTCCCGAGACCAGCAGAGATGTCAGCAGAGGGCACTGTTGCCAGACAGAAAACAACAACTCAACTTCAGCAGCTGATAATTATTGGAATGATTAAGATTTTTAAATAGAAGTAATTTACAAATCTGTTTAACATTCTGGAGCCAGTTTATACAAAAGAAAAAGTTTTTTCCTGGAATACGCCTTTAAATGATTCTACCACTCCTCTTACATCCTTACTTTGAAGAAGTTGTCCTCTTGCTATGGCTTTGTTAGTAGCAGGCAATACTTGGATGGTAATAAATGTGAACTTATGTGAAACGCTATACAGCTGCAAACCCAAGAAAAGTGTTCACATATTTGTTAATATTTTATGTCAATTTGGCAGTGAGCACATGGTAGGTTTCATACTGGTGTGGCTCTCTGTGGCGGCCATTGTTTCTGTGATGCTTTGTCTGCGGAGTGGAGTAGCCCAGAGCCAGGGGCTTTGTCGGGCAGTAGTGGGGCTGCCTGGCCACTGGGTAGCTCCCCCCATTGGGCATGGGGTCTCAGAGGCAGTGGTCGCCGACGGGCGCTACGCCAGTGTCAGGTTAGGGTCCAACTCTAACGAGGTGGCCTTGACGTGGCGAGTGGGCTTGTACTTTTTGATCAAAATGTACACTAACAACCTGTTAGTTTTTGAAATTATGCTGAGAAACAAGTAGATCAAATTACAACTGGTGGATGTGCGGCTGTGTTTCTCTTTTTGTGTTGCAGATTAAAAATAATGTTAATGAAATCAAATCACATACTACCGAAGAAAATTTTCAGCTTAAATACAGATTGACGTCTCAATCAGCTTATGTCATTTATCTTATAGACTGTATCTGTGGCCTCCAGTATGTTGGAAGTACGACACAATCCCTGCACTGCCGAATTAATAAACATAGGCAACATATCAGAAAAATATTCATGCTCCATGGACTCTCCAGGCACTGTGTCACTACACACCCAGAGAACACAGATCCTATCAGTTACCCCAATTGACCACATCCTAGACTATAACTCCAATCGATTTGAACTCCGAAAAAGATGGGCAATCTTTTGGAAGTTCTAACTCGGCACTGTATACCTCAGAGGTCTAAATGAAATGGTAGAGACCATCATCTAATTTCAGATCATATGAGACCCCCGCTATCCTGCCAGTTCTCAGATCATTTTTTTCTGCACTATTTAAGCAACTACCCCCTAATCAGTATCCTCCTCTATCACATACACTCCAGTATATACCTTATCCAGCCATCCAGTCATCCATTTACCTCCAAGTCAGCTTTCCTGTCCAAACAACAGCCCCTTATCCAGCCTCCTCCGTGTCAGCAAATTGCTGCATTATAATCATCTTTTCGCATAATCGCAATCTCCCGTATGTCTGCCCGTACAATATCGCGGTATCTGCGCATATTTTCCCTATGTTCCACGTAGGACAAGCACACTGCACCAGCCCTGAATAAACCTTCTATAACAGCAGCCCCTGCAACACCACTGGGCGCTCAGTCTCCTAGCGTGGGCATCCCACGGAGGAATAATTAAATGAATTATAATATACACTTTGCCCCAGAAATTCACTATAATACAGGCAGTGCCCCACGCACAGGTAGGTTAGTGTTAGGTCCCGTGCCACTTGAGAAACCTTGGCGTTGGTGTGCGGGCTCTGGTATGTCCTTCATCTAAGGATATACTGGCAAATGTCTAAATTTTAACATCAGTGTTGAGGGATAGCCAATGTCATTGTATACATCTACCAAAATTCCTGTATTGTAATCTAATTGTTACACATCCACACCGTTTATCTGGTGGAGGATGCCATTGTGGCACTTGTAGTCTGTTGTAGGCATCCTCCATTGTATGCATTTTTATGCTGGGGATCGCCCTTAGCAACAGACTACAAGGGCAGGATCTGCTCCCCCAGTATATATGCACAACTGCATTTGGGGTTGAACATCTCCTGCCATTTGAGACCATTTCTTTGTTGTTGTTTGAATCTTAAACTTGGAGGTGTATAAACTCCACATTTAATGCGCCTTGATCACTATTAAGGCAGCATTAACCTCCCTGGCGGTATGATTCTGTCTGGAAATTTGTACCAAAAGCGGTACAATTTTTTTAACTTAATTTCACATCTCCCTCCACCCATTTCACATCTCCCCTGTCACATTCCCCCTCCCTTGTCACATCCCCCGTCATATTCTCCCCCCTCCTTGTCACATTCTCCCCCCTGCTTGTCACATTCTCCCCCCTCCTTGTCACATTCTCCCCCCTTCTTGTCACATTCCCCCCCCTGTCACATTCCCCCCCCTGTCACATTCCCCCCCTGTCACATTCCCCCCCCTTGTCACATTCCCCCCCCTTGTCACATTCCCCCCCCTGACACATTCCCCCCCCTCTGACACATTCCCCCCCCCTGACACATTCCCCCCCTTGTCACATTCCCCCCCTTGTCACATTCCCCCCCTGACACATTCCCCCCTGACACATCCCCCCCCCCTTGTCACATTCCCCCCCCTTGTCACATTCCCCCCCCTTGTCACATTCCCCCCTCCCCCCTGACACATTCCCCCCCTTGTCACATTCCCCCCCTTGTTACATTCCCCCCCTTGTCACATTCCCCCCCCCGACACATCCCCCCCCCTTTGTCACAACCCCCCCCCCCCCGACACATCCCCCCCCTTGTCACAACCCCCCCCCTTGTCACCTTGTCTTGTCCTGCAGCAAATACACTAGGTTTGCCGGCAGATTTCAAACCTAGTGTATTTCCTGCAGAACAAGTCCTTTCCCCTTCAGCCAATCACAGGCTTTACACCACTGTGGCCTGTGATTGGCTGAAAAGTGAAAGGTCCTAGAAGATGAATAGTGAAGAGAGGACACCCCGGACCGCACGGAGGGGAACGGCATCTGCAGGGACCGGGACTAGGTGAGCAAAAGTTTTTTTTTATTTTACTACTTCTTCCTTTTACACTTAGCTCAGTGTTTTTCTAACAGGGGGCCTCCAGCTGTTGTGAAACTACTACTCCCAGCATGCCCGGACAGCCTTTGGCTGTTCGGGTATGCTGAGAGTTGTAGTTTTGCAACAGCTGGAGGCCCCCTGGTAGGGAAACACTGACTTTTAGTATTTTTCTTTACCTGCTCTGGCCGGCCCCCGCAACGGGAGCCGACCAGAGCAGATAATCGCAAGTTTTCCCGGGGGCCGCATCGCTATGTCGCATTGCTTTTGCGATATATCGTGCAGCCCGGCCGGGAACTCTGCAATTCTACCCCGAGCGTGACTCGGGGTTACCGATCCTGGCAGGGAAAATTAACCCCGAGTCACGCTCGGGAATACCGCTCAGGAGGTTAAGGTTCACCTGTGAGGCTGGCACACATATCAGCCAACTTAGGTGGGGCTTGTATGTAGCCTGTCTCGCCCTCCACCCATTGTATGTGTGCTCAGTCACACTGGAGGCAACTGGGAGCAGGCTGCGAGTCGGCCTAATGCTGCTGTAATTGCCCACTGGCCCCTGGATTTTGCTTATCACGCACTGGTAGGTTACAATATCGCAGTATCTGCGCATATTTTCCCTATGTTCCACGTAGGACAAGCACACTGCACCAGCCCTGAATAAACCTTCTATAACAGCAGCCCCTGCAACACCACTGGGCGCTCAGTCTCCTAGCGTGGGCATCCAACGGAGGAATAATTAAATGAATTATAATATACACTTTGCCCAGAAATTCACTATAATACAGGCAGTGCCCCACGCACAGGTAGGTTAGTGTTAGGTCCCGTGCCACTTGAGAAACCTTGGCGTTGGTGTGCGGGCTCTGGTATGTCCTTCATCTAAGGATATACTGGCGAATGTCTCAATTTTAACATCAGTTTTGAGGGATAGCCAATGTCATTGTATACATCTACCACAATAGTGCACCTAAATTCCTGTATTGTATCCCACTGATAGTAATAAAAATACTCACCATGACCTTGAAATTCGTTATACTACACTCTGAGCCCACAAAAATGTATTGTTTTTTACACTGGGCCCCCTTAATCAATTATAATGCACAGTTCCCCTTCAATTAGTTATAATAAATGTTGCCCCCAAATTAGTTATACTGTGTGTTTCTCAATTAGTTATAACATACTGTGCTCCTATTAGTTATAATATACTGTGCCCCCTAAATTAGTTACATTAAACTGTGTCCCCTAATTAGTTATAATATACTGTGCTCCACTAAATTACTCCACTAAGGATCTCTTTGGTTGAAATTGGGAGTAATTTTTTATTTTTACCCTTAACCTAATTTGTACAGGAACCATTAGGTAATGCTTTCATTAGATATTGCTGTGCTTTACATCTATTACACATCCTGTATACATCCTGTCTTTAATAATGTTTATGGGGATGATATGTTTACATGACACATCACATCCTAATTCACATAGAGAAAAATATTAAAATAGATATGTTGATACAGGCATCACAGAACCATTAATGGCCGAGATTAGATCATGAGGAACATGTGATTATTAATCTCACTGAATAATAAACAGTTTTTAAAAATTTCCCTTTTTCAGTTTAATTACTACCTAAAACTGTTGTGTATTTAGAGACACATTTTCCCTATCAACATATGTGGGATCTACAATGACAAGAAAAGAAAAAAGATGATGTTATTTTAATATAGAGAAGGAAACAGTACAATACAAGTTCTGCAGCTAAATTCCCTCTCTAGGTAATTAGCTGAAGCATCGATTTATCATATTTATGGAAAGAATGCTGTCATCCACTCTCTAATGTTTTTTCAATATCTAAAATAATTATTTTCCTCATGAAGAATATACACAATGCAACCTCTCAACAATATACTTCATCCAAAAATCGCATAACTCCAACTGTTTTTCAATTACTTTTTATGTGGTATGTGCTAAATGTATCTAATCTTACCACATAACTGCATCTAAATCCATGCCCAAATAAACATACAATTAGTATTGTACAAGGCACAAGTGCACAACCTTTTTTGGGCTGCCTTGTCATAATGCTCTACTCTAAGGGGCTACACTGAAATGTAAAGAAAATAAACATGTTTTGTGGGGAAAAATACATTTGTTACCTGCCTCCCTGGTCACTCAAAATAAAAATGTCTGCATCATTACTTTCTCTGCTCTCACACTGGTGCCTCTGTTGAGTCTTCTGGTCCCTTATGCAGGTCTTTTTCCCCCCCATATGATAATGTTTTGTGGAAACAGAAACTGTCCACTGAGCCTACAGATTGGCTCAATGGGAAAGAAATGTTAGTAAAAGGAGGAAAAAGAGAATTGCAGGAAGGACCGTAAGGCTTGACAGTGGCAGCAGCCAGGGACCAGAGGAGGTTAGAATGCAGGCTTTTTTATTTGCAGTGTACGGGGAGGGAGCAAACAAATGTACCTGAAAACCCTTTTAAATAAAAGCTGGCCAGAAGCAGGGGATTCTGAGTAGTCCAAAAAAAAAAAAACTATATTCACCCCTCTGCTCGCTCCTGGTTTAGCACTGAGTTATATCCCTCATAGGTCAGGGATATTTGCAATGCACTTCCACTGGGGACTGGAGGTGGTGCTGGACCAGGAATGAGCAAAGTGTTGAGTATGTTTTTGTTTTTCGTTTTGCCTTACCATTCACTGCCTCAATACAAATTTGAGATAAGCCTAGAAAACTCTTTTAGGTTGCTTAAAGCACTCCATGTGCAGGTTTATTATATTATTCAGTAGCATTTTTGTAGGGGGGTATATACACAGTATATAAGTATTTAACTTTAGTGATATAATGATGAGAACACAAAGGGGGCCCTCTCCATTTGTTTTGATTAATTGGTTGCTACGGTCATAAATATCTATTTAAAAAGGTAAAAATTGACATTAATGAAGTTTTTGAACATGTTTACAAAGACTGCAGTTAACCAACTCAATCAATCAGCACTCCAGTGAAGCCCTATTAGATAAGTCATGGTAAAACATATCTACTTATGGGACCCACCAAGGCATTATTAACCAAATTCTTTACCCTATTTCTCTACTTTCATCTTGCCTTTTTTCTCCTTTACCATATAACTTAAATCGAATTCTACAACACCTTTGCACTCCAACAAGCATACATTTATTTAGTTTGTACCTCCTAAATGATAGAAAAGTTTCCTTAAAGGGAATCTGTCAGCTCTAGATCATGCTCTGAGCTCATGTGTCAAGGACGTGGTACTGAGCAATGGCATCCACACCCATACACCCCCCCTCCCCCATTTTCAGATCCATTGATATGCAGTTCGCCAACTGCTTCTAGTTTCAGACTTTTCTTATGCAAGCATGTCACTCTATGTAATACATGCTGGATCTGTGGTCTGTAGATCGAGGCTGGTTTTAGCTATAATAACTCTTATGTATCTGCACGGCTTAAGATTTCTCTTTCTATAGCACACGTGGCATCTCTGTTTCCTTATGCTTACATAAACATCATAAGTAAGGAGTGCAATTTTAAAATCAAGAAAAGGGAATTCAATCCTTTAAGAACAGAGGCAGGGCAATAGAACAGGGGAGAAAGAAAGGTTACTAAATGGGGAAGACATGAATTGAAATCAGACAAAGGGCATGGAGCGGAAGGTAGAAAAGGCCTGAGTGTAGAGAATATTCCAAGGTAGCAGAAGGATAATGAAGTAGCCCAAACCTGGGCTTCAGACAGTGTTCTGTGCCAACTTATAAGGCAATTCTTAAGACCAACATATCCTTCTGATTTTTAAAAGGGGTTTTAGTACCTATTTCCTTAAAATATTTTAAAATACTATGAATTTTTATATTATCTAATTCTTTTCCTTTTTTTTGTCATACAGAATTTGCTTTCTTACAATAGTTTATGTTCATACTATGTAATCTATGTAAAACGGTTTTACAGAATCCTCAATATTTACTCTCTTGATTGACTGTACTTGAAATAAAGGTTTTTCTTGTAGCACTATTTTTACTAGTCCACTCACAGAGAGTAATTGTAATCCTTGCACAACAACTAATAGAACAATGCAGGTGCCGGTAATACAGATGTCCTGTTCGCACTTCTAGTATTCCACTTGCTACACATATGCACAAAAGGATATTTCCTCTGCCACTGAGACCCATTGTGGCTGGGATTGATTCCCTCCTCAAACGACTCAGAGCATGGTTAGACAACCTATTACAACCACTTGACATCCGTACTCCAGGTTATATACAGGATACTTAGTCATTATTACAAGCAGTACAGAATATTTTGTGGCCAAAAAATGCAATCTGGCTATCTGCTGATATTGTAGCACTATATACTTGTAGTACAAACAACCTTGCAGTACAAACCATAGCATTTCACTTGGATAAATACAGAACTTAAACAATATAAATTGGATGTCCTTCTTGCTCCCACACAATTTTTTTTCGTTTCAATTCACAATATTATTTACAGACTACTGGATGCCCTATGGTAGCAAAATTCTCCCCATCGCTAGCAAACCAATTATGGCCCACTGGGAGGAGGTCATCCTATATAATACTTCTAATCCATTTTTCCACCTAATTGGATGGTATAGAAGATACTTGGACGACCTCCTCCTTGTGTGGCTTGGTACAAAAGAACGAGCAGTTAAATTTGATGAGTTTCTCAACCATAATCAATACAACTTACGATTTACCACTCAATGTGATAATCTTAATACAAATTTTTGGGATGTTACACTAATGTGCAACCCTCAATTGAATAAAATCGAAACTGTATAGAAAACAAACCGCAGGCAATAGTTTGCTACATGCAGAGAGCTGCCACCTACGGCATGTTATTAGGAATTGTCCTAAAGGGGAGTTTGTGCGAGCGAGAAGGACATGTTCAGAAAACCATGAATTAATATCTGAGAACCTGTACAGATATATCTAACCGACTAATATTGAGAGGATTTACACAAACCCATATCCAATGGGCTATAAATATTGTTAATTCCAAACCACAAGGATATTATCTAAAAAACAAACCATATCCACCTCAAGAGAAACGGAATTCCTCACAGACTAATCTTCTTACATTTAGTACAGCGTACAGTATGGACTTTGAACAAATAAAACAAATTGTTCTAAAACACTTACCTGTTCTTCATCATGATGAAACCCTGTCAAAAATATATCATACAGGAGTTAGGATTGTTCCCTGTAAAGGAAAATCCCTATACAACCAACTGTCCCCAAGTGACCTCTGAATAGAACCTGTCAGGAAACAAAATTTGCTTAATTGTAGAGGAACCTACAAATCTGGCCATACACGATGCAATTTGTGCAAATATATTAACAGTTCCAACAAATTTAAATCCTCTTCCACCGGCAATAGTTACAATGTTAAATCATTCATTAACTGTCATACTGCACACGTCATTTACCTTGCAACATGCAATCTCTGTAATTTACAATATATATTGGTTGTACAACTAGAAAAAAAAAAAAAAGAGTTGTCGAACATCTTGCATTCCGTCAACAACTTCTAACCTCTCAGCGACCTCTCAGCGATGTCTGGACTTACAAAACATCTACTAGAAAAACATGCCGGAGATCTGTCTAACCTGAGCATTCAAGGGACCGAAAGAGTTAAACCACCTAGACGAGGTGGCGACTGGAGTAAACTGGTATTCAGACGGGAGGCATTTTGGATCCTCTGTCTGGACACCAGATACCCACGAGGACTGAATTATAAGAATGACCTTTCCTATATCTATTGACCTGTTTTGCAAATCATACGTATTTACTTGTGCATATTTATAAGTTCATATATATATTCTTTAGACATTGTCTTTTTTATATAGTCTTTCATGCGCATATAGTATATACACCTGCTCGTGTACTTGCAACTACTTTGAATAATTTACCTTACCGGAACTCACGCCTCTTGGAAGGTGTGCCCTTTACCAATTCAATACTTCTGAGCAGGTATATATACTGAACACTGTCCTCTGTGAATTATCGCTATGAATAAGGTTTTCGTGTAAACCGAAAAGTGTCGGCGTTTCATTTGGCTTTTACTCTGCCCTTTTTTGTTACGTTTCAATGGATTGAATAAAGTATTGAAATTTTAGGCAGCTGGAGTATCCATTTCTTTTTCTAATACTGAATGCCTGAGACCCGTCCCATTCCTTCTCCGTGCCTCCTTGAGCTGACTCCCTGCTTTTCTATTTTCATGCTACACATAGATAACAGCAAACAGCCATATGATGCAAATAAGAAAGAATAACAGAGCACTCACCCCAATTTCGGTAGACATGTGGATACTTCTTTATTTTAAAACTCATGTGCCGGCAGGAACATCAAAATAGGGAAGGCAGACAAGCTGGTAAGCGGGGGGGGGGTTCAGTCATACAGGGCAACGGTCCGTATCACGCGGTTGCGCTTCATAAGGGCCTCTTGGCATGTGACGTATCCCGACAGGTGAGCTTAAATAACACATGACCAGTAACCATAGTGAAAATCAACAAAAAAAGTTAAAACATTGTGAACTAGTGTCTATGCAAGCTAAAACCAAATCTGAAGCAGGAAGCAGCATCCAAAGAATATACAGAATTTACAAGAAAATTGAAAATTCTTGCTGGTCATTTAAACCAAGAGGGCCGTTGGCCTCCAGCCGGAGGATCCAACGTTCCTCTTTTAACAGCAGTATATGGTGTTTGTCTTCACCAGGGATTGCAGTTTCCAACCTCTCTAGAGCAGCAAAGCGGACTGCGTTAGTATTACTATTGTGAACACCAGCCATATGGGCTATAAAATCCGATTCCTGTCCTTAGAGAGCGGAAATGCTCCCTTATTCTATGAAACAGAGGGCATTGTCTCTCCTGTATAATAAAACCACAAGAACATATCATGCTGTATACAACATGATCGGACCTACATGTGATGCATTGTTTCACATGTATAGTATAACTACCCAATTTAAACTTTTTAGCTTTGATGTTATACCTGCAAAAAGAATATGAACCGCAAGCATGGTTGCCTAATGTCGAAGAATGATGTCCGAGGTCTTGTCCAAAAGGTCTTTTGCTGCTATCACAGCTCGAAGGCAGGTTGGTGCAGTTCGTGCAACAGGATCTAGTCTGCATGAGTAGTATCCCAAAGGTCTTAATTTGTCTCCATGTTTTTATGCAAGGACTCCAGAGGCATGGCCCTTTCTTTCAGATAGACAGATAAAACGATAGTTCATAGTTTGGGATGCTAAGTGCTGGAGCGGACATGATAAGGTCTTTTAGGTGGTTCAAACACTGTATGGCCTCCCATGAAAGTGGTTGCTTCTGAGCTATAGTTGGAATGACATCATACAGAGTTTTCATCTGAGGCATCCAGAATCCATTGTCGGCAGTAAGTGATCATACCAAGAAAAGCCTGTAGTTGCTTGATAGTTGTAGGTATAGGAATCTCTTGTATGGCTTGCTTCCTGTCTTCTGTCAAATGTTTAACACCTTGACAGATACAATGTCCTAGGAAGACTACTTTTTGTTGTGCCCATTGAACTTTTTCAAGGGACACCTTGCAGTTGGTTGAAGCAAGGAAAGATAGTAGATCAAGTGAAGTGGTTGCACACTTATCTTGCGATGTGGCACAGAGTAGAGGTCATCCATGTATTGAAGTAAAGTCACATTATGATGGGCTCCTACCCATGGATCCAGACAGGTGGATAACTCTTGAGAAAAGTGATTAGGGGAGTTCTGAGCTCCTTGTGGCAAGTGGGTCCAGGTGTACTGCCCACCTTGGGGAGTAAAGGAAAAAGATATTGGCAGTCTGGATGCAATGGAACGCTGAAGAAAGCATTGGCTAAGTCCAGAACAGTAAAGAACTGGGCATCTGGGGGTATAGAATTAAGCAGAGTATGCTGATTGGGAACGATGGGAGTATCTAGAATTGTGGCAGCATTAATGGCACGAAGATCATGTACCATGCGGAACTTCTCAGGTTGTCCTTTTGGGGTCTTCTTCTTTTAATGGAAACAAAGGGGTGTTTGCTTGTGAAACACATTTGAATAACACTCCATTCTTGAGAAGAGTTGTAATTTGTTCAGATAGAGAAGCTTCTTGATAGGGTCTTACAGGATACTGGTGTACTTTTGAAATCTTGGCACCAGGTTTCAAAAAAACCTTAACAGGTGGAACAGGCAAGAGTCCAATATCATCTGGGCCTTTGGACCAGACATGGTCCGGAATTTGTTGCAGATAGACATTGGATATAGTCTTTGCCATTGTCCTATAGAGGATGATAAGGTAGTTCCTGGAAGTCTGAATTATAGGAGGAGCAAGGATTATTCTCAGATCCAGATTCTTGATAATTTCTAGATGAGACATGATTAGCTGTATTTTGTGGAGTCATTCTGTTGTCGGGTGTCCATTGTTGATTAATCCTGGAGTGGTTTGGGTGTCCAAAGAGAGAGGTCCAGATTGTTGTTGGTCCATATTATAACGGTTTTGTGACATCATTGGCCTTGCAGTGGCTGAATCCATTCGATAGTTGGAAGGAGGAAGTCTGGTTCTGCAGTTTCGCTTGACATGTCCGAGTTTACAGCACCTGTAGCAGGTGATCTTTCTGACCAGTGGTCTTCGAGGGGCATAATTCAGAGCATGGTATCGAGCAGGAACAGTTTGGAATTGAGGGACATAATTCTGAACCGGGTATTGCGTTGTAGCATTAAGCATCATTGGTGCATCTTGACAGACTGACACATACGAGCTCTTCTTAGTAGGTACCACTTCAGTTTGTTTTTCTATAGCTTTGACAATGAGTAAGAGCTGTTTTGGTTCAAGTAGCTTTTTCTTGGTAGCATCATGGAGGACAGTAACAAAGGTGCTAACGAAGAGTGTCTTATGGAATTTGCTTCCCAGGTCATAACTTTGATCCTGGAACAGATTAAGTAGTCATGAGACAAACTTTTCAGCTGATTCCGTAAGGGGTTCCTGAGAGGTATCAGTGAAATTGGTTGAGCTTAAAGGTAGTCTGTCTCTGGCCCAGGCTTGTAGTTGTCGGCAGAATTCCATTCCAGAAGAGTATGTCTCCTTGTCCACAATAGCAGAGCTATCAAGGCTGGCGGAAATAATAGGCCAGAAGGCGTCTCCAGTTCTGATAGAGACTAGATTATATAAATCCTTCCATACTGATGAATAGGTTTGTTGGATTTGCTTAACTCTTCTGTAGAAAGGCATTGGCTGTTTCCCTGGGTCAGGGAGTTGGGTTAAGAGATTATTTACTTGCACCGGGGTAAAGGGAACATATTTATTAAGAGTCTCTGAAAGAGGTTTTTTAGACCCTTTATTTTCACCACTATAGGTAAGTGGTATTGTCATTGTTTGCGATGGACTGGGTTCACCAAAACCATGCAGGAGATCTGTGGAATCATTAGGCTGCATGGGCAAGAGTTTAGATGGCGTGGATCTGGGTAAAAACAAAAAAACTGTTTCTTTTTTTATGTGGATCTGGGTAAGCCATGTTGATCTGAATCATCATGTGGCATTGGTTGATTACCCAAGAGGTTAGCTTCATTGAACATGTTTACAGCATTCACCAGAGCTTGGAATGTTTTGTACGTTTTAGAGATAAGCTTGATTTCTTCAGCAGAGGAAGTGGGTGTAGCAGTACTTCTGGGTAGACCAAGATGGCTGCCAGCAGAGGAAGTGGGTGGAGCAGTACTTCCGGGTAAACCAAGATGGCTGACAGCACAGGGAGTGGGTGCAGCAACATGCCCAACAGTAGAAGGAGGTAGAATGGGATATAGTGGGGCCGGTGCATTATGGGGGGTTTCCATTTTTGCTGTATACGAAGGTGCTGTGGCAGTACAAGGTGGAACATTTACAGGCCGGGCTTGGCCACAGGAAACACAGTTTTTTTTTTTGCTGAGGGCAGGTTTTGCTGACCACAGTGGGCACATATCCAACAGTTTGGATCACCATCATTATAGGGCAGTGATAGCTCTTTATCTTTGTAATACAAATACATAATCACTTTCCCCTTTTTCCTGCATTCCTCCTCCACATATCTTTCTTTAGCAATAGCGCATCAAGTACGGTGCCTTGCTTGGGCAGATGCCAGAAAATCACTATCTTCTAAAATCTTGTTGTTTAAGAGCCTCAGACCATAAGTCTGGGTGTAATCTTCCCTTTTCATGCAAATTGCATATAGACATTAGTTTTTTTCAATTTATCAACATATTTCTTTCCCTCCCGGTGCGTCACTATGTCACATGCCTCTTCAAACCCAGGGAGGGAGGAAATTGAATCTCTAAATGCAGAGGGCAATCGGCTCATCTTCATCTTTAAAAAGTTAACCAGTGCAGGAATTGAACAGCTTTAAAGCTTGAAGTCTCAGGAAGAGTGAGGGTTGCAAATTACCCTATTAGCAAGATCTCTCAGTGGATTGGCCGTACACAAAATGGTGTTCAGCGCCAAACAAAAAAAGGGTGCATATAGTGACAACCAAAGTTTGACTCCTGATGCTAATCTTCTGTTACAAAAGTATACTGAACTGATATATATTAAAAATGTAAACAAAAATAAAAAATAAAAATATACATATCAGCAGTACGCAAAAAAATTTCCAAGGATGCAATGAAAATATACTGGACTGGATCTACCAGCAGTATGATCACAAAATGTATCACTTGGTGCATCTACTGACCTGGGATATCACCTCAGCAGTACAAAAGTTGCCCTCTCGTTCGTTTACTGAAACTGGTACAACACACTCCCTCTCAATTCAAAATTTACCAGCCAGTACAAAAGTTTACTTGACTGATATAAAACAGAAATATATCAGAAGTACCCCACGGAAAATTTACCAGATGCTCCCTATTACCAGAGAAAAATAGAAAAAATCTCCAAAAATCTTTAGCAATAGCGCATCAAGTACGGTGCCTTGCTTGGGCAGATGCCAGAAAATCACTATCTTCTAAAATCTTGTTGTTTAAGAGCCTCAGACCATAAGTCTGGGTGTAATCTTCCCTTTTCATGCAAATTGCATATAGACATTAGTTTTTTTCAATTTATCAACATATTTCTTTCCCTCCCGGTGCGTCACTATGTCACATGCCTCTTCAAACCCAGGGAGGGAGGAAATTGAATCTCTAAATGCAGAGGGCAATCGGCTCATCTTTATCTTTAAAAAGTTAACCAGTGCAGGAATTGAACAGCTTTAAAGCTTGAAGTCTCAGGAAGAGTGAGGGTTGCAAATTACCCTATTAGCAAGATCTCTCAGTGGATTGGCCGTACACAAAATGGTGTTCAGCGCCAAACAAAAAAAGGGTGCATATAGTGACAACCAAAGTTTGACTCCTGATGCTAATCTTCTGTTACAAAAGTATACTGAACTGATATATATTAAAAATGTAAACAAAAATAAAAAATAAAAATATACATATCAGCAGTACGCAAAAAAATTTCCAAGGATGCAATGAAAATATACTGGACTGGATCTACCAGCAGTATGATCACAAAATGTATCACTTGGTGCATCTACTGACCTGGGATATCACCTCAGCAGTACAAAAGTTGCCCTCTCGTTCATTTACTGAAACTGGTACAACACACTCCCTCTCAATTCAAAATTTACCAGCCAGTACAAAAGTTTACTTGACTGATATAAAACAGAAATATATCAGAAGTACCCCACGGAAAATTTACCAGATGCTCCCTATTACCAGAGAAAAATTGAAAAATCTCCAAAAATCTATGGCACTTTTAATTCCCTTGACCGTATCCACTGATTAGATCTAAAAAAAATGAAAAAATCTAAATCCAAGCAAAACATTCTCTGAATCTAGAATGTCTATTAGATTCCCTACAGTTCAAAAATCCTAAATAAATCTTATTAAACAGTGCATTTCACTTTGTTTTGGTATGCTTAGCCTTGTGATACTGATAAGCTAACAGTGAGCCAGAGAAAGGGGGTTGTTTACACGCGCCTGCAGAAAAATGTGACAGGCAAAATCTCTCCCTGCGCTCTGTTGTCTAATCTTAAATTTAACAGCTGCAATCAGTCATGTATGACCAAAAACTCTCAGAACTCTTACAAATTGAGACCACACAGCGGGGAGATCCCCGGTCGTTTGGGCTAGTTCTAGCGGGTTGACAAAAACCATCCCCCAGGCTTCCAGAGCCGCTCAATGAACACAGATGACCTACAGATACATAAAGAAATCAGCAGACTTACCGTGTTCCATGGGGTTGATCAGGCCCTTACTTGAGGAGCCCTAGATTGCCCTGGATGGCTAGATGTGTCGGCCCACAAGACTTGGCTCTTCCCTCGAGTGTGGTCCAGGGAACAGAACTGCCCGCATTCTCCACCAATTGTCAAGGATGGCTTGAGGTGAGGCATTAAAATGTGACTGCTGCTGAATATAACTGAGTGTCAACATACAGGATGTACACCAGACAGGATGTTGGTATAAAAACTCTTTCTCAGCAAGAAGCTCAGATAGTTCCCAAGTTCTATCCGAGAGTTCTCAGAGAGAGTTCTGCTTTAATCAAGGGAGTATATTTAGTTTTTACATTTGACAAAAAAGGGTGGTCAGTTATGACGTCAAAATCAGCATGTTACAGTTTGATTGGTTAGTTGAGCTTTATCTCTGTATATATTAGCATATTTAGAATTCATTTCTTTCTTGGCCAAAGTTCATTTATGCAGCTCTCTCACTCAGAACTGGAAAAAACCCAGATCGTTGTCCTTCCATACAATTTGTATCTTCTTCAAATGTTTTGTCTTCTGACATCTCCTCTTGGACCTCCGGGCGTCATTCTGAGGTCACTCTCTTAGTTGCAAGCAAATAGCTGGATATAGGTTAAGAGTAGGTAATATCTTTTTTCAATATTAGAAATGGCATATAAATATATAAGTATTAATATATATATATATATATATATATCGATCGGCAGTCAGAATCAATTTAATCAACTTGTCATTGATTGAGAAACTGGTTTATTATCCAACAGGATATAGATCTGGCATCTATTTCTGATAACGTACAAGAAAAATAAAACGATAAGGGACCACATAAAAAAAAAAATTTACATGAAAAGAATTGGTTATTAGATAAGAGGCCCTTAGGCAACCATGCTTGTGGTTCATGTTCTTTTTGCAGGTATAACATAAAAGCTAAACAGTTTAAATTGGGTAGTTATACTATACATGGGAAACAATGTATCACATGTAGGTCCGATCATGTAGTATACAGCATGATATGTTCTTGTGGTTTTTATTATATAGGAAAGAAAAAATGCCCTCTGTTTCAGAGAATAAGTGAGCACTTCTGTTCTCTAAGGACAGGAATCCGATCTGCGCATTTTATAGCCCATATGGCTGATGTTCACAATAGTAATACTAACGCAGTCCGCTTCGCTGCTCTAGAGAGGGTGGAAACTGCAATCCCTGGTAAAGACAAGCAACAATTGCTGCTGTCAAAAGAGGCACGTTGGATCCTCCGGCTGGAGGCCAACGGCCCTCTTGTCTAAATGACCAGCACGAATTTTCAGCTTTTTTGTAAATTCCTGTATATTCTTTGGATGCTGCTTCCTGCTTCAGATTTGGTTTTAGCTAGTATAGACACTAGTTCACAGTGTGTTAACTCTTTTTGTTGATTTTCCCTATGGTTACAGGTCAAGTGTTATTTAACCCCTTAAGGACTAGGGATCGACCGATTATCGGTTTGGCCTATATTATCGGTCGATATTCACGATTTTTGGCGTTATCGGCAATTACCTTGCCGATAATCCGATAATGTCCCGTCCCCCGCCCCCACCGCACCGCACGCCGCCCCCCCCACCACACCGCACGATGCCCCCCCACCGCACAGCACGCCGCCCCCCCCCTCCACCACAAAGGCACCTCCATTGCCTCCCCTATCCCTGGTTTTATAATTACCTGTTCCCGGGGTCTAGGGCCCGCGCTACTTCTGGCTCCTGCTGTGTCCTGCGTTACGCTGTGCACTGCGCAGCGCTGTGACATCCTCAAACGTGGACGTAACGTGGACCTCGGACCCCGGGAACAGGTAATTATAAAACCGGGGATAGGGGAGGCAATGGGGCAGCGACAGTGGGGGTGGCGTGCGGGGGTAGGGGGGATAGCGATGGTGTGCGGTGCGGTGCAGGGGTAGGGGGGATGGCTCAGGGGCAGCAGCGGTGGTTGGGAGGACCCCCGGACAGGCAGGGGGAGAGAAGCGGGTGGCGGCGGTGGTCTCCAATTCAACTAAAGCTGCTGTAGTTCATTGATTTAAAGTGCCCGCTTTAAATCAATGATCTGCAGCAGCTTCTTGGGGGGTGGAGAAATAGCCGATAACTTATACCGGAATATCGGTATAAGTTATCGGCTATTGGCCTGAAAGGCCACAGATTAACGGTATCGGCCCTAAAAAAAACGATATAAGTCGATCCCTATTAAGGAATCAGCGTTTTTCCATTTTCATTTTTTCCTCATCACCTTCTAAAAATCATAACATTTTCAATTTTGCACATAAAATTCCATATGATGGCTTATTTTTTGCACCACCAATTCTACTTTGCAGTGACATTAGTCATTTTACATAAAAATCCACGGTGAAACGGAGTGCACAGTGCATTTTTCGGTAAAAATTACACCTTATCTTTATTCTGTAGGTCAATACGGTTAAAATGATACCCTACTTATATAGGTTTGAATTTGTCATACTTCTGAAAAAAAACATAACTACATGCAGGAAAATTCTGACCCCTATAACTTTTTTATTTTTCCGCTTATGGGCCGGTATGAGGGCTCATTTTTTCATTGTAATTCTTGCTTATTCTGGCCTTAGGAATCCAAGGCATAGGCGATAAGTGTCTGATTGGTATAGTCTTATTATGGTCAGCCACTCAATTTCAACTCTGGCACAGCCAAAGATATCTAAGCATTATACTCGGCTATTTTTGGAATGCCTGAAGACATTGAATGGAGCAGAGGCACACATGCTAGACCACTGCTTTATTCAAATAGTGGGACACAGAAACCAATGCTTATGATCTGTGGCACAGTGGTGAAATCCCTACCAAGTTAGACAGACAGTAAATTAGACATTGGGTATTTATATTTGCATTCTTGGATTTTTATTTGACTACCCTGCTGTGATTTAAAGAACATTTTATATAATTTCAAAATGTGGTTATTCCTATTTATACTGATTGTGCCAGCAATAATCACAAAATTGAGATTATGATTAGAGTTTGTTCTGAAAAATTGCAGCTTTCAATCTGAATACAGTGGTTTATAAATGGTAAATTGGCTATAAATGGGCAATATACATTTTTTTTTCTAGTTCCACAAATCAGCTTTAAAGTAACATGGATAAATATGATCAGATAAGATGCTGCACATTTATAATAATATTATTATTAGCAATATTATCATTATTAATCATAATAAAATACAATGACGAGGGCCCTGCCCGAGCTGCCAATCACGCTGAATGGAAGTGATTACAGCCCAAGCAGACAGAGCTAGCAGAGGATGGCTCCCGCCCCAATAGACTACTTACAGGCCAGTGGGGAACACCTTTCAAACTGAATATCCTCACCACCCCTGCCAGCAGGAACTTTTTCTGTGAATAGTGAGAAAGAAGATTTTACCACATATAACGCATTGCTATGCGTTATGTTTGGTAAAATCTGATGACAGGTTCCATTTTATACTGTATTATTAATAAAAGTTAAAGGGGTATTCTGGGATTTTTTTCAACTATGCTACAGAGGTTGTAAAGTAAATTTCGTTCATAATATAGTGCATGTACCTATGATTGATGACTGCTCTCACAATTCTTCTTTGATTTTCACCCCAATATTTATTTTAAACAGCATACAAAATTACTGTATTCCCAGTTTGCAGTACGGCCCGAGACATTACATCACTAGTCAGGTGTTCAGAGGGAGCCTGTCCTGCTTCAATGTAGTTTTGCAACAGCTTTGCAACAATACTTTTTTAAGCGTACTGTAGCACATTGTCCTCTCCTCATGAGTGCATACCACATACGTACATATAAGTGGTGTACTATTTTGTTCCTTTTAAAGTCTTAAGGGCCTAGATACTGTAAAAGACAAGCAAAAGTACACACCGGCTGCTGTACACAAATACTTTTTTAAGCGTACTGGAGCACATTGTCCTCCCCTCATAAGTGCATACCACATACGTACATCTGAGTGGTGTACTATTTTCTTCCTGTTAAAGTCTCAAGGGCCTAGAGACTGTGAAAGGCCAGCCAAAAGTACACACTTGCTGGTGTTGTAGACAATACAATTTGTAGACAAATTATTTATTGTAGTTTTAATTAAGAATTTTCATCAAACAAAGGAAGTACATGAAAGATAATAACACAAAAAAACACAAAATGCACAAGAGCGCAGGAAAAAAAAAATGCCAATCTAAACAGCACTTGAGATATATAGTAGTTCGTTGCGAGGTAGCGAACGGAGCTAGGCAGCATAATAACCAATGAAAAACCAAGGAAATAAGTACAGTGATCCCTCAACTTACAATGGCCTCAACATACAATAGTTTCAACATACAATGGTCTTTTCTGGACCATTGTAACTTGAAACCAGACTCAACATACAATGCTACAGACAGTCCAGATCTACAAAACATGTCAATGGCTGGAAGAACCGACCAATTAGAATGGGCATTCACTGGTAAAATATCTGCATTACTGAAGTGTATGCACTGAATGCCTGTTTTTAGCACTTCACTACAGTACAGGGAGATATTACATGTTCTGTACTACTCTTAATCTATGCCACAGTTAGCTGCTCCTTTGGACACCAAGTAAGGGCTGCTCCATTTTACTTTTTAGGACATTGTGTGTACTGTACAGGACCCTGAAGAAGCTCCTGTCCTCTACATAGACAGCGATATACAGCGTCCAGCAACCCTTTCTTATTTCTAAATGTAAGGACATGCTTTATCTATATGTGTTATCTACTTATTTTTGTTAATCCTCACTTTTTCCTATATTTGGATGACATTTTGGTGGCTTCAGAACCAATTACCAGGTTTCCATAGAGTAATGGTCTCAACATACAATGGTTTCAACATACAATGGTCGTCCTGGAACCAATTAATATTGTAACTTGAGGGACTACTGTATATGCATACATAGAAAACAAAAGACATATACAAAACCAATACAACAGAAAACAAGTACAACAGAGACAAAGAGACAAAAAGAAGGGAAGAAAAGTAGGAGGAGAAATAGAGGAGCTTCTCAGGGAGGTTGGTGGCCAGTAAGGCGGTCCCACGGGTCCCATACAGAGAGGAACAATGGCACAGTGTTATTTAGGGAAGCGGTCAGAGACTTCAGGGATCGGATCTCATGAACACGAGCTATTAGGTCGCTTTTGGACAGGGGAAGTGTGTTCTCCCAATATTTAGCAATCAATGTTTTTGCAGCCAACACAACATGCATAAACAATTTAAAAGTTTTTTTGGACAAGGCCTCATGTGACAGATGTAGGAGATATACTAAGGGGTCAAGAAGGACTGTAACCTCCAGAACCAAGCCAATTAAATGAGCCATCCCCCTCCAATACCCCTATATAAGCAGGCAAGACCAAAAGATGTGAATTGTGGATCCAATTTCCACCCCACAGCGCCAGCACTGTGGAGGGAAGGAAGGGTTCAAAATAGTACATCACTTAGATGTACGCATGTGGTATGCAGGAAGGGTTCAATCTGTTGAGAAGTTCAGGGGTGTGATACCAACCCATAAGTAACTTAACTTAAATTGGGACTCCTTATAAGTCGTACAAATCGAGGCCCTAGAGGCCCCTTCCCAAATCATCCTCCATTGTGGAATAGTGATATTTGTATTCAAATCCTCCTCCCAGCGGCTCATATAACGATGATTAGAGTCAGCCCCTCCGACAAATGGGTGCAAGGCTGAAAATGTACCACATCAGCCAAAGAGGAAAGTCCCCTAGGGTGGTGAAGAAACGACCTCATCGGGAAAGATAAATAAAGGCCAGTTTAAATTTAACTGAGCAATAATTCCAGACATACCGAGAGAAGTCCATCGGGCCTAAAAGAGGGCCCAATGAGGGAGAAGAAAGAAGGAGAGTCCAGAGGAAAGAGTTAGGATGAACAGGGGCCAACCAAAGCTTATCTAACTCCATCCATCAGCTGTAGGCATGATAGGAGGACCATGTGGCAAAATTACGCAAATGAGCCGCCCAATAGTACTTGGTCACACCCGGTACTGCCAGACCTCCAAAAGAACGGCTAGCTATCATAACAGGCATAGGGAGGCGATGCTTCTTGGCATCCCAAATAAAGCGAGGATCGCCATTTTGACAGCAGCTATGCGCCCAAAAAATGAGATGTATTGGGGTTTCCATTTATTCAACAAGCCCCAAAGTTATTGTAACAGAGGAGAGAAATTAGCAGAGTAAAGAGAAGCATAGGAAGAGGTTAGGGAAACCCCAAGGTATTTGAGCTTAGTGGGGGACCACCTAAAGGAAAAGTTAGTCTGTAGGAGGGAGGACAGAGAGGGAGGGGGGTTCAAGGGCATAGCTTTAGTCTTGGAGAGATTTACCTTATAACCCGAGGTCAGCCCATAGGAGTGTAAGGTCCGGTAAAGAGCAGGAAGGGAGAGGAGTGGGCGGGTAAGAGTCAGGAGAACATCATCCGCAAATAAACAAATTTTGTATTCCTATCATGTAAGCAGATTCCAGAGATGTTCGAATAACCCCTGATCAACGCAGCCAAAAGGTTCTATACAAAGAGCAAAGAGCAGGAGTGACAACGGACAACCCTGCCTGGTGCCATTTAAGAGGGGAAAGCTTGAAGAGGTAACGTGAGGAAGTTTGATAGAAGCAGTAGGGGAGGAATAGAGGTTCCGCAAGATGGTCAGAAAAGGCCCTGATATCCAAAATTTCTGGAGAGTAGATAAAAGAAATGGCCAACTCAGCCTATCAAAGGCCTTTTTGGCATCAAGGCTAAGGACCAGGGCCTACTCTGAACATCGGTTAATCAAATCTATCAGACCCAACACCCGTCTAGTGTTATCCCCTTCTTGGCGACAGGGGATAAACCCAACCTGGTCTTTGTGGATGAGGGAGGGAAGAAAGCTACCAAGGCGAGCAGCCAAAACTTTGGTAAACAACTTCAGGTCAGAGTTGAGAAGGGCAATGGGTCTGTAGCTAGCACAGTTGTGGGATCCTTACCAGGTTTAGGTATAAGAGTCATCAAAGAGTGACGTAAAGATTGTGGGATCACCTCCCCGCCTAGAAAATAATTGAACAGAGGTACCAGTCTAGGCAGCAAGATGGAATTAAAAGTTTTATAAAAAGTTTTATATAAAAGGTAAGTAAAGCCATCCGGGCTAGGGGAACGCCCGCAGGGAGAGACCTCTGAAACTTGTTCGGGAGTAATAGGGTTGTTCAAGACAGCTCGGTCCCCAGCCGAGAGAGTTGGTAAATGACATTGAGACAGGGAGGAGTTCAAAGCAGCAGTTGTGAAGGGATAGAGTAAAGCTTAGACTAATAGTCCAGGAAGAGGCGGACAGAAAAGATTACCTGCAGGATCCCTCAAGGCCAACAGGGATTGTATGCGTTTTGTTGCCTTTTTTGTTTAGGCAAATAGGAGGCGTTGGACTTTTTGTAAGGCCGCGACCAAGTGCCTCATGGCCGAGAGGGAGGGTGAAAGCAAAAGAGAGGTCTCTAGCCGAGATATCTCAGCCCGAAGGTCCCGGGTACAAGCCAGGGCATCTTTTTTCAATCAGGTACTCAGGGCAATACAGTGCCCCCTGATTACCGATTTATGAGGTTCCCACAAAGTAGCCTGCGAAGAGACAGAGCCAACATTGTTAGCAAAATAGTCAGTAATGCAGGCCTGGATCGAGTCCCGGGAGGGCTGAGACTTAAGCAGAGACTTATTAAGGCGCCAGTGACAGCGGCGAGAGGGGGTAGACTGAGGAGAAAAAGAAAGCAAGACGGGACTATGGTCCAACTAGGAAATCAGAAACATCAGTAAGCATGCGCACCATGGGAAGGTTGCCGAAAAAATAGTCTATACGTGCATGTAACCGATGAGGGTACGAATAGAAGGAAAAAGACCTATCCGTTGGATGATTTATATGCCAAATAAAGACGAGGAATGGATTATCCGCTGAAAAATCGAGGCCAAGCGCAATAGGGCAGGGGAGGGAGGGGAGCCCGTCGAGGAGAGTATGTCCATGGAGGGAGAAAAAAGCTAATTAAAATCGCCCCATAACAGCCATGTAGATAGAGGATATTTGTGAAGCCTATTGAGGACCCTACAAAGAAACGGGATTTGAGAGGAATTAGGTGCATAAATGTTACAAAGCAATAAAGGGCGACCCCCCCAGAGAACCCTCTACAATGACATACCGCTCCCCGGGATCTATAGTAGAGGAGGACACCTGAAAAGGACAAGACCGAGATAAGAGTATAGCCACTCCCAGAATCTTCCTATCCGAGGTCACTGAGAAGACCTGTGGATAAAGGTGGTGCAGAAACTGAAAGGAACCAGTATGATCAAAATGTGTCTCCTGAAGGTATGCAATGTCCGCCTTCAGCATCACCAACTCCCACTGTAGAAGACGTCTTTTAGGGGGGGGAGTTGAGGCCCTTCACGTTCAAGGAGACACACTTAGCCATAACAGAAACCCGGGGGAAGAGGACACTATTAAACAGGAACACTCACCATTGCCCAGGAAATGGACCAGGGCTTCATGGAAGCCAGAAGGCCAGCAGCAGTAACCAGAACAGGATAAACCAATCCCAAGTAGCCTGAAAGAGGAAAAGGGAGGAGAGAAAATGTACACCAAAGGGAAGACCCGACGACACTATGGAGACCACAAGACAGGACAACAAAAGACATGAAATAAAAATATAAAAAAAACACATCCAAAAGACAAACCACTGACCTGAAGGCCAGAGAAGAGGCAGGACAAGATCAACACCTAAAGAGCGTCAGGCTGATTGGCACCGCCTCGGAGGGGGAAGTGAGAGAACGACTAACCAAAAGAAGATCAGGGAGCGAGCACCTCCGTCCCCCAGGGCCATGCCAAGACGAGTACTACAATGCAAAATAGTGACCGGAATTAGCAAACAACATGCCTAGAATAAATAATATGATGAAAAACAGGGCAATAAAACATAGACACTGGCAAAAATATAGCATAAAAGAAACAGGAAGAGTTCAACTCAGGGGAGAAGCAATCCCCAATTTATTCACCATCATAGGAGGGGGACCAGCACTAAGATCCAGCTAGGCCAGCACATCAGGATGACTTCAGGTTGGAGCAGCTGGCAGGGTACGTTCAGCCAGAGAAGCAGCCTTCCGTCATGAACCCGACCGCCAATTGCGGACCGGTTGCCATACAGGGGTAGAGGAGGGAGGATGCCCCAGTCGACCACTAAGGGAACAGGGAGATCCGAGGCAGCACAGAAGGCATGGAGGTCAGTATAAGATCTCAGAACAGCAGAGCGTCCATCCCTGTGGGCATGCAGGGCAAATGGAAAGCCCCACCTGTAGGACACCTGATGGCTCCTCAGAACAGCCACGAGAGGGTGAAGCATTCGTCTTTTCCTCAGGGTGGTCCAGGACAAGTCCTGAAACAGTTGGGTAGGTGCTCCATCGAAGTCGAAAATTGCGAAGGTTGCGTGCTTTCACCATAATAGCCTCCTTAAGTTGAAAGTCATTCACACAGCAGATAACGTCCTGGGGGGAACTTGATGATGACTTAGGGCAGAGGGCCCGATGAGCCCTATCCAATTTTATCCGATGGGAAGAGGGTTCGCCCAGAATGAGATTGAAGATGGCTTCTAGGGTGACGTGCAGATCCTCCTCATGAGTCGCTTCAGGAAGGCAGCACACTCTGATGTTATTGCAGTGACCCCGGATGTTGGTAGAAATTCCGACTGGGAAGCAATAGTGGACTGCAATTGGGTGACATGCAGTGGGGATCAAAAGTTTGGGCACCCCAGGTAAAAATTTGTATTAATGGGCATAAAAAAGCCAAGGAAAGATGGAAAAATCTCCAAAAGGCATCAAATTACAGATTAGACATTCGTATAATGTGTCAATAAAAGTTAGATTTTATTTCCATCATTTACACTTTCAAAATAACAGACAACAAAAAAATGGCTTCTGCAAAAGTTTGGGCACCCTGCAGAGTTAATATCTTGTACTGCCCCCTTTGGCAAGTATCACAGCTTGTAAACGCTTTTTGTAGTCAGCCAAGCGTTTTCAATTCTTGTTTGAGGTATCTTTGCCCATTCTTCCTTACAAAATTCTTCCAGTTCTTTGAGATTTCTGGGCTGTCTGTCACGCACTGCTCTTTTAAGGTCTATCCATAGATTTCCAATTATGTTGAGGTCAGGAGATTGTGAAGGCCATGGCAAAACCTTCAGTTTACGCTTCTTGATGTAATCCCCTGTGGATTTCGAGGTGTGTTTAGGATCATTATCCATTTGTAGAAGCCATCCTCTCTTTAACTTCAGCTTTTTCACAGATGGCATCAAGTTAGCATCCAAAATTTGCTGAACTGTTATTGAATCAATTTTCCTTCTACTCGTGAGATTTTCCCTGTGCCACTGGCTGCAATACAACCCCAAAGCATGATTGATTAACCCCCATGCTTAAGATTTGGACAGAGGTTATTTTCA
The DNA here is from genome assembly GCF_029499605.1 of Hyla sarda. NCBI lineage: Eukaryota > Metazoa > Chordata > Amphibia > Anura > Hylidae > Hyla > Hyla sarda. The sequence continues at coordinate 84,119,481 of NC_079195.1, read as the reverse complement.
TTAAATTCTGCTCCTCTTCTTCTCCAAACGTACCTTTGCTCATTCCGGCCAAAAAGTTAAATTTTAACCTCATCGGTCCACAGAACTTGTTTCCAAAATGCATCAGGCTTGTCTATATGTTCATTTGCAAAGTTCAAACGCTGATTTTTGTGGTGAGGACGTAGAAGAGGTTTTCTTCTGATGACTCTTCCATGAAGACCATATTTGTACAACTATCTCTTTATGGTAAGGAGGAAGGAACAACAATCCTACCACCAATGAGAGCCGGGCCCTAATTGAATTAAAAAACAATAGAGAGATTATTATTAAGCCCTCCGATAAGGGGGGCAATATAGTTATCATGAATAAGACAGATTACCTTGATATGGTACAGCGGTTGATTGGTGATAGGACCACATATCGACGGTTAGAGTCCAATCCTATGCTGGAAAAGTGCAGAGCCTAATACTAATATGTTTGTGTTGCGGGTTCCATGATGTCCTGTGCCAGATGGAGCCAAAAGAGCTAGCTACAGCTCTGTCTGTAATGTGCATATAACAATGTTTAGCAACAATGTTTAGCAGTTATCTGATCGCCTTGTAGTTTGCAGACTTTGTTTAACCCCTTAAGGACATAGGGCGTATCCATACGCCCCCGTTTCCAAGTCCTTAAGGACCGAGGGCGTATGGATATGCCCTGAGCATTTCTGGCCCCCGCCGCTAAATCTGAAATTGTTCAGCAGGCATCCCGGCATATCACCCAGGGGGGTCATTATGTCCCCCCATGTCGGCGATTGCCACAGATCGCTGGACAATTCAGTCCAGCGATCTGCGGCGGATTCCGGGTCAATCAGGTCTCCAGTGACCCGGAATTACTGGCTGATCGGGGCCGTCAGAGACAGCAGGGGTGAGGTGGCACTGGTGCCACTTAACGATCACCCTGATTCGTCGGCCGGATTCCCGGCCGACCAATCAGGGCGCCTGCTGCGGGTGTCACTCCCGCAACCCGCTCCGCTCCTCTTCCGGAGGACGTGAGCGGGTGCGGGAAGAAGACCCCGGGTGCTGGGGACCCCGATCCCCGGCGTCCCTGTTGGGATCGGGGCCCCAGGAGCGACGGCGGCGGCGAGGGACTGACCTGTGCGGCGGCATTGTGGAGCAGCAGCAGGAGGTGAGTGACAGCCTCCTGCTGTTGCTTAGCAACAGCTCCCAGCATGCAAAAAGGGCATGCTGTGAGCTGTAGTTATGCAACAGCAGGAGGCAGACCACGACAACACCCAGCATGCCCTTATGGGCATGCTGGGACTTGTAGTTTTGCAACAGCTGGAGGCACATTCTTTCTATGGAAAAGTGTACCTTCAGCTGTTGTATAACTACAACTCCCAGCTTGCAAAATCAGCTAAAGTGCATGCTGGGAGTTATAGTGGTGCATCTGGTGGTTGCATAACTACAACTCCCAGCATGCCCGTTGGCTGTCGGTGACTGCTGAGAGTTGTAGTTTTGCAACAGCTGAAGGCACACTGAGTTAAGTAGCAAACCATTGTGTCTCCAGCTGTTGCATAACTACAATCCCCAGCATCCCCAGGCAATGTAGTATGCCTCCGGCTGTTGCATAACTACAAGACCCAACATGCCCTTCCGCTGTCCGTACATGCTGGGGGTTGTAGCTTTTGCAACAGTTGAAGGCACACTGGTTGCAAAACACTGAGTTTGTTACCAAACTCGGTGTTTCACAACCTGTGTGTCTCCAGCTGTTGCAAAACTACAACTCCCAGCATGCACTGATAGACCGTACATGCTGGGAGTTGTAGTTTTGCAACAGCTGGATGTTTCTCCCCCCCCCACCAATGTGAACGTACAGGGTACACTCACATGGGCGGAGGATTACACTAAGTATCTGGCTGCAAGTTTGAGCTGCGGCAAATTTTCTGCCGCTGCTCAAACTGCCAGCGAGAAACTACTGTGAACCCCCGCCCGTGTGACTGTACCCTAAAAACACTACACTACACTACCACAAAATAAAATAAAAAGTAAAAAACACTACATATACACATACCCCTACACAGCCCCCCTCCCCTCCCCAATAAAAATGAAAAAGGTCTGGTACGTCACTGTTTCCAAAACGGAGCCTCCAGCGGTTGCAAAACTACAACTCCCAGCATGCACTGATAGACCGTACATGCTGGGAGTTGTAGTTTTGCAACAGCTGGATGTCCCCCCCCCCCCCCCCCAATGTGAACGTACAGGGTACACTCACATGGGCGGAGGATTACAGTAAGTATCCAGCTGCAAGTTTGAGCTGCGGCAAATATTCTGCTGCAGCTCAAGCTGCCAGCGAGAAACTACTGTGAACCCCCGCCCGTGCGACTGTACCCTAAAAACACTACACTACACTACCACAAAATAAAATAAAAAGTAAAAAACACTACATATACACATACCCCTACACAGCCCCCCTCCCCAATAAAAATGAAAAACGTCTGGTACGCCACTGTTTCCAGAACGTAGCCTCCAGCTGTTGCAAAACAACTACTCCCAGTATTGCCAGATAGCCACTGACTGTCTAGGCATGCTGGGAGTTCTACAACAGCTGGAGGCCCCCTGTTTGGGAATCACTGGCGCTGTTTAGGGCCACATATGGGGTATCGCAGTACTCGGGAGAAATTGGGCTTCAAATTTTGGGGGGTATTTTCTGCTATTACCCTTTTTAAAAATGTAAAATTTTTGGGAAAACAAGCATTTTAGGTTAATTTTTTTTTTTTTTTTTTACATATACAAAAGTCATAAAACACTTGTGGGGTATAAAGGTTCACTTAACCCCTTGTTACGTTCCCCGAGGGGTCTAGTTTCCAAAATGGTATGCCATGTGTTTTTTTTTTGCTGTTCTGGCACCATAGGGGCTTCCTAAATGCGGCATGCCCCCAGAGCAAAATTTGCTTTCAAAAAGCCAAATGTGACTCCTTCTCTTCTGAGACCTGTAGTGCGCCAGCAGAGCACGTTTCACCCCCATATAGGGTGTTTTCTGAATCGGGAGAAATTGGGCTTCAAATTTTGGGGGGTGTTTTCTGCTATTACCCTTTTTAAAAATGTAAAAATTTTGGGAAACCAAGCATTTTAGGTAAAAAAAAAGTATTTTTTTTTCACATATGCAAAAGTCGTGAAACACCTGTAGGGTATTAAGGTTCACATTACCCCTTGTTACGTTCCCCGAGGGGTCTAGTTTCCAAAATGGTATGCCATGTTTTTTTTTTTTTTGCTGTTCTGGCACCATAGGGGCTTCCCAAATGCGGCATGCCCCCAGAGCAAAATTTGGTTACAAAAAGCCAAATGTGACTCCTTCTCTTCTGAGACCTGTAGTGCGCCAGCAGAGCACTTTTCACCCCCATATGGGGTGATTTCTGAATCGGGAGAAATTGGGTTTCAAATTTTGGGGGGTATTTTATGCTATTACCCTTTTTAAAAATGTAAAATTTTTGGGAAACCAAGCATTTTAGGTAAAAGAAAAATTATTTTTTTTACATATGCAAAAGTCGTGAAACACCTGTAGGGTATTAAGGTTCACTTTACCCCTTGTTACGTTCCCTGAGGGGTCTAGTTTCCAAAATGGTATGCCATGTGTTTTTTTTTTGCTGTCCTGGCACCATAGGGGCTTCCTAAAGGTGACATGCCCCCCAAAAACCATTTGTCGCTCCTTCCCTTCTGAGCCCTCTACTGCGCCCGCTGAACAATTAACATAGACATATGAGGTATGTGCTTCCTCGAGAGAAATTGGGCTACAAATATAAGTATAAATTTTCTCATTTTACCCCTTGCAAAAATTCAAAAATTGGGTCTACAAGAACATGCGAATGTAAAAAATGAAGATTTTGAATTTTCTCCTTCACTTTGCTGCTATTCCTGTGAAACACCTAAAGGGTTAATACACTTACTGAATGTCATTTTGAATACTTTGGGGGGTGTAGTTTTCATAATGGGGTCTTTTATGGGGTATTTCTAATATGAAGACCCTTCAAATCCACTTCAAACCTGAACTGGTCCATGAAAAATAGCGAGTTTGAAAATTTTGTGAAAAATTTCAAAATTGCTGCTGAACTTTGAAGCCCTCTGGTGTCTTCCAAAAGTAAAAACTCATAAATTTTATGATGCAAACATAAAGTAGACATATTGTATATGTGAACCCAAAAAAATGTATTTTGAATATCCATTTTCCTTACAAGCAGAGAGCTTCAAAGTTAGAAAAATGCAAAATTTTCATTTTTTTCATCAAATTTGGGGATTTTTCACCAAGAAAGGATGCAAGTTACCATAAAAATTTACCACTAAGTTAAAGTAGAATATGTCAGGAAAAAACAATCTCGGAATCAGAATGATAACTAAAAGCATTCCAGAGTTATTAATGTTTAAAGTGACAGTGGTCAGAATTGCAAAAAATGCTCTGGTCCTTAAGGTGAAAAAGGGCTCGGTCCTTAACCCCTTAACAACGCAGGACGTATATTTACGTCCTGCGCCGGCTCCCGCGATATGAAGCGGGATCGCGCCGCGATCCCGCATCATATCGCGTGGGTCCCGTCGCTAATCAACGGCCGGGACCCGCGGCTAATACCACACATCGCCGATCGCGGCGATGTGCGGTATTAACCCTTTAGAAGCGGCGGTCAAAGCTGACCGCCGCTTCTAAAGTGAAACTGAAAGTATCCCGGCTGCTCAGTCGGGCTGTTCGGGATCACCGCGGCGTCCCGAACAGCTGATCGGACACCGGGAGGGCTCTTACCTGCCTCCTCGGTGTCCGATCGACGAATGACTGCTCCGTGCCTGAGATCCAGGCAGGAGTAGTCAAGCGCCGATAATGCTGATCACAGGCGTGTTAATACACGCCTGTGATCAGGATGAAAGATCAGTGTGTGCAGTGTTATAGGTCCCTATGGGACCTATAACACTGCAAAAAAAAAGTAAAAAAAAAGTGTTAATAAAGGTCATTTAACCCCTTCCCTAATAAAAGTTTGAATCACCCACCTTTTCCCATAAAAAAAATAAAACTGTGTAAAAAAAAATAAAAATAAACATATGTGGTATCGCCGCGTGCGTAAATGTCCGAACTATTAAAATATATCATTAATTAAGCCGTACGGTCAATGGCGTATGCGCAAAAAAATTCCAAAGTCCAAAAAAGCGTATTTTGGTAACTTTTTATAACATTAAAAAATGAATAAAAAGTGATCAAAAAGTCAGATCAAAACAAAAATCATACCAATAAAAACTTCAGATCACGGCGCAAAAAATGAGTCCTCATACCGCCCCGTACGTGGAAAAATAAAAAAGTTATAGGGGTCAGAAGATGACATTTTTAAACGTATAAATTTTCCTGCATGTAGTTATGATTTTTTCCAGAAGTGCGACAAAATCAAACCTATATAAGTAGGGCATCATTTTAACCGTATGGACCTACAGAATAATGATAAGGTGTAATTTTTACCGAAATATGCACTGCGTAGAAACGGAAGCCCCCAAAAGTTACAAAATGGCGTTTTTTTTCCGATTTTGTCGCACAATGATTTTTTTTTCCGTTTCGCCGTGCATTTTTGGGTAAAATGACTAATGTCACTGCAAAGTAGAATTGGCGACGCAAAAAATAAGCCATAATATGGATTTTTAGGTGGAAAATTGAAAGGGTTATGATTTTTAAAAGGTAAGGAGGAAAAAACGAAAGTGCAAAAACGGAAAAACCCTGAGTCCTTAAGCGGTTAAGGGGTTAAAGACTTTTTATAATTTATGAAAAGTGACTTGTAAATTTTGAAATAAAATGTAATAGAATTTAAATAAATAATTTGGATCCATAAAAGCCAGATAAGAAGTCCAGAATGCAAGGTAACTCTTGTCACTATATTCTCATGGCGTGAAGGACATTTCCAAAAGAATCTGCATGTCATACTGAATAACAGCATTATTTCACTAACCCAGCACACACCCTATGCGTGTTACAGCAAGGCAAAGTGTTCTACACCCCTATTGAGGCTCTATGTAGGACAGAAATAGCTGTTTCTAATAGCGATTTGCTGCAAATAAATTCGTACCAAAATAATTTTGGGGGGAAAATTCGGCGAAAAGGACGAATAAAATTTTTATAAAATTTGCTCATCTCTAGAAATGAGTGAGGAGTAGTCAGTTATTACTATCATTTCTATAGTGTCTCTGAGGTGCACCATGTAAAATCCTGGGATATTATAGTTATTATGGTTCACAAAAATCGATTACTGTCAAATTTTCCTTTTAAATTTCTTTTTTGTTACTGGAAAGTTTGGTATGGGGAAACGCGTAATGATGAAGCAGAAGTCTTTAAATCCTCCCTATAGTGCAGGTGGCTTTGGGATACCAAACTTTTGAATGTATTAAATCTCAGCTCATTTGAGTGCTATGTTCACAGAAGAAGATACTATTAAAGAATTTATGGGTGAAGGTTTAATTGAAACAGGGTATACTTTAATAGAGATAATAGAGAATAATTTGATAGGACGGTTGAAGTGTGGAAATTCTCACTACTGTAAAATGTTGGTAAAACTTTGGAAATACACAAGACAAGTCACAAGAGTGAAACGTAGTTTAACCCCTTAACGACCTAGGACGTATATTTACGTCCTTGGCCGGCTCCCGCGATATAACACGGGGTCACGCGGTGACCCCGCGTCATATCAGGTCGGTCCTGGCATGTATCTGATGCTGGGACCTGGGGCTAAAAGCACGTGGCAGCGATCGCGGTGCTGTGTGCTATTAACTCTTTAGATGCGGCGTTCAAAGTTGAACGCCGCATCTAAATCGAAAGTGAAAGCTGCCCGGCTGCTCAGCGGGGCTGATCAGGACTACCGCAGTGAAAATGCGGTGTCCCGATCAGCTGGGACATGAGCGGAAGTCCTCTTACCTGCCACCGGCGTGTCCCCTTGGCGATTGATTGCTCAAAGCCTGATATGCAGGCTTGAGCAATCGACCGCCGATAACGCTGATCATTGCAAAGCTATTGCTTTGAAGTGAACAGTGCTGGCAATCAGTGTGTGCAGTGTTATAGGTCCCTATGGGAGCTATAACACTGCAAAAAAGAAGTGAAAAAAAAAGTTAATAAATGTGATTTAACCCTTTCCTTAATAAAAGTTCAAATCACCACCCTTTTCCCATAAAAAAGAACACCATGTAAATAAAAATAAATAAAAACATATGTGGTATCACCGCGTGCGTAAATTTCCGAACTATAAAAATATATCATTAATTAAACTGCGCGGTGAATGGCGTATGCGCAAAAAAATTCCAAATTTCAAAATAACGTATTTTTGGTAGCTTTTTAGATCATGAAAAAATGAATAAAAAGCGATCAAAAAGTCCCATCAATACAAAAATGGTACCGCTAAAAACTTTAGATCAGGGTGCAAAAAAATGAGCCCTCATACCGCCCCATATGTGGAAAAATAAAAAAGTTATAGAAATCAGAATATGACAATTTTAAACGTATCCATTTTTCTGCATGTAGTTATGATTTTTTACAGAAGTACAACAAAATCAAACCTATGTACCGTATTTATCGGGGTATACCATGCACCGGCCTATAACACGCACCCTCATTTTACCAAGGATATTTGGGTAAAAAAAGTTTTTTACCCAAATATCCATGGTAAAATGAGGGTGCGTGTGTGCGTGTGTATACCCCGATATACCCCCAGGAAAGGCAGTGGGAGAGAGGCCGTCGCTGCTCGCTTCTCTCCCCCTGCCTTTCCTGGGGTCTAGAGCGCTGCTGTCGGCCCTTCTCACCCCCTGGCTATCGGCGTGCGTCCCCTGCGTCGTTGCTATGCACGGCGCGGCGCACTGACGTCATGCGCCTCGCCGTTCAGCGCATAGCAACGGCGCCGGGGACGCACGCCGGAGGCCTGCAGCAGCGCGGACCCGACTCAGGTAATTATGCCACCGGGGATGGGGGGAGGCAACGGGGCAGCGGCGCCGGCAATGGGTGCCGCTGCCCCTTCTCTCCCCCTGGCTGTCGGCGCCGCTTCTCTCCCCTGGCTATCGGCGCCGGCAATGGGGCGCCGGCACCGATAGTCAGGGGGACAGAACGGGCAGCGGCGCCGATAGCCAGGGGGTGAGAAGGGCCGACAGCAGCGCTCTAGACCCCAGGAAAGGCAGGGGGAGAGAAGTGGGCAGCGACGGCCTTCCTTTCCTGGGGGTGTATCGGTGTATAACACGCACACAGACTTTAGGCTAAAAATTTTAGCCTAAAAAGTGCGTGTTATACGCCGATAAATACGGTAAGTAGAGTATCATTTTAATCGTATGGACCTACAGAATAAAGATCAGGTGTAATTTCTTACCAAAAAATGTACTGCGTAGAAACGGAAGCCCCCAAAAGTTACAAAATGGCGTTTTTTCTTCAATTTCATTGCACAATGATTTTTTTTCCGTTTCGCCGTAGATTTTTGGGTAAAATGACTGATTTCACTGCAAAGTAGAATTGGTGGCGCAAAAAATAAGCCATCATATGGATTTTTAGGTGCAAAATTGAAAGGGTTATGATTTTTAAAAGGTGAGGAGGAAAAAACGAAAGTGCAAAAACTGAAAAACCCATGGTCCTTAAGGGGTTAAAATTCACACCAATATGGAATGATGTTTTTTTCCCCCAGAATTTTTAACAAATTTCGGAATACATGAATTGGGGGAAGAATGGGGATTAAGAATGTAAATCAAATTATCACAAAGGATGGATTAATAAATTGGGAGGCACATAAAAAAAAGCTATAGTTTGAAAGAGAAAAATACATTTTCTTATATTCAAGTGTGGGACGCATTTAGGAGGGAAAAGGTAATCCTAGGTTGATAGTAATTAGGCTCGAACTGTTAAAATTGATGGGCTCAAATAAAATCTGCACTAATAAAATAATAGGGAGAATGTATAATATACTAATTAAAAACAATATAGGATATGATCATCCGAGAAGCAGGGAAAAATTGTGTGAAGATATTGGGGAAATAGATGAGGAAAGTTGGAATAATATTTTCCGGAATATCGAGGCCTCATCCTCATTTTAGTCATAAAGTATCTCAAATAAAACTGGCCCATACATTATGTTATACCCCTTTGTTGCTATTTAGAATGGGAAAGAAAAATGACTACAAATGCCCTAAATGTCATAAAGAGGGAGCTGATCTATGTCACCTGATATGCAAGGTTGGGGGGAGGGGGTTATTTAATATTATTGTAGTTTTTTCATTGTGGTGTAATGTAACAATTTTTGTGTATGAAAAGTAAATAAATAAAAAAAGAAAAAAGAAAATGGAAAGTATGTAGCTTTTCACATTTCATTTGTGAGATTAAACCAGTACATAAACTAGAGCATTCAATAGGAACCAAACAACAATACAAAAGCCATGAACTGCAAAGCATACTGCCAAGAGAGTATACAGAAAAGGGCAGCTTATGTCCAATGTAATATACTGGATTGATATACAATGTGAAGTTATAACCCTATGAGATCATAGCAATCCAGAAATTCAGGTTCTCTTTACATAGCAATAGCAACAGTCTGTATTAATGTATACCGATGCATTTTAAAGGAGGCTATAGGATATCATATTAATGAGGAGAATAGATGTAATCATTTAGCTGATTTTAAAAACCAGCAAGAATTTGGAGGTGCATGAAATCACGGGGTCCCGATCAGATGAGAGAATGGGAAAAGGGTCCCTACCTGCCTCCATTCTATCTGATTGATGCTCCTTCAGTGCAGGAAGCCATGGCAGCCTGTACTTATGTAGTGTTGATAACACGGATCAGTGCTGTGCTACAGCACAGCATTGTTCAGTGTTAGCAATCGAAAGATTGTATGTAATAGTCCCATATGAGGACTTAAAAATAGTAAATAAATAAATGTAAAAAAGTAAATGTTAAAAAAAATGTTCATAAATATAAATAAGCATCTTCCCTAAAAAAACATTTTGAATCGCCCTCTTTTTAAAATAAAATAATGTAAACAAAAATAAACCTAAACATATGTGGTATGGTTGGATGAGTAAATGTCCCAACTATTATAATATGTTAATTAAACCACACGGTCAATGTATCAAATGTAAGTAACATGTTAATATATTTATGATTCAAATATCACACAGATATGCTTAACATGACCTGACAGCAGTGGCATCACTAGGGGGAGGGGGAGGGGGCATTAAAACATTGTTTTTCAGCACACTGAGGCTTACTGTGTGGCAGAGAGCTCCTAAGTCGCTTTGCCCGAACATAGGGAGAGCAATGCAGTACTTTGATACACAGTTCTCTGTCCTCTCCCTGTACTGATCTCTATGGTCAGTGGAGGGAATGTAGGTCATACTGTATTCTAAGCTGCTGCACTGCACATATAGGCTGAGCCAAGCAACAAGTTCCTGGGATCCCAGTGTCTTATTAGGAAATCCTTTCATTACCAGCTTGTACTGTCACTGATTTTGGAGCAGAAGAGAGAAGAGGAAACGGCAGTAGCAGCATGTGAGAAAGAGAAGGATATGGGCGTACATGAAGTAAGATGTCATACAACCCATGAGCCAAAAGTATACTGAAGATTTTGTCTGAAGGTTAAGGGGTTATTCAGCTATTAAAAACATATCCTCTACCCACCGGACAGGGCCTGACTCTCCCTGGTGAACCCACCAGCCCCCACCTTCTGAGGCGTACTCATCTTGCAGTGAAGGCCTGCTTACTTTGGAAAATGAGGATGATTTGAACTTATATTATTTTGGAATTTACATTTGACACTTTTTTTTTAGTCCTCCTAGGTGGCTTGCTTGAGCAAATATTGGATTGCTCATACAGATCAATGCAGTATGTAGGTACTTCATTGATCCATTACATATGTGCTCTATTGGTAGAGCCTGCCATAGGAAGAGTCCCGGCAGCCACAGAGGCTATGGGTTGCCATGACAACAAATCACCTTCCTGCAATTGCACTGTGGGGGCAGTCTGAACAACTGCACCACCAATAACACACATAAAGGCTATTTAGAGGCCACTGTAAGTTTTGACAGTGGTATCTAAATAGTTTATAACTGGCAGCAATAATGCTGGTAAAATTGTCACTAACACTTAGAGAAGCTTTAAACATGTCACAGGAACATGTCTAAAGTCTTGATCAGTTAGGTATAAGTGGTGAGACACCCACCAATCAGGAAAACGAGCCAGGAGAAGTGCAAAGTGCAAACGATTCGCTCGTCGGCTCCTAGCGATCCTTGTCTTGTGCCCCATGGGGGCAGCGAGAAAAAGATTTCTGGTTCTTATGATTGGTAATGGACCAAGTGGCAACAGGGAGTAAAAAGGCCCTTTTGTCCTGGTAGGTTCTTCCGAAACAAACCACCTGCAGTTTATGTTCATGCTGAACAGAATTATTTGCAAAATACAGAACAAATTTGGGTTCACTGGGTTTGCTCTGCTCAATACTGGTGTTGACCTTTACTTGTATACTGATCTGAAAGAACTATGCCAGCCATACCATTGTTGTGCCAGTTGAGAGACCACTGAAACCAACTACAACAATATTTGTGAATCAGACTAAGAAAGTTCATACCAAATTGTTAGGATCGGGAGTGAAAATAGACGAAAATTTACCCAGTTAAATTAGTGTAAATTCTTTTGAACAAGAACATCATATGTGCCAATTTATCATCTGACTACTTGATGTCAGAACACAGAGGTCAGAAGTAAAACCTAATATCGTCCGGTGTAAAGAACATTTATTTATGAAACATTTATCCAGGGTTAAGCATAAATTATGTGATAGATTATTCTGTCTGTACTACATATGAAATGTTGGTTTGCATCAAGCTATCACTTACATGAAGAAACAGGTTTCCTTTACATAGATGCTGGCTCCAATGTTATTTCCTGTTCTGTCACTCCTCTTACTTCTTGTTTGCCCTTTCCTGTTTCCTTACTGCCATTTCCTTTCTATTTCTTTCATTATACTGCAAAAGAGAATAAACCCCTTTTAAAAGAAATTAGCATGTTATCAATTTCATTACATACTCAAAAAACAAGAGAACAACTCTTCATATAAGGATCTTGGTGGATTCATATCAATTCTTAATTTATAAGCCATTAGGCTACAAATATAGGCTAGGATTATACAGGTATTTCATGGTTATTTGCTCTTAGCTGTTTAAGATATAGAAACCATGAACACATGCAGAAAATAATTGGCATTTATCAGTTATAATATGTGTGTGTGTAACCTTTTCTCCAATTTTATGCAGAAGGAAGAGAAAAAAAAGGTTGCACTCTAAGTACCCTATCCAATGTGGGTAACAGTGTATCGAGTGCAATGTATTTTGCACTCACCTGGTGATGTTGAGCTGCAGGCGCAAAACTGCTGCTTGCATGAAGCAAAACAGGACTCTTGTCAGGGATTCTGATGGTCCTTCAGAGGTCCTGCTGGAAGCTAGGTATCCTCCCAGGGGTCGGAATCCGATGCGGGAAATGTTAAAGTTCAAAGAGGGTGGTTGGAGCTGCATACTTTGGTCAGCACCGGGTAGGAAAAAAACTGTTGGACATTTTAAAGTATGGAAACAGGATTGTTGATTTATTGGATTGGTAGCAGACAACACAACCTCCTGAACAATTAATATATATGAATAGGGATGAGCGAATCGAATCTGACGAATCCGAATTCGTTATGAATTTCAGGAAAAATTTGATTCGCAAGGAATGCGTATATCGCCGCGATTCTATCACGCGAATTGCTTCGTTAAACTTCATTTAGTGCAGTCCAGGCTCCAGGGCATCTAAAATGGCAGATCCACATATGAGGACATGGGGCAAGGAATCCTGGGAAGGTGGGAACAAGAGTAGGTGGGATGACCCTAAATCACATGCAGGATGCAGTCTATCAGTAGCCAGTCAACCCTGTGATGTCAAAGCCCTATATAATCGGCAGGAATATTGTGGCCAGTCACTTCAGCCTTTCACTGCAGAGAGATAGATTGGGACAGACAGCACTGTGTGTTGCACAGAAAAGCTTTTTCCAGCAGCGATTCCCCTCCTAGTCAAGTCAGCGTTCTGTTGCACAGATAGACAGAGAGCAGTGTGTGTTTCACAGAAAAGCATTCTTACTGCAGCGATTCACCTCCCAGTCACTGTCTACAGCGATCTATTACAGAGAGCAGAGTGTTGCACAGAAGAACAGCAGAGATTCAGCTCAAGCACAAATCTTGCCTAGAAGCACTGATGGAGAAGGGAGTGAGATTGAGAGAGAAAGTGCAATTTTGGGTGTAGTACACAACGACTGTGTTCTGCAGCACTGGTGTGTACTGCTGGTGTTGTGCACAAATACTTTTGTAAGTGTACTGTAGCGCATTTTTCTGCTCTCATAAGTGCATAGCACATATGTACATCTAAGTGGTGTACTATTTTGTTCCTTTCAAAGTCTCAAGGGCCTAGATACTGTGAAAGGCCAGGCAAAAGTACTCACCGGCTGGTGTTGTAAACAAATACTTTGTAAGTGTACTGTAGCGCATTTTTCTGCTCTCATAAGTGCATAGCACATATGTACATCTAAGTGGTGTACTATTTTGTTCCTTTCAAAGTCTCAAGGGCCTAGATACTGTGAAAGGCCAGGCAAAAGTACTCACCGGCTGTTGTTGTAAACAAATACTTTTGTAAGTGTACTGTAGCGTATTTTTCTGCTCTCATAAGTGCATAGCACATACGTACATCTAAGTGGTGTACTATTTTGTTCCTGTTAAAGTCTCAAGGGCCTAGATACTGTGAAAGGACAGCCAAAAGTACACACCTGCTGCTGTTCTAGACGAATACTGTTAAGCGTAGGGAAGCGCATTCTACTGCCCTCATAAGTGCATAGCAAATATGTACATCTAAGTGTTGTACAATTTTGTTCGTGATAAAGTCTTAAGGGCTTAGTTACTGTAAAAGGCCAGCCAAAAGTACACACCTGCTGCTGTTCTAGACAAATACTGTTTTAAGCGTAGTGACGCGTATTGTGCTCCCCGCACTAAGTATGTCAGGCAGAGAAGTGCCAGGACGTACAAAGAGGAGTGGCAGAGGCCTAAATATATCAGGCGCATGCAGAGGTCACAGCAGACTACCGGTGAGTGGCAGCAGGAGTTGCAGGAAGAGGCCTGATCACCCGTTATCAGCTAGCAGTCATGTCTCGACCAGCAACCCATCTGCCGTCATCGATTGGTTAACACAGTCATCCACTTCATGACAAGTGACATCTGATACCCTCAGTCAACCGTCAGTGGGTTCCTCAGACACAACCCTCAGTTGGGATCATCAGGAGCAGTCCCTGTACTCCCATTGCCTCAGTCCTATACTGTTCCCTCCCCTACAGAAGTATCTTTTGCTGTGGGTTCAGCTCCACTATTCACGATCTAATGAGGACGATCTAATAGAGGATAGTCAGCAGCTACTGTCCAGCCAAGAAGTGGCCAAGACATCCTATGCTTACTCTGCTAGGCTAGTGATGAGGAGAGTGACGTGGGAGGTGGTGTTGCCAGTGTTCAGGGTCCTGAAGCAGACACTGTTGAGGAACCTGAGGAGGACATCAGTGACGTGCAGACACTTGTTGATGATGATGAAGCCGATCGCAATTGGGAGCCGGGTACAGAAGGGGCTTCATCATCATCAGGAGAAGAGGGTTGCTGGTTTTCTGTGAGGCAGCAGCTGAGCCAGCAAGGTGGTAGCATGTTTGGCAGTCAGCATGGTGGCAGAAGTGGAAATTCTGGAGCCAAACGTGCCTGGGGGAGATCACCTGCTTCACAGCAGCCTACCTTCCCGGGAGGTAGTGGAACAGGGGTTACTGGAGACGGCAGCAGTAGCAGTCAATTAGTGTGGACTGTTGGTGGGAAAATCAGCTACTTGGCGGTGTGGCAGTTTTTCATCAAGCATCCGGAGGAGGTTAACATAGCCACATGCAAGATGTGTCCGCAGAAGGTGAAGCGTAGCCATGGTCCCAATGTTGGCACCACGGCCCTACATCAACATATGCTGCGCCACCATAAAGTGGCCTGGGAAAACCGTGGCCCGATGTGGTGGTCCAGCCTTCTGCATCACCCAGTGTCATGCCGCTCCCCATTTCAGCCAGCCAAGCCTCCACCACCTCAGCCGAAGGGAGCTGTCATACCCTCCTTTTGTTGCTCCAGATGCTCCTGCTCCTCCTACTTTTAGTCAGCCATTCCGCCAACAATCCATTGGTGAAGCCATGTCCAAGAGACAACAGTATGCGCCCACTATTCCAGCGGCGCAGAAGCTGAATGTGCTCCTGTCCAAGTTGCTGGTACTGCAGTCCCTCCCTTTTCAAGTGGTGTACTCTGCACCTTTAAGAGAACTGATGGCTTATGCCGAGCCAAAGTGGAGAGTCCCAAGCCGCATTTTCTTTGTGAAGAAGGTAGTACCAGCCTTGCACAATTTTGTGGAAGAGAAGATGGGCCAGTCCTTGAGCCTGTCAGTGTGTACCAAAAGGCACAGCAGCGCCGATGTCTGGAGCTGTAAATATCGTCAGGGACAATACATGTACTTTACGGCCCACTGGGTGAATGTGGTTCCTGCACAGCCACAACACCAACTTGGACAGGTCACGCCGCTTCCTCCTCCACGCTCTCAGGCCATTGGTCCTGTGACAGTGTGCTAATCTGCCTCATCATCCTCCACCGTGTCCTCAGCCTCCACTGCACAGACAAGTCTCAGTGCCCCTTCAGCATACCATGTGTGCAGGGCACGGCGGTGTCACGCTGTTCTTCACATGGTTTGTCTTGGCAAACTGAGTCACACAGGGGAGGAACTGCTAAAAGTCATTCATAAATAAATCAGAGCATGGCTTACTCCACGAAAATTGGAAATGGGAACCATGGGGACTGACAACGGGAAGAACATCTTTTCTGCGCTGCGACAAGGAAGGCTGAGCCATGCGCCCTGCATGGCACACGTGTTCAATTTGGTTGTCAAGCAGTTCCTGAAGTGTTTCCCCCATTTGCAAGACATCCTAACAATGGGAAGGAAACTTTGCAAGCACTTCAGCCACTCGTACACCGCAAAGCACACCCTCCTTGAGCTGCAGCGTCAGAACGGTATCCCCAAAATAGTCTGATTTGCAACGATGCCACACGTTGGAATTCCACCCTCGATATGTTGGACCAACTATATTAACAGGAAAAGAGATCACTGATTTTTTGATGATCCAAGCAGATAGGGGGACTCCCCTGTGTAACTTCAATGTCAACTAGTGGCAGCTCATAAGTCACGCCTCACGTTTGCTCAGGCCCTTTGAGGAGGCCACATTATTAGTAAGTCGCTAGGATTACGGGATGAACAACATCATTCCACTGCTTCATTTCCTACACCACGTATTGGAAAGGATGGCTGGAAAGGGCACTGGAGACATGGCTCCTAAATCTCACGGCCACATGAGACCTATGGGGGCTGAACTAGAGGAGGAGGAAGGGGAGGGGCACAGTGGAGCACAGTTTAGGTTTGGCATAATGGGCAGTTTTTCTAGTCATCTGACAGGAGAGGAGGAGCTAGAGGGTTATGAGGAAGGCGAGAACGAGGACTCAGACACACCGTTGCAGTATGCAGTGGAGATGGAGGCAGGGATTGTCACCATTTGGTAGCAATTATTGGACCCTCGCTTACGACACAAAATGGGAGCCTTTTTGACACCCACTGAGAGGGAGGACAAACTGACTTACTTCAGAGACATCCTAAGTAGTCAGTTGGCCGATGCAATCGTCCATCCTCTCGCACGTCTGAATCGGGGGCCCCCAGCGCTCACTTTCCACTGCCATGGCTGCTGGGGAGGGGTGTGGTGGTAAGAGCAGTACCAGCTCCCTCAGCAGCAGTCTACAGTCACTGATGAGTAGCTTTCTTCACCCGCATAGTGAAGCAACTCATCAGCAGCAGGTACACCTGGAGCAGGACCTGAACCAGCAGGTGGTGGCATACCTTGACATGATCATGCCAACACACCTTGAAGATCCGCTGGACATCTGAGCAGCCACACTGATTTGTGGCCACAACTAGCAGTTTTCCCTGGAAAAGTTGTCCTGCCCGGCCAGTAGTGTGCCATCAGAGCGGGTGTTTAGTGCGGTGGGGGCCATAGTAACCCCAAAGAGAACTCGTCTGTCCACGAAAAATGTGGAGAGACTGACCTTTGTGAAGATGAATCAGGCATGGATCAGCCAGGATTTCCACCCACCAATGCCTGATGCATCAGAGTAGATTGACCATGTTGCCTCAACAACACTTCACAAATAAGGATAGTGCAAAACAGATTTGAGGCGCTGCTTCCCAGTTACAAACATTCCTCGGCCTCAGACCTTTTTTCACCCACCTTCGTCACTGGGTACTGGTATTGGCACCCACTGCACCACTCTGCCACCTCCAGGCTGTCTCATTCAGCCACCATATGTTCTCCTCATGCTGCTGCCACCTCCAGGCTGTGTCATTCAGCCACCATATGTTCTCCTCATGCTGCTGCAAACTCCAGGCTGTGTCATTCAGCCACCTTATGGTCTCCTCATGCTGCTTGTACATTACTTAAATTTTAAGGTAGCACTAGCTATCATAAAACTTAAATTTAAAATGTAACATTCATCTTTTAATCTTCGGGATTGTGAAGCCCTATTGTCTCCTTATGCTGTCGCCAACTCCAGGCAGTGTCATTCAGCCACTATATGGTCTCCTCATGCTGCTTCCATCTCCAGGCTGTGTCATTCAGTCACTATATGGTCTCCTCATGCTGCTGGGATATTACCTAAATATTTTTATGGTAGCACTAGCTACCATAAATCTTAAATTTAAATTTGAAAATTCATATTTTAATTTTAGGGATTGTAAAGCCCTATAGTCTCCTCCTCAAGCTGCCAACTCCAGGCCCTGTCATTCAACCACTATATGGTCTCCTAATGCTGCCGCCAGCTCCAGGCTGTGTCATTCAGCCACTATATGGTCTCCTCATGCTGCTGGGACATGACCTAAACATTTTTATGGTAGCATTAGCTACCATAAGTCTTCAATTTAAATTTTTTTTTATCTTAGGGATTGTGAGGCCCTATGGTTTCCTCATGCTGCCGCCAACTCCAGGCTGTGTCATTCAGCCACTATATGGTCTTCTCTTGCTGCCACCAATTCCAGGCTGTGTCATTCTGCCAGATTATGGTCTTCTCATGCTGCTGCCACCTCAAGGCTCTGCCATTGTGTTACCATGTGACTCCTTGTTGGATTTGGTCTTTTGTAACTACACATTTTATTATTACATCTTAAATTTAAATTTCAAAAAATCGATAGAGCGATAACAATGAACCATAGCTGATTAAATGAAACATTTGCACTTTCACAGTCAGGAGGGCACTGAGAGGCGGGGGCTGGAACAGCTGGTATCTCACCTGGCGAAGGACTGCCAGCTCGATGCTCACAAGAATTGGTACTGAAAAAATGTAAATAAATTAAAATAAAATAAAAATTACATAAATTCAATTTTGATGCCATATGGTCTCCCTGTTGCCACATTCAGACGCCCTGTGGCAGTGATTCTAATAGCGATGCCTGTAATCTGCATGTCATACTGAATAACTGTATTATTTCACTAACACAACACACTCCCTATGCGTGTTAGGACAAGGCAAAGTGTTCTACACCCCTATTGAGACTATATAGCCTCCTCATGCTTCCGCCACCTCCATACTGCGTCATTCAACCACTATATGTTCTCCTCATGCTGCCGCCACCTCCACCACACTGTGTCATTGAGCCACTATATGGTCTCCTCATACTGATGCCATCTCTAGGCTCTGTCATTGTGCTGCTCTGCAACAGTGATTCTAATAGCAACGCCTCTGATCTGCATGTCATACTGAATAACAGTATTATTTTACTAATCCAGCACACGTCCTATGCGTGTTAAAGCAAGGCAAAGTGTTTTACACCCCTATTGAGGCTATCTGAAGGTCAGAAATAGCCATTTTTAATAAAACATTCACTCATCTCTATATATGAAGAACAACTGCATGAATAAATGTGTGTGTTCTGAGAATACATGTGGGGCAGGGTAATGATCTATTCCCAACCTCTCTGGTATGAAAGATTGTATGGATATAATTGTCTTTGCTTGTATATGCTTTTTTAGCTGTGTGGATAGGTGCAAATGTAGGGAGTTTGCGTAAGGGCAGTTGTGTCTTGGTAAATTTGTATTCGTACCACATTTCTATCTGATAACCCTTAACCACCTTCTGCATTTATGCACTGAGTGAATTGCATATTGTACCATCTATATTTTTGATCCTTAATCAGATTATTATTTATATACATTTATACATGTTCATTATCTTATCTGCTATCTGTACTTTGTACTAACTGGTATGTTACTAAAGGGACTGTGGGTCATGCATTTGGTACTTTATTGTTACAAACATCAATTTGCACTCCATCAACACCTATATATACATCAGTTGGTCAAAAAAAATTGCAACTCGTAATTCAAAGTTACTAGAATAAAAAATGTTTTATTTCAACAATAACCATCACACTGTATGCTTGGTATCCACTTTGCAAATAGCAAGAAAAGTATATTGCACATAACAAGAAAAAGTTATGTTCAGTTATAGACAATATCGTACAGTATTTAGAACTTGTATTATCACAGTACATTATCTATATCCAAATACACCTTTCTTAGGTTATGTGTAATATACCTTGTCATTTGCATAGTGGCTACATAGCATAAACAAAAAAAATTCACAGTAGGAAGACAAAAAACTATATTTATTAGTAAAGAGGTAACACCTCCACACAAAATCAAAAATCAATAACCGGTGAACAATCACAAAAGCAATCTTGATACTGTGGGGATCAAAAGTTTGGGCACCCCAGGTAAACATTTGTATTAATGTGCATAAAGAAGCCAAGGAAAGATGGAAAAATCTTCAAAAGGCATCAAATTACAGATTAGACATTCTTATAATATGTCAACAAAAGTTAGATTTACAGAAAACAAAAAAATGGTGTCTGCAAAAGTTTGGGCACCCAGCAGAATTTATAGCATGCACTGCCCCCTTTGCAAAGCTGAGACCTGCCAGTGTCATGGATTGTTCTCAATCATCATCTGGGAAGATCAGGTGATGTCAATCTCAAAGGTTTTAAATGCCCAGATTCATCTGACCTTGCCCCAACAATCAGCACCATGTGTTCTTCTAAGCAGTTGTCTAGAAATCTGAAACTGGAAATAGTTGACGCTCACAAAGCTGGAGAAGGCTATAAGAAGATAGCAAAACGTTTTCAGATGTCAATATCCTCTGTTCGGAATGTAATTAAGAAACGGCAGTCATCATGAACAGTGGAAGTTAAAGCAAGATCTGGAAGACCAAGAAAAATATCAGACAGAACAGCTCACAGGAGAAAAACAATTCAAAACCCACGTTTGACTGCACAATCCCTCCAGAAAGATCTGGCAGACACTGGAGTTGTGGTACACTATTGCACTGTAAAGAGATACTTGTACAAATATGGTCTTCATGGAAGAGTCATCAGAAGAAAAACTCTTCTACGTCCTCACCACAAAAATCAGCGTTTGGAACTTTGCAAATGAACATATAGACAAGCCTGATGCATTTTGGAAACAAGTTCTGTGGACCGATGAGGTTAAAATTGAACTTTTTGGCCGGAATGAGCAAAGGTACGTTTGGAGAAGAAGGGGAACAGAATTTAATGAAAAGAATGTCTGTCCAACTGTTAAGCATGGGGGTGGATCAATCATGCTTTGGGGTTGTATTGCAGCCAGGGAACATCTCAGGAGTAGAAGGAAAAATGGATTCAATAAAATTTCAGCAAATTTTGGATGCTAACTTGATGCCATCTGTGAAAAGATGAAGTTAAAAAGAGGATGGCTTCTACAAATGGATAATGATCCTAAACACACCTCGAAATCCACGGGGGATTACATCAAGAGTCGTAAACGGAAGGTTTTGCCATGGCCTTTACAATCTCCTGACCTCAACATAATTGAAAATCTATGGCTAGACCTTAAAAGAGCTTTTGTAAGGAAGAATAGGCAAAGATACCTCAAACAAGAATTGAAAGACTCTTGGCTGGCTACAAAAAGCGTTTACAAGCTGTGATACTTGCCAAAGGGGGCAGTACAAGATATTAACCCTGCAGGGTACCCAAACTTTTGCAGACGCCATTTTTTTTTGTTATCTGTTATTTTGAAAGTGTAAATGATGGAAATAATATCTAACTTTTGTTGACATATTATAAGAATGTCTAATCTGTAATTTGATGCCTTTTGGAGATTTTTCCATCTTTCCTTGGCTTCTTTATGCACATTAATACAAATTTTTACCTGGGGTGCCCAAACTTTTGATCCCCACTGTACAATGGCAAGGTGTGTAAACATATATGTGTACCACAGCTACAGCAAATAACACAATGGATACGGTATTCGTACAAGTGCTTAACTAACCAAACTAATGCCTATTCCCTATCCCCTGTGGCTCAGGAGATGGCACAGGACAGGGACAACAGGTAGGGAGCAGAAACAGGGACCTGTTAAGCCAACAAAGATGACAATCTAGCCCCTAAACCTAGGCAGAATTGATGTCCTACAAAGGGACCGTTCTTTTAAGGATGTCAATTCCGTCTAGGTTTGGGGCCTAGATTGTCATAGCTTATCAGGTTCCTGTTCTCACTTTCTACCTGTTGTCCCTTTCCTGAGCCATTTCCTGAGCCACGGTGTATAGGGAACAAGCATTAGTTGGGTTACTTTAGCACCTGCATTAATACTGTATGCATCGTGTTATTTGCTGCATCGGTGGTACATATATCTGTTTACACACCTTAGTATTGCATCTAGATTGCTTTCGTGCTTGTTCACTGGTTATTGATTTTGTGTGAAGGTGTTATCTCTTTTTAATGAGTATTAATATATATTGGTTTTAGTCTTCCTACTGTGATTTAGCTTTGTCAGACTAAATTTATCAAATCAGTGATTCACTGTATGTACCCTTTGTATGTGGCACTCTTTGCGGGAAGTGATATTTATAAATTTACATCATTATATGTATGTTTCAGATACTGTACTGATCTATGGTCTTCTTTATTCCCGTTTAATTGTTTTTAATTGATTTTAGTGTGATGTTTATTGTTTATATTAAGTATTTCTATACCAACAACTTTGTGTTACGTGTTACAATTTTTTTGTCTATAAGTGATGTTTATCACATTAGAGTCAATCATAAGTGTATCACTAAATGTACTACCGAAGTTGTAGGTGTTAATATCAACTTTTCACGTCTCCTCTACCCTCTACAAACACTACCACTGCTATTAACTCACACTGATGTTAGACACTTGCAATCAGCATTCACCAAATTCATCTGGGCGGGTAAGAGGCCACGGATAGCACTTAAGAAACTAATGCTGAGTAAAGCGGAGGGAGGCCTGAATTTTCCTAATATCCAAGGTTATAACCTTACCTGCCTCTTCCGCTTTGTTGTAGATTGGGTGACCTGACCAAGGAGGCCCCTATTCACGCAGTTGATAATCTTATTGGCTCATCCCCTCACAAAACGACAATCTCCATTCTCTACCCCACTCTTAAAAAACCTCTCCTTAAACTAGACCTGGACTCGCTCTTTGCCTCATGGTCCAGCTGGATACCTGATGAGGATATCTCAGATTGTATACTGCAGGGATGGCACAAGGTAAAGAAAGCAGTGATAAATGAGAGATGGCGGGAAACATATTTCAAGCTAGACAACAAAGTGCTTTACGGTTTCAATATACTCCCCTCTCCGAGTTTCCCAGATAGGATCCCAGCATGTCCTAAATGCGCAGTTCCCCTGACTAACACCTGGCACGGGGTAAGGACTTGTCCTAAGACTGTTGACTACTGGCAAATGGTTCTGACATACATACATGACACATGGAACATTACACTCCCTGCCACCCCGCGTTCTTTACTTTTTCATCAGTTCCGACCCCCTGATCAGGATACTTCTCACCTCCCCAGGATCCCTCAATTTATTGATTCATGTGGTCCTATTGGTCGCCCTAAGATGTTTGTTTGCCTCCTGGCTATCTTCTAATATTCCCACACGCCATATGCTATTGCCATGTAGATAGACTTGATACTGAAAGGCACAAGACGACTCGCACTCACAAATTTTTGGGAAGTATTTATCACATCTACATACTCTGCTGAAGAAATAGCGAACATGGTTCAGCCATTTGAATTCACAGAGTGGTATTGCAGGGGGGGCTTGGGGGACACATTAGGGGTTCTTAGGCTCCCTACCCTGAGGCCCGCAGAAGTTACAGCTGCAAGGCAACACCCAAACTTACTGTCTTTTCTCTAATAATGTCAGTATAACTTGTTTACCTGTTTACTGTGTGTACTGGTGGCCTGTCTCTCCTATACCCCTTACGTGGGCAATAGCCATTATTTAGTTTGCACTGTTTATTTGAAACTGTGTCCTACATGTTGGGACAGTATCTTTTTGCTCTTCTGTTATGTTTATGAAACTTTAATAAAATATGTTTAAAAAAAAAAAAAAAAAACCTGAACCAGAGCGCTCTAGACCTCAGACAGGGCCGAAGGTTTACCTTCCAACAAGACTATGACCATAAGCACATAAATCAAGGTATGCAAACCTTTTGGCATCATACCCAGGAAGACTGGAGGCTGTAATCGCTATTAGAGACACTTCAACTAAGTACTGAGTCAAGGGTCTAAATACTTATGTCCATACAAAATACTAATTTCCCCTTTTTAATAAAACATTTATAAAATTCTGTTTTCACTTTCTCATTTTGGGATATTGGCCCTCATTTACTAAGAGTGGAGTGTAGGTTTCTTTGTGGGTTTTAAAGGGGTATTCCAGGAAAAAACTTCTTTTTTATATATCAACTGGCTCCAGAATGTTAAACAGATTTGTAAATCTCTGATGCTCTGATCTGTAGGGTTTTTCTCAGCTGAAATCCACCACATTTTCTGTGGAAACCTTAGTAAATATGTTGGGTTTTTGTGAAAATGTTGGGACCATGCCCATTTTCGGTGACCACACCTCCTTTTCCCGAATCTGACACACAACCAGACAAAACATGTCGGGTTTGCAATAGAAAATAAGGGCCATTGAGTGCATAAAAATGGGGGAAAATCTATATATATATAAAACTCATGTTGGGGACATGTATCAAAGATTTTACCCATTTTGGGGGAGATTTATCAAAACCTGTGCAGAGGAAAAGTTGCCCAGTTGCCCATAGCAACCAATCAGATTGCTTCTTTCATTTTGCAAAGGCCTTGTTAAAAATGAAAGAAGGTTGCTATGGGCAACTTTTCCTCTGCACAGGTTCTGATAAATGTCCCCACTTGTGTTTAAATTTCTGCGCAAAATTTAGCGCAAGCTATTTTTTTTGCATCTTTTTTTGTGCACATTCTGGTGGAGCATTTCCTCCAGATGTGTATGTTTCGGTGCACTTTGGAGTGACATATTTAGTACGCACAAATTTATTAAATGCGTACATTTCATTTACCAGCAGAAATCTTGCGCAATGACCATATTTTTTATGCAAATATAAGCCATCTTGGACTGCATGTAGCAAGATGCTCTAAATCATCGATTTTTCAAAGAGTGGAGGTATGAGGAGATTACTTTATTTGCCTGCAATTTATGAAACTCATTGCACTTGATTGATAAATTTAGCGCTTCTGCGCATAATTTAGAATTTGGCAAAAGGGGTAGACTGCTTCTACCATACACAAATAATGATACAAGTCCCCCAATGTATGTGTCTATGTATGTATGTTCCAGCATCACGTTCAAACGGCTAAAGATATTAACATGAAACTTGGCACACTTGTTACTTATATGTCAACAACAAACAAAGGATAGGTAATTTAAGCCTTACTCACCCCCATTTGCCAGGGTCTGGGTTTTTGTTTAACCCCTTAAGGAGGCCGGGCGTATCCACACGCCCCCGTTTTAAAGTCCTTAAAGGGGCTCTCCGATGCTTAGACATCTTATCCCCTATCCAAAGGATAGGGAGGGGGGGGGTCACCAGTTTTATGATGCCCAAACGACTATGAATTACTTTGATACACCCAGGTATTTCAATGTAATCATAACTACTCAAGGAAAAATATAGCCTCAAATTATAAAGTGTCTTTCATTGTTTTCTGGACTGTTTGTATACATGTTTTTGTTTCTTTGAGCATTTTTTTACCTTTTTTTAGTTACTTGTATGGGTATTTTCCATGTGTTTTAATGCTTCACTTGCAAATTTGTGTCACGCCGAGCGCTCCGGGTCCCCGCTCCTCCCCGGAGCGCTCACAGCGTTCTCCTATTCGCAGCGCCCCGGTCAGACCTGCCGACCGGGTGCGCTGCGATAATGTTCCCAGCCGGGATGCGATTCGCGATGCGGGACGCACCCGCTCGCGATGCGCATTCCGACTCGCTTACCAGACCCGTTCCCCGTCTGTGTTATCCCGGTGCGTGCAGCCCCGCTCCTTAGGGCGCGCGCGCGCCGGGTCTTTGCGATTTAAAGGGCCGGTGCGCCACTGATTGGCGCATGAGGTTTTAAACAGTACCTTCACCTGTGCACTTCCCTACTTATACCTCACTTCCCCTGCACTCCCTTGCCGGATCTTGTTGCCATTGTGCCAGTGAAAGCGTTTCCTTGTGTGTTCCTAGCCTGTGTTCCAGACCTCCTGCCGTTGCCCCTGACTACGATCCTTGCTGCCTGCCCTGACCTTCTGCTACGTCCGACCTTGCTCTTGTCTACTCCCTTGTACCGCGCTTATCTCAGCAGTCAGAGAGGTTGAGCCGTTGCCGGTGGATACGACCTGGTTGCTACCGCCGCTGCAAGACCATCCCGCTTTGCGGCGGGCTCTGGTGAATACCAGTAGCAACTTAGAACCGGTCCACCGACACGGTCCACGCCAATCCCTCTCTGGCACAGAGGATCCACCTCCAGCCAGCCAAATCGTGACAGTAGATCCGGCCATGGATCCCGCTGAGGTCCCGCTGCCAGTTGTCGCTGACCTCACCACGGTGGTCGCCCAGCAGTCGCAACAGATAGCGCAACAAGGCCACCAGCTGTCTCAACTGACGCTACAGCAGCTACTACTACAGCTTCAACAATCATCTCCTCCGCCAGCTCCTGCACCTCCTCCGCAGCGAGTGGCCGCATCCAGCCTCCGATTATCTTTGCCGGACAAATTTGATGGGGACTCTAAATTTTGCTGTGGTTTTCTTTCACAATGTTCCCTGCATTTGGAGATGATGTCGGACCAGTTTCCAACTGAAAGGTCAAAGGTGGCTTTCGTAGTCAGCCTTCTGTCTGGGAAAGCCCTGTCATGGGCCACACCGCTCTGGGACCGCAATGATCCTGTCACTGCCTCTGTACACTCTTTCTTCACGTAGATTCGAAGTGTCTTCGAGGAACCTGCCCGAGCCTCTTCTGCCGAGACTGGCCTGCTGAACCTGGTCCAGGGTAATTCTTCTGTTGGCGAGTACGCCATCCAATTCCGTACTCTCGCCTCCGAATTGTCCTGGAATAACGAGGCCCTCTGCGCGACCTTTAAAAAAGGCCTATCCAGTAACATCAAAGATGTGCTGGCCGCACGAGAAATCCCTGCTAACCTGCATGAACTTATTCATCTTGCCACCCGCATTGACATGCGTTTTTCCGAAAGGCGTCAGGAGCTCTGCCAGGATATGGACTTTGTTCGCACGAGGCGGTTTCTCTCCCCGGCTCCTCTCTCCTCTGGTCCACTGCAATCCGTTCCTGTGCCTTCCGCCGTGGAGGCTATGCAAGTTGACCGGTCTCGCTTGACATCTCAAGAGAGGACACGACGTCGCATGGAGAACCTTTGCCTGTACTGTGCCAGTACCAAACATTTCTTGAAGGATTGTCCTATCCGACCTCCACATCAGGAAAGACACACGCTGACTCCGCACAAAGGTGAGACAGCTCTTGATGTGAACTCTGCTTCTCCACGTCTTACTGTGCCTGTGCGGATTTCTTCTTCTACCTTCTCCTTCTCAGCTATGGCCTTCTTGGATTCCGGATCTGCAGGAAATTTTATTTTGGCCTCTTTCATCAATAGGTTCAACATCCAGGTGACCAGTCTCGCCAGACCCCTCTACATCGCCTCTGTTAATAATGAAAGATTGGACTGTACTGTGCGTTACCGCACGGAACCCCTCTTAATGTGCATCGGACCCCATCACGAAAAAATTTAATTTCTGGTCCTCTAAAACTGCACTTCGGAAATTCTTCTTGGATTACCGTGGCTTCAACGCCATTCCCCAACCCTCGATTGGACCACCGGGGAGATCAAGAACTGGGGTACTTCTTGCCACAAGGACTGTCTTAAGCCTGCTCCCTGTACTGTCAGTCAAGACCCTGTGGTTCCTCCGATATCTGGTCTCCCCAAGGCCTATCTGGATTATGCTGATGTTTTTTGCAAAAAACAAGCAGAGACTTTGCCTCCTCACAGGCCTTATGACTGTCCTATTGACCTCCTCCCTGGTACTACTCCACCCCGGGACAGAATCTATCCTCTGTCTGCTCCGGAAACACAAGCCATGTCGGAGTACATCCAAGAGAATTTAAAAAAGGGGTTTATCCGCAAGTCTTCCTACCCTGCCGGAGCTGGATCTTTTTTTTTTGTTTCCAAAAAAAGACGGCTCCTTACGCCCTTGCATTGATTATCACTGTAAAAAACCGCTATCCCCTACCTCTTATCTCGGAACTCTTTGATCGCCTACGAGGCGCCCACATCTTTACCAAGCTGGACTTAAGAGGTGCATATAATCTCATCCGCATCAGGGAGGGGGACGAGTGGAAGACCGCATTTAACACCAGAGATGGACACTTTGAATATCTGGTTATGCCCTTTGGGCTTTGCAACGCCCCTGCCGTCTTCCAAGACTTTGTAAACAAAATTTTTCGTGATCTTCTATATACCTGTGTTGTGGTTTACCTAGACGATATTCTGATTTTTTCTGCTAACCTAGAAGAACACCGCCAGCATGTCCGCATGGTTCTTCAGAGACTTCGGGACAATCAATTATATGCCAAAATGGAAAAATGTCTCTTTGAATGTCAATCTCTTCCCTTCCTAGGATACTTAGTCTCTGGCCAGGGACTACAAATGGACCCAGATAAACTATCAGCCGTATTGGATTGGCCACGCCCCTCCGGACTCCGTGCTATCCAACGTTTTTTGGGGTTTGCCAATTACAGACAATTTATTCCGCACTTTTCCACTATTGTGGCTCCTATCGTGGCCCTAACCAAGAAAACCGCCAACCCTAAGTCCTGGCCTCCTCAAGCGGAAGACGCATTCAATCATCTCAAGACTGCCTTTTCTTCTGCTCCCGTACTCTCCACACCTGATCCATCTAAGCCCTTCTCGCTGGAGGTAGACGCCTCCTCGGTGGGAGCTGGAGCAGTACTCCTACAAAAAAATTCTTCCGGGCATGCTGTTACTTGTGGTTTCTTTTCTAGGACCTTCTCTCCGGCGGAGAAAAACTACTCCATTGGTGATCGAGAACTAATGGCCATAAAATTGTCGCTTGAGGAATGGAGGCACCTGCTGGAGGGATCCAAATATCCAGTTATTATATACACTGATAACAAGAATCTCTCTTATCTTCAGTCTGCCCAACGGCTGAACCCTCGCCAGGCTAGGTGGTCGTTGTTCTTTGCCCGTTTTAACTTTGAAATTCATTTTCCCATGCTGGCAAGAACATTAGGGCTGATGCCTTCTCTCGTTCATCGGATGCCTCTGAAGTGGAAGCTTCCCCGCAACACATTATTCCTCCGGACTGTCTGATCTCCACTTCTTCAGCTTCCATCAGACAAACTCCTCCAGGGAAGACCTTCGTCTCTCCACGCCAGCGCCTCAGGATTCTCAAGTGGGGACACTCCTCACACCTCGCAGGCCATGCTGGCATCAAAAAATCCATCCAGCTCATCTCTTGATTTTATTGGTGGCCTACCCTGGAAGCTGATGTTGTTGATTTTGTGCGGGCTTGTACAGTCTGTGCCCGGGACAAGACCCCTCGCCAGAAGCCTGCTGGTCTCCTCCATCCTCTGCCTGTTCCTGAACGACCATGGTCTCAGATTGGTATGGACTTTATTACTGACTTACCTTTATCCCATGGCAACACAGTTATTTGGGTGGTTGTTGATCGATTCTCCAAGATGGCACATTTTATCCCTCTTCCAGGTCTTCCTTCTGCGCCTCAGTTGGCGAAACAATTTTTTATACACATTTTTCGCCTTCACGGGCTGCCCACGCATATCGTCTCGGATAGAGGCATTCAATTTGTGTCTAAATTCTGGAGGGCCCTCTGTAATCAGCTCAAAATCAAATTAAACTTCTCATCTTCTTATCATCCCCAATCCAATGGGCAAGTAGAAAGAATTAATCAGGTTCTGGGTGACTATTTGCGACATTTTGTTTCCTCCCGCCAGGATGACTGGGCAGATCTTCTACCATGGGCCGAATTCTCGTACAATTTCAGAGTCTCTGAATCTTCCGCTAA
This sequence comes from Hyla sarda, assembly GCF_029499605.1. Lineage (NCBI taxonomy): Eukaryota > Metazoa > Chordata > Amphibia > Anura > Hylidae > Hyla > Hyla sarda. Next base: position 84,089,923 of record NC_079195.1, on the reverse strand, counting down.
ATCCCCATTCTTCGTGGTGTACGGCCGTCACCCTCTTCCCCCCCTTCCCACTCCCGTGCCCTCTGGTTTGCCCGCTGTTGATGAGGTGACTCGGGACTTCTCCACCATATGGAAAGAGACTCAAAATTCTCTCTTACAGGCTTCATCCCGGATGAAAAAACATGCCGATAGGAAAAGAAGAATTCCCCCCATTTTTTCTCCCGGAGACAAAGTATGGCTCTCCGCCAAGTATGTCCGCTTTCGTGTCCCCAGTTATAAACTGGGACCTCGTTATCTTGGTCCTTTCAAAATCAAGTGCCAAATCAACCCTGTCTCTTACAAACTCCTTCTTCCTCCTTCTCTCCGTATTCCCAATGCTTTCCATGTCCCTCTCCTTAAACCACTCATCCTTAACCGCTTCTCTCCCAAAGTTGTTTCTCCCACTCCAGTTTCCGGGTCCTCTGACGTTTTTTCGGTGAAAGAAATTCTGGCATCCAAGACGGTCAGAGGTAAAAAAATTTTTGGGGTTGATTGGGAGAATTGCGGCCCAGAGGAGAGATCATGGGAACCTGAGGACAACATCCTGGACAAGAATCTTATCCTCAAATTCTCAGGTTCCAAAAAGAGGGGGAGACCCAAGGGGGGGGGGGGGGGGGGTACTGTTACGCCGAGCGCTCCGGGTCCCCGCTCCTCCCCGGAGCTCTCACAGCATTCTCCTATTCGCAGCGCCCCGGTCAGACCTGCCGACCGGGTGCGCTGCGATAATGTTCCCAGCCGGGATGCGATTCGCGATGCGGGACGCGCCCGCTCGCGATGCGCATCCCGACTCGCTTACCAGACCCGTTCCCCGTCTGTGCTGTCCCGGCGCGCGCGGCCCCACTCCTTAGGGCGCGCGTGCGCGCCGGGTCTTTGCGATTTAAAGGGCCGGTGCGCCACTGATTGGCGCATGAGGTTTTAATCAGTACCTTCACCTGTGCACTTCCCTACTTATACCTCACTTCCCCTGCACTCCCTTGCCGGATCTTGTTGCCATTGTGCCAGTGAAAGCGTTTCCTTGTGTGTTCCTAGCCTGTGTTCCAGACCTCCTGCCGTTGCCCGACTTCGATCCTTGCTGCCTGCCCTGACCTTCTGCTACGTCCGACCTTGCTCTTGTCTACTCCCTTGTACCGCGCTTATCTCAGCAGTCAGAGAGGTTGAGCCGTTGCCGGTGGATACGACCTGGTTGCTACCGCCGCTGCAAGACCATCCCGCTTTGCGGCGGGCTCTGGTGAATATCAGTTGCAACTTAGAACCGGTCCACCGACACGGTCCACGCCAATCCCTCTCTGGCACAGAGGATCCACCTCCAGCCAGCCGAATCGTGACAGTTTGAAGTACTTTTACACATTTACATGTCCAGATGCCATCAAAAGATGTTCATAAAATGGCCATATACAGTGGGGATCAAAAGTTTGGGCACCCTAGGTAAAAATTTGTATTAATGTGCATAAAGAAGCCAAGGAAAGATGGAAAAATCTACAAAAGGCATCAAATTACAGATTAGACATTCTTATAATATGTCAACAAAAGTTAGATTTTATTTCCATCATTTACACTTTAAAAATAACAGATAACAAAAAAATGGCGGCTGCAAAAGTATGGGCACCCTGCAGAGTTAATATCTTGTACTGCCCCCTTTGGCAAGTATCACAGCTTGTAAACACTTTTTGTAGCCAGCCAAGAGTCTTTCAATTCTTGTTTGAGGTATCTTTGCCCATTCTTCCTTACAAAAGTCTACCAGTTCTTTGAGATTTCTGGGCTGTCTGTCACGCACTGCTCTTTTAAGGTCTATCCATAGATTTTCAATTATGTTGAGGTCAGGAGATTGTGAAGGCCATGGAAAAACCTTCAATTTATGCCTCTTGATGTAATCCCCTGTGGATTTCGAGGTGTGTTTAGGATCATTATCCATGTGTAGAAGCCATCCTCTCTTTAACTTCAGCTTTTTCACAGAACAGTTAGCATCCAAAATTTGCTGAAATTTTATTGAATCAATTTTTCCTTCTACTCGTGAGATGTTCCCTGTGCCAATGGCTGCAATACAACCCCAAATCATGATTGATCCACCCCCCATGCTTAACAGTTGGACAAAGGTTCTTTTCATTAAATTCTGTTCCCCTTCTTCTCCAAACGTACCTTTGCTCATTCCGGCCAAAAAGTTCAATTTTAACCTCATTGGTCCGCAGAACTTGTTTCCAAAATGCATCAGGCTTGTCTATATGTTCATTTGCAAAGTTCAAATGCTCATTTTTGTTGTGAGGACATAGAAGAGGTTTTCTTCTGATGACTCTTCCATGAAGACCATATTTGTACAAGTATCTCTTTATAGTGGAATAGTGTACCACAACTCCAGTGTCTGCCAGATCTTTCTGGAGGGATTGTGCAGTCAAACGTGGGTTTTGAATTGTTTTTCTCACAATCCTGAGAGCTGTTCTGTCTGATATTTTTATTGGTCTTCCAGATCTTGCTTTAACTTCCACTGTTCCTTATGACTGCCATTTCTTAATTACATTCCGTACAGAGGACATTGAAAGTTTTGTTATCTTCTTATAGCCTTCTGCAGCTTTGTGAGCGTTAACTATTTTCAGTTTCAGATTTCTAGACAACTGCTTAGAAGAACCCATGGTGCTGATTGTTGGGGCAAGGTCAGATGAGTCTGGGCATTTAAAACCCTTGAGAATTACATCACCTGGTCTTCCCAGATGATGACTGAGAACAATCCATGACACTGGCAGGTCTCAGCGTTGCAAAGGGGGCAGTGCATGCTATATATTCTGCAGGGTGTCCAAACTTTTGCAGACGCCATTTTTTTGTTTTCTGTTATTTTGAAAGTGTAAATGATGGAAATAAAATCTAACTATTAATACTAACATATTATAAGAATGTCTAATTTGTAATTTGATGCCTTTTGGAGATTTTTCCATCTTTCCTTGGCTTCTTTATGCACATTAATACAAATTTTTACCTGGAGTGCCCAAACTTTTGATCCCCACTGTGGCGTCCAAAATAAAAAAATTTTATGGCCGTTATAATTACAGACATATAAAAAATGTGTGAATGTTGCAGCTTTTCCACTTAAATTCTATGTATTTTGATGGAAAAATTACATACGTAAATTATGCGTATTTTGAGGAACAATGAGGCTATTATATACAATTAGGCTACAAAATATCATTCTAAAAAAACATTTGCAAACTTAGCCTCACCGTAGTAAATATATCTTTTCAATGTCTATGAAAGTAAATATTCAAGAAGCTTTACAATTAACCCCTTAACGACAATGGACGTAAATGTACGTCATGGTGCTGTGGTACTTAACGCACCATAACGTACATTTATGCTCTACGAGACCGGCTGCTATTAACAGCCAGGGACCTGCCGGTAATGGCAGACATCTGCGATCGCCCTGATGTCCGCCATTAACCCATCAGATGCCGTGATTAATACATGCTGGATGATCGATCATGCCTCTGGCCGTCTCCAGGGGTCTTCTGCTCTGGTCTGATATCAAGCAGACCAGAGCAGAAGATACCCGATAACTTTGATCAATGCTAAGCCTATGCATAGCTCTGACCAGTATTAGCAATAAAATGATTGCTATAAATAGTCCCCTAGTGGGAGATAAAAAGTGTATTTTGTCTGTGTTTTTTCTTTTCCAAATTTTTTGTTTAAATAGCTTTATTTCTTTTTGAATTATTTTATTTATTTATTAATTTTTTTTCGTTAGTAAAAGCCGTAACCTATTATGCAGGGTTGTTGCAGCGATCATATAAATATACCTGTTTGTCAAATTGTGTATGGCGAGGTCTCACTACATAATATTGTCTGGATTAAATATGTGCTGTGTAATAATACATAGTGCATAACTGTGCATAATGACAATGCCGTTAATTGTTATTGTGATGTTATAATACTACACTGTGTTCATAACCTTGACAATTTTTATTATTCTTTGATTTTATTTCCTTTTTTTTCTCTCTCTCTTTTTTCAATTTTTGTAAAACTGTAAAATTTACAAATAAACAGTTATAAAAAAATGTTTAAAAAAAAGCTTAACATTTTTTAATCCCCTCTCCCAATAAAAATGTAAATCGTCCCTTTTCCATTTTACCCCCCAAAAAGCTTAAAAGATAATAAATTAAGAAACATATTTGGTATTGCCACGTGCATAAATGTCCAAGCTATCAAAATATAATGTTAATTATACCGTATGGCTAACAGCATAATCGTAAAGAAAAAAAGCCCAAAATTGCTTATTAAGTAAAATATATATAAGCAAAAGATGCAGATCATGGCGCAAAAAATGAGCCCTCATACCGCCCCATATATACGGAAAAATGAGAAAAATTATAGGTGGCCAAAATAAGGCACTTCTAAACATACTAATTTTGTTAAAATAGTTTGAGAAAAGCGTTCACCTACACCTGTGCAAATGCACCAAAAACAAAAAAACTCCAAACAGAGTAAGATTTAGAATTGATTCAATAAATATTTATTTAGTATACAAAAAGCATTAAAAACACTTATGAGGGATCACACAAAGAATGGAGAAAATACATACAGGGAGACCGGAGCCGGATGCCTGCTGAAATCATTCAGCAGGCACCCTGGCACATCGCCCAGGGGGGTCCTGAGACCCCCCCCCCCCCATGTCGGTGATCGGAGAAAATCGCATGTCAATTCAGACATGCGATTTTCTCCAATTTCGGGCTGATCGGGTCTCTGGTGACCTGATCACTCGGAAAATAGGGCTGATCGGAGTTGTAAGCAACAACCCCGATCAGCCTAAAGGATTGGAGTAAGATCGCAAAGCTGCGATCTACTCCTATCCCCTGCCATTACTCAGAACGGAGTTCTGACCAATGGCAGCGCAGGACAGGGGGTTACCATGGCAACCCCCCGTTCTGCCCGCCCCTGGATGTCGAGGGGCTCTGGGAAGAAGATGGAGGCCGTACCTGCAGGAGAAGATGCCTGGGGACCTGGGATCTTCGCTGGAGCCTGCAGGATCCTGATCAGGTAGGGAATTGACAGTGGGGGGGGGGGGGGAATTGAAAGTGAAAGTAAATCGATCTTTACTGTGGCAACCACTAGGGGGGCCAAACTGCAACTCCCAGCATGCCCAGACAGCCAAAGGGCATGCTGGGAGTTGTAGTTTTGCAACATCTGGAGGGTCGCAGTTTGGAGACCACTGTTACAGTGGTGCCCAAACAGTAGCCCTCCAGATGTTGCTAAACTACAACTCTCAGCATGCCTTGACTGCCCAGGCATGCTGGGAGTTGTAGTTCTGTAACATCTGTCCCTTCAGATTTAGCAATTTTCATGACATTTTTGAAAATTGCTGCTCTACTTTGAAGCCCTCTAATTTTTTCAAAAAGCAAAAATATGTCCATTTTATGATGCCAACATAAAGTGGACATATTGTGTTTGTGAAGAAAAATAAAATTTATTTGGAATATCCATTTTCCTTACAATTAGAGAGCTTCAAAGTTAGAAAATGCTAAATTTTCAAAATTTTCATGAAATTTGGGGATTTTTCACCAAAAAAGGATGCAATTAACGCCGAAAATTTACCACTAAAATAAAAGTAGAATATGTCACGAAAAAACATTCTCAGAATCAGAATATTCGGTAAAAGCGTTTTCGCGTTATTAATTCGTAAAGTGACGGAGGTTATAATTGCGAAAAAGGGCTGCGTCCTTAAGGGGTTAAAGGCCTAACAGCTCCCAAGATACAGTACAGGAAAAACCGGCAAGGTTTAAGTAAAGGTAAAGTGCAATAGTGCAACCAGGTAATAGGTTTGCTAGTTTGCAAACACAACCTGGGAGAAATAAGTAGGAGAGAATGTAGCAGCAGATTCCTACAGTAATCAGGACTCACCCCAGTTCCACACCAGACCTCTGACGCGTTTCAACGGGAGAGGCTTTATCCAGGAGTGGTGTGGGACTGGGGGAGCACAACATATATATTAGAGGAAGCCAAAAGGAAGGAGGCATAGTATCTTTCTCCTTCCTTTTGGCTTCCTCTAACATACATATGCCGTGCTCCCCCAGTCCCACACCACTCCTGGATAAAGCCTCTCCCGGCAAAAGGCGTCAGAAGTCTGGTGTGGAACTGGGGTAAGGCCTGATTACTGTATGAATCTGCTGCTACATTCTCTCCTACTTATTTCCCCCAGGTTGTGTTTGCAAACTAGAAAACCTATTATTTGGTTGCACTATTGCACTTTACCTTTACTTAAACCTTGTTGGTTTTTCCTGTACTGTATCTTGGGAGCTGTTTGGAGATACACACCATACTATAGCACCTTATGCTCTCTCTTTGACTAATTTCTACTCTGTAGCATCAAATTTGAACAGACATACTGTTGAAGTGAATCTGATTGGCTGAGCTACAAAGTCTTGCACCAACCCCCAGCACTCTCTTGGGTAATCTTCCTTTTCTGGTCCCCAATATGTCACATTGCCACTTAGCGAGTGACTGCCCGCAGCAGTTTTCCACCTCAGCCAGTGATCGGCTGAGCGGCACAGTGACGTTTTGGCCCCAGCACGAGGAGGTGAGCATAGTGGAGACAGGGAGCAGTCATACCAAAGGCTACTGGTACCAAGTAAGGTAACTTAAATTTTTTTGTTTGTTTGTTTAAGATGGCTGCCTTGGCATCTTTTTAGAAAAATCCCTTTTCACTGAATGACCCCTTTAATATAATTAGTTCTAAAAAATTAAATTATTGATTAAGTTGCTGTAAATAAAGATTCTCTACATTTGAAATTGTATCACTGAGCTTATCTTCCCTAGACACATTACCGTACTTAGACAGAAAAATATCTCGGTTATCTCTGGTTCTGCCACACAGGACAACATTAGGATGGCACATGGAGGGCCTACTGCTCATATTACAATGCCACACTAAGGCTTTGTCTTTCATGACTACCATCATGTGCAGAGACTGAGGTTGTCATATAACAGAACGTGACAATTTAATATTTTAACATTTGGAAATTAAATGCTGGTAGATTTAAAAAGAAGAGAAAAAAAAAGTTTCATCTGTTCATAAGTAAGCAAGAATGATTTTACTACATTGGCAGACAGATTATATTCCACAAATTATTTGTTTATTATTTGCAATATTACTAGCGCTAAATTTTCCCATTGGCTTTTTGTGGGTACAGTAATTCACATAAACAGCACACAATAATGGTAGAAGAAAATTGATTATAAATTAACTGATATGACTACAGGTCTATATCACATTAAGCGAATATTCTATATATTTTTAACGTTAAAAATTACCCAATATCTTACTTTTAATATCAATCGCTAAATAATGTCATGCGCACTCTCTGGAACAAATATAAAGTTATTCATAAAAATACTGGCTCAGGATTGCAGACCTATACATCAATATAATTGCTTAATGTTGCTGATATATTAGCCTATTTTATAGCTGCAACACTGCATTGCACTGTGCAAAATATCCTCTAGATGGTAGTATGGATGTCAATGAAACACTGCATGTAAAAATGTACAAATATTTTAATAATTTTTCTCGCAATAATTACATTAGAAAACTCATCCACAGAAATAATGAGACATCATAGAGCTGGGATGTTATTAAAGCTTCTAATTGTTAAAATAGGAGAATATAGCTATTGATTTAAAGGGAGCCCTTGATCTGAGAGTAAATTGTCACTAAGCAAATAATAAAGGTTATGAGATACATGAATATGCATTGATTTATTAGGTCTGAATGATTGCACAACAGGATAGTATAATAGAGCACATTTGCTTCCTTGTCTCGGTATATGTAAATGATTTATTGCTACCGATATTCTGATCTTTTTGTCTCCCTGTTGAGCAGAGTACTGGAATATGTTAGCACTTTATAAATAAAAGATTAGAATAAAATTTAAATTGTGTTCACTCAATCACACCAGAAGCTCATCAATAGTGCATACGGCGTAAAACAGTAGTTCTGAATCATTTTATTAACAGGTAAGAAATACACCCGCTACATGAATCCCCTCAAATAACACAGCATGGTGAATTAAAGGAGAACCACTAGAGGAGGGCTACTGAAGCCCCTATGGTGTGTTTAAAAATGTAAAAACATATATAAATGTTTTAGGCTCTGTTTATGTCACATATATCATCTACATTTGTCATATAATTTGAGAGGAATGACAAATTTATCTATAGGGACCCACTGACCTTATTTATGCCAAAAGATCATATTTTTGGAATATATAGAAAGTGTATGTATCAGTATACTTTTTTTGAGGAGCCCAGTCAACAAATACTAAGGCAACACATAAAAAAAAAAGTATATATTGTTTATGGTATACTCCTAAAAATGATAAGGCATAAATGAAATGTGTTTGAATTTCCCCAAAGAATTAAAACTGGCACATAGATTTTCAATTATGTAGTGCATGGCTTTAGAATCGGGTGCACACAATAATTTCCATGCTTTTTGGTGTAAGGCAACACTCAATGGAGGTATTATAAAATGTTCATTTTTTTATGAAGGTGATTTTCATAAGCAATCATTAGATTGCTTACACACTTCAGTACAATACATAATTATTGCATTGATCTGTGAGATCTTAATTCTACACGTACAGTCTGCCAATGGCAGGCTGTATTAGAAGAATCTACATTGCAGGCATGAAGGCCTTTAAAAGGCCTCCAGCTGCCACAGTAAATTATCGGTACAATGTGATTGTGTTGCAGAGGTGCAGAATGGAGCCTTGATAGGTAAGGCACCTGTCAAGTCACCCTTTACATGTCATGACTGCTACTGATAGTGGAATCTTGGTGTTAAACCAAAGTCCCATTCTGGTAGTTGCAGGCAATTGTTGGATATAAGTCCGCACCTGCTGCATATAGGGCAGACTCTGTTCCTTAGCCCACTTCATATGCTGTGCCTGCTTGTAAAAGCAGTAGCGTTAAGTATTTAATACTATAAATTAAAGAAATAGGAAAAATGTGGAAATGTGCAGAATCCATCACCTCCTCCCCTCCCTTGCCCACAATTGTTCATGAATGCCTCTTATTGTAGTAGCCATTGGGACAGTATGTGGCAATCATGGAGGGTATGGGATGTAAAAGAATAGATGGCAAAATTACTTGGGTGGCAAACTCTGCAGAGAAGTCAACTGTCTGCACCAGTTCAGTACTGGATTTACCTTTAAGCTATATGGTGGTAATAACTGGTAATGGTAGCACAGCACTATTTCCTTATATGTAAGATTTTCTATACATACATTAGACACATGTTTATGGACAAATTTTGCATGTTCCTGCATAGTGTTCTCCATTGACATGAACGCCCACTCTCTCTGCTGTTATACCATTGCCCTAGATGTCTAGCAAAGCACCCGTCGGTGTCTATCTATCACATCCTACTTGCTCATGTTAATGTAAAACTGGAAATTGTAGCTATTTTAAAACTCTTAAACCAGAAATAATTCTGAAAAGTGTAATGAAGAAACACTTTACTATTTCTAGGTCACTTGTTCCTTCTGGTGCACATTTTCAGACGGTACTGGTCAATTAATGATCATTATGATTACAATACAGGCCAAGGAAATGGAGGAAAAGGTCAGAAGTGAACTATAATGACCCTATATCATTGATCTGTAACAACTGTTCAACTTAAAAAAAAAAAATGACCCATTTAGTGCTGCGGTAAAGAGATATTTCAGTGTCCACACTGCCAGAAGCAGTTAGGAAATATTCCTCAATCCATTCATATGTACATTTACTAAAATGATCACTGCCTCTTGCAATAGCTATTGTTAGTCAATAATGGCATTCCTCACATGGCACACAGTGTGTTCTATCCGACCATCAGCAAAGCTTAATTATTAAAGGGGTATTCCAGGAAAAAACAATTTTTTTTATTTATTTTTTTTTTTTTTATATCAACTGGCTCCAGAAAGTTAAACCGATTTGTAAATTACTATTAAAAAAATCTTAATCCTTCTAATAATTATCAGCTGCCGAAATTGAGTTGTTTTTTTCTGTCTGGCGACAGCGCTCTCTGCTGACATCTCTGCTTGTCTCCTGCACTGAGTAAAAGAGGTTTGCTATGGGGATTTTCTTCTACTCTGGACATTTCCCAAGACAGGTGTCATCAGAGAGCACTTAGACATAAAAGAACAACTCAACTTCAGCAGCTCAGGAGTACTGAAAGGATTAAGAGTTTTTAATAGAAGTAATTTACAAATCTGTTCAACTTTCTGGAGCCAGTTGATATATATAAAAAAAAATAAAAATTCTTGGATAATCCCTTTAACCCCTTCAGGACGGAGCCCATTTTGGCCTTAAGGACCGGAGCGTTTTTTGCACATCTGACCACTGTCACTTTAAACATTAATAACTCTGGAATGCTTTTAGTTATCATTCTGATTCCGAGATTGTTTTTTCGTGACATATTCTACTTTAACATAGTGGTAAATTTTTGTCGATACTTGCATCCTTTCTTGGTGAAAAATCCGTAAATTTGATGAAAAATTTGAAAATTTTGCATTTTTCTAACTTTGAAGCTCTCTGCTTGTAAGGAAAATGGATATTACGAATACATTTTTTTTTGGTTCACATATACAATATGTCTACTTTATGTTTGCATCATAAAATTGACGTGTTTTTACTTTTGGAAGACACCAGAGGGCTTCAACGGTCAGCAGCAATTTTCCGATTTTTCACAAAATTTTCAAACTCAGTATTTTTCAGGGACCAGTTCAGGTTTGAAGTGGATTTGAAGGGTCTTCATATTAGAAATACCCCATAAATGACCCCATTATAAAAACTACACCCCCCAAAGTATTCAAAATGACATTCAGTCAGCGTTTTAACCCTTTAGGTGTTTCACACGAATAGCAGCAAAGTGAAGGAGAAAATTCACAATCTTCATTTTTTACACTCACATGTTCTTGTAGACCCAATTTTTGAATTTTTACAAGGGGTAAAAGGACAAAATTTTTACTTGTATTTGTAGCCCAATTTCTCTCGAGTAAGGACATACCTCATATGTCTATGTAAAGTGTTCGGCGGGCGCAGTAGAGGGCTCAGAAGGGAAGGAGCGACAAGGGGATTTTGGAGAGTACGTTTTTCTGAAATGGTTTTTGGGGGGCATGTTACCTTTAGGAAGCCCTTATGGTGCCAGAACAGCAAAATAAACCCACATGGCATACCATTTTGGAAACTAGACCCCTCGGGGAATGTAACATGGGATAAAGTGAACCTTAATACCCCACAGGTGTTTCACGACTTTTGCAAATGTAAAAAAAAAAAATAATAATTTTTACCTAAAATGCTTGTTTTCCCAAAATTTTTTTATTTTTAAAAAGGGTAATAGCAGAAAATACCCCTAAAAACTTGAAGCCCAATTTCTCCCGATTCAGAAAACACCCCATATGGGGGTGAGAAGTGCTCTGCTGGCGCACTACAGGTCTCAGAAGAGAAGGAGTCACATTTGGCTTTTTGAACGCAAATTTTTCTCTGGGGGCATGCCGCATTTAGGAAGCCCCTATGGTGCCAGGACAGCAAAAAAAAAACCCACATGGCATACCATTTTGGAAACTAGACCCCTCGGGGAACGTAACAAGGGGTTAAGTGAACCTTTATACCCCACAGGTGTTTCACGACTTTTGCATATGTAAAAAAAAAATTTTTTTTTACCTAAAATGCTTGTTTTCCCAAAAATTTTACATTTTTAAAAAGGGTAAAAGCAGAAAATACCCCTCAAAATTTGTAACACAATTTCTCCCGAGTACGGCGATACCCCATATGTGACCCTAAACTGTTGCCTTGAAATACGACAGGGCTCCAAAGTAAGAGCGCCATGCGCATTTGAGGCCTAAATTAGGGATTGCATAGGGGTGGACATAGGGGTATTCTACGCCAGTGATTCCCAAACAGGGTGCCTCCAGCTGTTGCAAAACTCCCAGCATGCCTGGACAGTCAACGGCTGTCCGACAATACTGGGAGTTGTTTTGCAACAGCTGGAGGCTCCGTTCTGGAAACAGTGGCGTACCAGACGTTTTTCATTTTTATTGGGGAGGGGAGGGGGGCTGTGTAGGGGTATGTGCATATGTAGTGTTTTTTACTTTTTATTTTATTTTGTGTTAGTGTAGTGTAGTGTTTTTAGGGTACAGTCGCACGGGCGGGGGGTTCACAGTAGTTTCTCGCTGGCAATTTGAGCTGCAGCAGAAAGTTTGCGGCAGCTCAAATTTGCAGCCAGATACTTACTGTAATCCTCCGCCCATGTGAGTGTACCCTGTACGTTCACATTGGGGGGGGGGGGGGGACATCCAGCTGTTGCATAACTACAACTCCCAGCATGCCCGTTGGCTGTCGGTGACTGCTGAGAGTTGCAGTTTTGCAACAGCTGGAGGCACACTGGCTATGTATCACTGAGTTTGTGACCTAACTCAGTGTTTCACAACCAGTGTGCCTCCAGCTGTTGCAAAACTACAACTCCCAGCATGTACGGTGCATGGTGTACGGTGACTGCTGAGAGTTGTAGTTTGCAACAGCTGGAGGCACACCGGTCGTGAAACACTGAGTTAGGTAAAAAAAAACTCTGAGTTTCACAACCAGTGTGCCTTCAGCTGTTGCAAAACTACAACTCTCAGCAGTCACCGACAGCCAACGGGCATGCTGGGAGTTGTAGTTATGCAACCAGCAGATGCACCACTACAACTCCCAGCATGCACTTTAGCTGTTTGTGCAAGCTGTGAGTTGTAGTTATACAACAGCTGAAGGTACACTTTTCCATAGAAAGAATGTGCCTCCAGCTGTTGCAAAACCATAAGTCCCAGCATGCCCATAAGGGAATGCTGGGAGTTGTGGTGGTCTGCCTCCTGCTGTTGCATAACTACAGCTCCCAGCATGCCCTTTTTGCATGCTGGGAGCTGTTGCTAAGCAACAGCAGGAGGCTGTCACTCACCTCCAACGATCCTCGCCGCACAGGTCAGTCCCTCGTCGTCTCCGCCGCCGCAGCTGCTCCTGGGGCCCCGATCCCAACAGGGGCGCCGGGGATCGGGGTCCCCAGCACCCGGGGTGCACATCCCGCACCCGCTCACGTCCTCCGGAAGAGGGGCGGAGCGGGTGCGGGAGTGACACCCGCAGCAGGCGCCCTGATTGGTCGGCCGGTAATCCGGCCGACGAATGAGGGCGATCGTGAGGTGGCACCAGTGCCACCTCACCCCTGCAGGCTCTGGCTGTTCGGGGCCGTCTCTGACGGCCCCGATCAGCCAGTAATTCCGGGTCATCGGGTCACTGGAGACCCGATTGACCCGGAATCGCCGCAGATCGCTGGACTGAATTGTCCAGCGATCTGCAGTGATCGCCGACATGGGGGGGCATAATGACCCCCCTGGGCGATATGCCGGGATGCCTGCTGAACGATTTCAGCAGGCATCCGGCTCAGGTCCCCAACCGGCTAGCGGTGGGGGCCGGAATTCCCACGGGCGTATGGATACGCCCTCGGTCCTTAAGGACTCGGGATGCAGGGCGTGTCCATACGCCCTATGTCCTGAAGAGGTTAAATAATATGATTTAAATATATATATATATATATATATATATATATATATATATATACACACACACACACAAATTTGTATTTGTGTTTGTGGCCCCATAATGCCCTCAGGAGCCGCTCGCCGCTGAAGACTCTAGACACTGTCCCTCATTTACTAAGAGTGGAGTGTCGGTTTATGTTTTTGCAAGTCCTTTACTCCTTTTTTTTCTGATGCTATTTACTAATCTGTCGCCCAATTTCCTTTTCTTTCTGTCGCAGGTTTTTTTTCTGTCGCACAAAATGTATTCTGTGCGACAGAAAAAAAAGTCTCTGCAAATTCTGACTACATTAGTGCTTGTTCTACTACCCCCATCATGTCTGTGCCAGAATTTGCGGCAGAATCTGGCGCACAACCCAACAAAATCTAAATCACTAAGAGTGGAAAAAAAAAAAAACAACAAAAGGGTTTTTTTTCCTGCAAAAGGGGCGTGTTTCCGACAAAAAGAGAAAAAACACTCCGAGTGTGAAGAAAACTCACAGGAAAACCTGGGAGTTTTGCTTCACAGAAAACAGACAGCTCAGAGCTGTCGGTAAATTCCTCAAAACGGAGTGAATCCTGCTACCCCCAGCATGGAACAGGGTCTGTTCCATGTTGGGGGTAGTAGTAGAGGGGCTGAGGGATTGATCGGATCGGGTCTCACTTCTGAGACACGATCCGCTCAGATGTTATTAAGCAGGGGAGCGGGCGGCATGTTCCGATCCCCTGCAATGCACAGTAAACTTTCATTTTTAAATTCCCCACCGAGGAGCCAATCAGGGCTCCTGGCAGGGTTTTAATATAGAAGTGCTGTGGTGGGCAAAGATGTATAGAATCGCTGGGGGAGGCATATATCTGGCCCCTCCAGCGTTTCTATATATCTTTCCACCCGCTGCGCTTGAATAAATGTACTGCCCCCCCAGTGCTATTATATATCTATACTGACCCCCACTGCGCATATACTGACCCCCGCTGCGCATATTTATATATATACTGACCCCCCCCCAGCTGCGCATATTAATATTCATTCTCTCCCTCCCCTGGCTGCCAATGAATGTAAACTATTAGCGGCGGAGCGGAAGGCTGCTGCTCGCTCACGCTGCTTAGAGTTTGTCATTCATAGAGGGCAGCAGCTGCATATCATGCTGTGGGGGTCAGACATATGGATATATGTCTGACCCTCACATCATACATATACAAATGCCGGGTCACCGCTATGAATGACAAGTAAGCTATTTGGAGCAGCAGCGTGAGCCTCCCTGCACTGCTTTACTTGTCATTCATAACGGTGAGCCGGCATTTGTATATGTATGATGTGAGGGTCAGACATATATCCATATGTCTGACCCCCACAGCATGATATGCAGCTGCTGCCCGCTATGAATAACAAACTCTAAGCAGCGTGAGCGAGCAGCAGCCTTCCGCTCCGCCGCTAATAGAGTTTTCATTCATTGGCAGCCAGGGGAGGGAGAGCATGAATATTAATATGCGCAGCTGGGGGGGGTTAGTATATATATAAATATGCGCAGCAGGGGTCAGTATATGCACAGCGGGGGTCAGTATATGCGCAGCGGGGGTCAGTATATATATATATAATAGCGCTGGGGGGGCAGTACATTTATTCAAGCGCAGCGGGCACTAAGTTTGATATAGCGCAGCAGGGGGATAGATCTATAGAAACGCTGGAGGGGCCAGATATATACCCCCCCAGCGATTCTATACATCTTTGCCCACCACAGTGCTTCTATATTAAAACCCTGCCAGGAGCCCTGATTGGCTCCTCGGTGGGGAATTTGAAAATGAAAGTTTACTCCCCTGCTTAATAACATCTGATCGGATCGGGTCTCAGAAGTGAGACCCGATCCGATCAATCCCTCAGCCCCTCTACTACTACCCCCAACATGGAACAGACCCTGTTCCATGCTGGGGGTAGCAGGATTCACTCCGTTTTGAGGAATTTACCCACAGCTCTGAGCTGTCTGTTTTCTGTGAAGCAAAACTCCCAGGTTTTCCTGTGAGTTTTCTTCACACTCGGAGTGTTTTTTCTCTTTTTGTCGGAAACACGCCCCTTTTGCAGGAAAAGATACCCCTTTTGTTGTTTTTTTCCCCCACTCTTAGCGATTTAGATTTTGTTGGGTTGTGCGCCAGATTCTGCTGCAAATTCTGGCACAGACAGAATTCTGGCGCAAAACCTAACAAAAAGTGTTGGCATCCTGTTAGTAAATGAGGGCCACTGTCTGGTGCAGCTGCCCAAAGTCTGTGGCAATTGAGTAATGCGAGCATGCCAGAGCGACCCTGCATGCTGCCCGCTGCGGATAACAAGCTCAGCTCTCCTCTTCCTACCAATGCTGCTGGGCAGCTGTGATCCCTGGACAACACTACTGCCAAAACAGCGCACTCCCCACTGAGGTTGCACACACACACAACATGATAACGTCCCAAACACAGGCCCCTCTCACAAATACAGGGTTTATAGCCTTAATAACTTTTTTAAAATGCACAATAGAATTAAGGCATAACAGGTATCCCTCCACCATCGCTCTGCATAAAGATTACTGCCAGTAGTAACATTGTGGCCAGTGTAAAAAAGAAAACTGTGTTACTGTAGAGGAATGTGACCCTCTGCACTGGGACACAGTATTATGCTTTACAACCCGCTCCCTCTCACTCCATCCTCACTACCCTCTCATAGGAAGACGGGAACACAGTTTCTCTGTACATCTTACTGCTGCGTAGACTGTGGCGTGCAGCGAGAGGAGTGCTCCACAACCTTTCTCCCACCCGCCCGCACATCTATGACCTGCCTGCGATGCACATCTACCATCCGCCCGCTATTACAAGACTACAATTCCCACAGAATGCCCATACAGCGAGGACATGCTGTGGGTTGTAGTCTTGCTACAGCTAGCGGACGGATGGTGGATGTGTGCGTCACGGGCAGGTGGGAGAAAGGCTGGGAGATGTGCAGAGAAACGGTGTCCCTGTCCCCCTAAGAGAGGGTAGCGGGGAAGCGGTGTCTCTGTGCGGAGGATCACATTCCGCTACAGGGACACAGTTTTCTTTATTACATCGGCAGTAATTAGATCACCATTATTATGTGTACACAAATATTTTTTGTTTTGCTTCTCCATATATCTTGTGGCAAAATGAGTGGAAGCTTCACAAGTTCTACTGGTCCCGCATAAAACAATCCCTCATGTGGGATATGACAATTTCTTATTTTCGTGTATACAGGGCTGTATAAGGCTCATTTTTGCACTGTAGTTTTTATAGTAACACTTTAGCATATACATGTGATATTTTGATCAAATTTTTTCTGGGATGTGATTTTGGACTTTGAATTTTTTTTCACATTTACACCATTCACCGTACGGGAGCATTAATGTTATATTTTAACAGTTCGGACATTTATACAGATGATACCAAATAGGTTTATTCATTTTTTTATATTGTTTTATTTGTAAATTTTTTATTGGGGGAGGGTCTTATCCACTTTTAATTACTATTTATTATAATCTATTGATTGCTATTACTGTTCAGTGCTATGCATCAGCATAGCCCTAATCACTGATATTATTGATCTACTTGTAAAGTCTGCTAGAAGGCACACTATACAAATCAATGACAGCAGAGCAGCATGGAGCAGGTGAGTAGAGCTCTAGCCATCATTTTGACTTATAGGACCACCACAATCATGAGTCTCACAAAGCCTTGCTAATGCTTTAGATGCCGTGATTAGTATTGATCACAGCATTTAAAGTGTTAATGGCAGACATCAGCATGCTCGCTAATGTCTGCCATTATCCATGAGGTCCCAGCTGCTGATAACAACAACCAACTTGCCAGGAGACATGGTGATCAGGGAACCCTATAACGCAGTGTTTCCCAACCAGGGTGCCTCCAGCTGTTGCAAAACTACAACTCCCAGCATGCCCGGACAGCCGCTGGCTGTCCGGGCATGCTGGGAGTTGTAGTTTTGCAACAGCTGGAGGCACCCTGGTAGGGAAACAATGCTATAACGTATATGGACGTCACTGTGCGCTAAGTACAAGGGCACAGCAAAGTACATGTACATCGTGTGTCCTCTAGGGGTTAAAAAGGGTCCACCTGAGGCAGTTGGTGTCACTTGTAATGGATCCTGCACTGACATCATTTTTGCTTTGGTACTTCTATGACCAAATTGAAAAACAGAAATAAGAACGCCTACGGGAAAATAGTTGTCTGGGCACATAAAACTTACTTCCATGTAAGTTTTTGGCGCATTTTCAGGGACTGCTGGCGATTATTTTCATATAGACATCTATGATTAAAAAAAAGGCAAAAAATGTAGGTTAAACATTGGCATTTTTTCTAGCATTTCCCCCAATTCGTCAATAGAAATCCTTGAGTCACAGAATGAATGATTGATATTGGGCAGACAAGATGGGCCAATTTGCTGACACATTCTATGTTTCTATGAATGAATCACATGACTTTTAATAAAAAAAATTGTTATCCGCTGCGGATAACAAGCTCAGCTCTCCTCTTCCTACCAATGCTGCTGGGCAGCTGTGATCCCTGGACAACACTACTGCCAAAACAGCGCACTCCCCACTGAGGTTGCACACACACACAACATGATAACGTCCCAAACACAGGCCCCTCTCACAAATACAGGGTTTATAGCCTTAATAACTTTTTTAAAATGCACAATAGAATTAAGGCATAACAGGTATCCCTCCACCATCGCTCTGCATAAAGATTACTGCCAGTAGTAACATTGTGGCCAGTGTAAAAAAGAAAACTGTGTTACTGTAGAGGAATGTGACCCTCTGCACTGGGACACAGTATTATGCTTTACAACCCGCTCCCTCTCACTCCATCCTCACTACCCTCTCATAGGAAGACGGGAACACAGTTTCTCTGTACATCTTACTGCTGCGTAGACTGTGGCGTGCAGCGAGAGGAGTGCTCCACAACCTTTCTCCCACCCGCCCGCACATCTATGACCTGCCTGCGATGCACATCTACCATCCGCCCGCTATTACAAGACTACAATTCCCACAGAATGCCCATACAGCGAGGACATGCTGTGGGTTGTAGTCTTGCTACAGCTAGCGGACGGATGGTGGATGTGTGCGTCACGGGCAGGTGGGAGAAAGGCTGGGAGATGTGCAGAGAAACGGTGTCCCTGTCCCCCTAAGAGAGGGTAGCGGGGAAGCGGTGTCTCTGTGCGGAGGATCACATTCCGCTACAGGGACACAGTTTTCTTTATTACATCGGCAGTAATTAGATCACCATTATTATGTGTACACAAATATTTTTTGTTTTGCTTCTCCATATATCTTGTGGCAAAATGAGTGGAAGCTTCACAAGTTCTACTGGTCCCGCATAAAACAATCCCTCATGTGGGATATGACAATTTCTTATTTTCGTGTATACAGGGCTGTATAAGGCTCATTTTTGCACTGTAGTTTTTATAGTAACACTTTAGCATATACATGTGATATTTTGATCAAATTTTCTCTGGGATGTGATTTTGGACTTTGAATTTTTTTTCACATTTACACCATTCACCGTACGGGAGCATTAATGTTATATTTTAACAGTTCGGACATTTATACAGATGATACCAAATAGGTTTATTCATTTTTTTATATTGTTTTATTTGTAAATTTTTTATTGGGGGAGGGTCTTATCCACTTTTAATTACTATTTATTATAATCTATTGATTGCTATTACTGTTCAGTGCTATGCATCAGCATAGCCCTAATCACTGATATTATTGATCTACTTGTAAAGTCTGCTAGAAGGCACACTATACAAATCAATGACAGCAGAGCAGCATGGAGCAGGTGAGTAGAGCTCTAGCCATCATTTTGACTTATAGGACCCCCACAATCATGAGTCTCACAAAGCCTTGCTAATGCTTTAGATGCCGTGATTAGTATTGATCACAGCATTTAAAGTGTTAATGGCAGACATCAGCATGCTCGCTAATGTCTGCCATTATCCATGAGGTCCCAGCTGCTGATAACAACAACCAACTTGCCAGGAGACATGGTGATCAGGGAACCCTATAACGCAGTGTTTCCCAACCAGGGTGCCTCCAGCTGTTGCAAAACTACAACTCCCAGCATGCCCGGACAGCCGCTGGCTGTCCGGGCATGCTGGGAGTTGTAGTTTTGCAACAGCTGGAGGCACCCTGGTAGGGAAACAATGCTATAACGTATATGGACGTCACTGTGCGCTAAGTACAAGGGCACAGCAAAGTACATGTACATCGTGTGTCCTCTAGGGGTTAAAAAGGGTCCACCTGAGGCAGTTGGTGTCACTTGTAATAGATCCTGCACTGACATCATTTTTGCTTTGGTACTTCTATGACCAAATTGAAAAACAGAAATAAGAACGCCTACGGGAAAATAGTTGTCTGGGCACATAAAACTTACTTCCATGTAAGTTTTTGGCGCATTTTCAGGGACTGCTGGCGATTATTTTCATATAGACATCTATGATTAAAAAAAAGGCAAAAAATGTAGGTTAAACATTGGCATTTTTTCTAGCATTTCCCCCAATTCGTCAATAGAAATCCTTGAGTCACAGAATGATTGATTGATATTGGGCAGACAAGATGGGCCAATTTGCTGACACATTCTATGTTTCTATGAATGAATCACATGACTTTTAATAAAAAAAAAAAAAAAAGAATAGACAGGGTAAAAAAACAGCAAAAGAAAAAATTACTATAGTAACACACACTATTAAAAAAAAAAAAAAATATTTTTTGTGGCATTTTTTTCTTATTTGGTAAGAAAACGATAATGTTTATGGAAACTTAGCCTAAGTCCATGTTAACACAGAGGAATTTACCAGCCAATTCAGGCAGCAACATTGCTTTCAATGGGATTCCTAGGCACTGTGCACGCGGCGGAATTTCTGCAGCAGATTCTGGTCTCCACAGAAAGAATTGACTGGTCTTTCTGCGGAACCTGCTTGGAAATGCATTACCGTCTATGGAGACAAAGCATTTTCTAGCAGTCCTAGCACCAGCGTGTCTGCCGGACATTGCATCATGTGAACAGGGTCTTAAGGTACTATAGTGCTTTTAACCCCTTAACTACGCAGGACGTAAATGTACATCCTGGTGAGCTGGTACTTAACGTACCAGAGCGTAAATTTATGCCCTATGCATAACCGCGAGAATCGAAGCGATGCTCGCGTCAAGCGTGGCAGGTCCCGGCTGCTGATAGCAGCCAGGGACCCGCCTGTAGTGGCGGACATCCGCGATCGCACGGATGTCCGCCATTAACCCCTCAGATGCCGAGGCCAATACAGATCACGGCATCGCGGTACTTTGAATGGATGATCGGATCGCCCGCAGCGCTGCCGCGGTGATCCGATCATCCAGCATGGCGGCCGGAGGTCCCCTCACCTTGCTCCGGACATCTCCCGGGGTCTTCTTCTCTGGTCTGCGATCGAGCTGACCAGAGCAGAAGATGACCGATAATACTGAGCAGTGCTATGTCCTATACATAGCACTGAACAGTATTAGCAATCGAATGATTGCTATAAATAGTCCCCTATGGGGACTATTAAAGTGTAAAAATAAAAGTAAAAAAAAAAATTTAAAAACCCTCCCACAATAAAAACATAAATTGTCCCATTTTCCCTATTTCACCCCACAAAAATATTTTACATCCATATTTGGTATCGCCGCGTGCTTAAATATCCCAACTATTAAAATAAAATGTTAATGATACCGTACGGTGAACGGTGTGAATGTTAAACATTTTTTTTTAAAGTCCAAAATAGCTGCTTTTTTATTACATTTTATTCCCAAAAAAATTTATAAAAAAAGTATTAAAAGTTTTATCTAAGCAAATATGGTATCAATAAAAAGTACAGATCACAGCACAAAAAATGAGCCCTCATAACTCCGCTTATACGGAAAAATGAAAAAGTTATAGGTCTTCAAACTAGGGGGATTTTAAACGTACTAATTTCGTTTGTAAAACAGTTTGCAATTTTTTTTAAGCGCAACAGTAATAGAAAAGTATGTTATCATGGTTATCATTTTAATTGAATTGACCCAAAGAATAAAGATCACATGTAATTTTTACCGTAAATTGTACGGCGTGAAAACGAAACCTTAAAAAATTAGCAAAATTGCGGTTTTCTTTTTAATTTCCCCACAGAAATAGTATTTTTTTGGTTGCACCATACATTTTATGGTAAAGTGAGTGATGGCATTATAACGGACAACTTGTCGTGCAAAAAACAAGCCCTCATTCTAGTCTGTGGATGAAAATATATAAAAGAGTTATGATTTTTTGAAGACGAGGAGGAAAAAACAAAAACGTTAAAAAAAAAAAATTGTCTGAGTCCCAGTGTGAAAAACAGGGTCACGCCGTAACCCCGCATCACACCAGGTTGGTCCCGGCTGCTAATCATAGCCAGGACCCTGGGCTAACAGCTGTTAACCCTTCAGACGCGGCGATGAAAGTTGACCGCCACGTCTGAAAACGAAAGTAAACGGTTCCCGGCAGCTCAGTCGGGCTGATCGGGACATCGCGATAAAATCGCGATGTTCTGATCAGCTGGGACGCAGGCGGAGGTCTCCTTACCTCTCTCCGTGGCGTCCGATTGTCGATTGATTGCTCCAAGCCTGAGCTACAGGCTTGAGCAATCAAGTCCCTATCTGCTATGGCTTTGCAGGGATCAGCATAGGAGATCAGTGTGTGCAGTGTTATAGGTCCCTATGGGAGCTATAACACTGCAAAAAAAAAGTGAAAAAAAAAAAAAAAGTTAACAAAGGTCATTTAACCCCTTCCCTATTAAAAGTTTGAATCACCCCCCTTTTCCCATAAAAAAAAAAAAAAAAAAAACCTGTGTAAATAAAAATAAACATATGTGGTATCGCCACATGCAAAAATGTCCGACTATAAAAATATATCGTTAATTAAATTGCACGGTCAATGGCGTGCGGGCAAAAAAATTACAAAGTCCAAAATAGTGTCTTTTTGGTCACTTTTTATATCATGAAAAAATGAATAAAAAGCGATCAAAAAGTCCGATCAATACAAAAATGGTACCGATAAAAACATCAGTCCTCATACCGCCCCATACGCGGAAAAATAAAAATTTTATATGGGTTAGAAGATGAGAATTTTTAATATATAAATTTTCCTGCATATAGTTATGATTTTTTTCCGAAGTACGACAATATCCAACCTATATAAGTAGGGTATCATTTTAACCCCTTAAGGACTCAGGGTTTTTCCGTTTTTGCACTTTCGTTTTTTCCTCCTTACCTTTAAAAAATCATAACCCTTTCAATTTTCCACCTAAAAATCCATATTATGGCTTATTTTTTGCGTCGCCATTTCTACTTTGCAGTGACATTAGTCATTTTACCCAAAAATGCACGGCGAAACGGAAAAAAAAATCATTGTGCGACAAAATCTAAAAAAAAAGCCATTTTGTAACTTTTGGGGGCTTCCGTTTCTACGCAGTGCATATTTCGGTAAAAATTACACCTTATCATTATTCTGTAGGTCCATACGGTTAAAATGATACCCTACTTATATAAGTTTGATTTTGTCGCACTTCTGGAAAAAATCATAACTACATGCAGGAAAATGTATACGTTTAAAAATGTCATCTTCTGACCCCTATAACTTTTTTATTTTTCCACGTACAGGGCGGTATGAGGGCTCATTTTTTGCGCCGTGATCTGAAGTTTTTATCAATATGATTTTTGTTTTGATCGGACTTTTTGATCACTTTTTATTCATTTTTTTAATGGTATAAAAAGTGACCAAAATACGCTTTTTTGGACTTTGGAATTTTTTTGCGCGTACGCCATTGACCGTGCGGTTTAATTAATGATATATGTTTATAGTTCGGACATTTACGCACGCGGCGATACCACATATGTTTATTTTTATTTTTTTACACTGTTTTATTTTTTTTATGGGAAAAGGGGGGGGATTCAAACTTTTATTAGGGAAGGTTTTTTTTTTGCAGTGTTATAGGTCCCATGGGGACCTATAACACTGCACACACTGATCTCCTATGCTGATCACTGGCGTGTATTAACAAGTCTGTGATCAGTGTTATCGGCGCTTGACTGCTCCTGCCTGGATCTCAGGCACGGAGCAGTCATTCGTCGATCGGACACCGAAGAGGCAGGTAAGGGCCCTCCCGGTGTCCGGTCAGCTGTTCGGTTCACCGCGGCGGTCCCGAACAGCCCCACTTTCAGTTTCACTTTAGAAGCGGCGGTCAGCTTTGACCGCCGCTTCTAAAGGGTTAATACCGCACATCGCCGCGATCGGCGATGTGTGGTATTAGCCGCGGGTCCCGGCCGTTGATGAGCGCCGGGACCGACGCGATATGATGCAGGATCGCGGCGCGATCCCGCTTCATATCGCGGGAGCCGGCGCAGGACGTAAATATACGTCCTGCGTCGTTAAGGGGTTAACCGTATGGACCTACAGAATAAAAGATAAGGTGTTATTTTTACCGAAAAATGCACTGCATAGAAACGGAAGCCCCCAAAAGTTACAAAATTTAATTTTTTCTTCAATTTTATCGCAGAATTATTTTTTTTTCCGTTTCGCCGTGAATTGGTGGTGCAAAAAATAAGCCATCATATGGAATTTTAGGTGCAAAATTGAAAGCGTTATGATTTTTAGAAGGTGATGAGGAAAAAATAAAAATGCAAAATCGGAAAAGCGCTGAGTCCTTAAGGGGTTAAGGCCCAAATGGGCTGAGTCCTTAAGGGGTTAAGAACGGCTCCTATTAGTGTTTTCCAAATAGTGTGCCTCCAGCTGTTGCAAAACTACAACTCCCAGAATGTCTGGGCAGTCTTTGGCTGGGAGTTGTAGTTTTGCAACAGCTGGAGGCACACTATTTGGAAACGACTGTATTAGCCTCTATCAGCAGGTTAGGCTGCCCTGCTTTCAGTTTAACTTTAGGAGTATGTTCACACATGGGATTCATTATAAAATATATATTTGAAATGAAGGCCATATTTTGATGTGTGTGTGTGTTTTTACGTGTGTGAACATAGCTTAACAGAAAATATAACAAAACAAAAAGGCGCCAACAGCTGCAGGAGCCGGAAATGTTACCTCTATAGAACAAGGACAGTGACCGGAGCGTGGTCACATGACCAGTCACGTGGGTGGCAAACGGCCGGTGACCATGGCAACAGAACGCTAAACTAGGAACATGGCGACAGAGGAGAAGAAGGTGAAGGAGCTGCAGGTGATCACATGGTTCTATTTATTGTTTCTATGTTTCTCATATATGTGATGTATGTATTAGTGACTCCTGTACCGCTATTTCAGTGCTGCAGTATTCCTTTAGGATTAGAGTCAGAATCAGTGTTTTTCAAACAGTTTGCCTCCAGCTGTTGCAAAACTACAACTCCCAGCATGCCCGGACAGCCTTTGGCTGTCCGGGCATGCTGGGAATTGTAGTTTGTCAAAAGCTAGAGGCACACTGTTGAATCCACATAAACTCTAACATAGGCACCTGCCACCTGTTCATACATACTGCCCAAAAACCGCATTGAAAAGCTGTAGTTTAGTTGACCTTCAACTGATTTTTCTTGCTGCAGGTTAAAGGCAAAAAAAATATATATCAAATTTTTTTTTAAAACCTGCAACGAAACTGCAATGTGTAAATAATCTGTGCGTTCTGTTTTGCTCGCGTCAAAAAAAGTTCCATCTGCCGCGCCATTCTTGCTATTAAAAATATCGGAATCCTGAGCAAAAAATATTATGAATTGATGATTTGTCCCTAACGTGAACGGAGCCTCTGTTAACCCTTTCCAACCAGATTCGTTTCCCCTTTTATTTTATTTATTTTTTGTAAATACCGGTACGTGCAAAGTGGAAAGCTATAAAGCTTCTTCTCGTTAGAATATTCAAAACATGTTTGTGCCTTTTTTTTATGTGATACATCAGGTTTTCTTTTTGTCATTTTTACATTACCAATTAATTATTATTATTTGTGATATCAGAGGAAAATGTAAAAAAAATAAGTGTCTGTGTATTTTTTTCTTAATAACAGACAGTGCCTCTAAAATATTATTTACATTGTGCCCCTTTTCTTTTTTCTTTTTTTGTTACTATTGCTTCCATGTGGATGGAGGGCAGAACCAGAAGCTGTCATTTCTTTTTGATGTTTTACTTTGAATTGTTTCTTTCTTTATTTTGTGGTCACTTATAGAAAGTAAATAAATACATTAATAAATAAGTCACATATACCGTATGTGTGTGTATATATAATTTTTTTTTTTTTTAATTATTGTGCTTCCCATAATTTGCTGATAGCCCTGACAAGTTAGCAGCCCCTGTTACATAGGAATACAGCCCCATGATCGAAATTCCGCGAGCGGAGATTTCTCAGTGTGAACATACTCTAACACAGAAATAGTACAGCTATGTAGACAGTGCCTCTACTGTGCACATAAAGCCTCTTTACCAGATCCTACAAAAAATGAGACCTCAGACCAGGGTGACCAGGTTTTAGCAATACAAAATTGCCCTAAAAATTTGCCAATTTTTCCACATAATGTGACCATACAAAGCTATACACAGGTTCTGCAGACCATATAAGTGATGACATTTACATCCAGTGGCTCAAAGGTAACGTCTTCTCTAACTGAATCGCAGGGGGCGTCTTCTCTGGTTGGAGTTGTACATTTTTCAATTTCTTTACTATCCAGCCAAGACTGGTTTCCATAGAACCTGCCAAATATTTTGGCCTCCTTTTCCAGCACAATGTATTTCCATATGTATTGCCCTACACTTTGTGTCCCCATATATAGTTGTAGGCCCATTCTGTGCCCCCATATATAGTTGTAGGCCCATTCTGTGCCCCATATTTAGCTGTATACCCCCCTCTGTGCCCCCATTTATGGTTTAGACCCTCTCTGTGCCCCCATATACAGCTATAGAACCTTTCTCTGCTCTCCCATGGTTTGGGGCCAGGACCTACTGCTATGGTCTATGGGTCATAGCAGTAGGACCCTGGACTCTAGAAGCAGTCATCGGGGCACCAAAGCTGAGGAGGTGGTGTGCTGGTAATTTATCATCCTGGCTGACTCACATTTCCTCCTGCTCGACTGCTCCAGTCTGGGCGAACGTCATGACAATAACATGCCTAAGTGTTCTACCTCCCTGCTACTGCTTATTTAAAATGGCTGCAGGCCTACATCGAAAAGAACCAGGAAATCCACGTGTATCGAAAAAGATCTTTTCAGGAGATAGGGACAACGATTACAAAACTGGGACCATCCTGTTACAGCCAAAAAGTCTGGTCACCCTGCCTCCGATTATACCACAAAACTATTAAGACCCCAAACCAGAATATATAATTAATTCAGACACCCAGGCCAGTGTACAACATTATATATAGACCCTAGACCTGACCCGTTAAAGTGTTACTGTCACATTATTGACAGACAGACCTGTCAAATGTTGTGATCGGTTGGAGTGTGGGTGTTCAGACCCCACTGATCTCTAGATAGAAGCAAGAGAAGTGCACAGCTGAGTGCTTCACTCCTCTGTTTGCTCATCTGTCTGAATTGTTTCATAAGACATTGTAAGTCTATAGAGCCCATACTATATAACAAGTTGGGCAGAGCAGCAGGCTGGGGAGTAAATCACTCAGCTGTGTACTTCTCCTTGTTCTATCTTGTGAGCAGTGGGGCTCTAAACACCAAGACCCTGATTAAAACTTTTAACATGGCTGTGTTTTTTTTTTTTTTTTTTTTTTTTAGATGACAGTAATGCTTTAAATATATACAGGACCCAGACCAACCTTACATAAATTTCAGACCCCAGATAAGACCTCCTGATTATATTCCGATCCCCTGTATTAATATCCTAACCCAACTCCCTAAATATATTAAGAAACCGTATTTTAATATCAGACCACAGTCCAGATCCCTATGTTAATATCATACTCCAAAAATAAAACTTAAAACATCCAGACCCCAGACAAGAATATACACTTACCTTTCTCATTAATGGCTACCAGGTCCTGATCCTGATATTATTAGCCATTTATGGCTACTAGGTCATGATACTAGGTCCTAATCCATGTCAGAATGCTGTGCGCTTAACTGCACATTACATCTCAATACTGAACAGCATCAGGATGCAGCCCAGATAAGCCCTCTCCAGCCACGCTCTGTATTCAGCAAATATCTACAATTGATAGGAGATGTGTCTGGTTTGAAAGCCTGCAGCATGGCCTTAAATCTGTGTGGATTTATTTTTGCAACTCATAATTAGAAAAATTGCATTCATATGTAGTGTCCACCATAAATTCCCTTCATTTTGATTGTGTCCCGAGGACTTTTCAGTTATTGTCTTGTGTTTTTTTTCTCTTGGATTTTTATCAACGTAAAATGTTTTTTTTTTAATGAACAGGACATGGCTGAAAATCAATTGGAGGAAGTTTCCATGCAAGAATTCTTGTCTCTACCACAGATAAATAATCTTTTGGAAGTACAAGATGCAGACAAAATACAGAGGTATAAACATTTTCTTCTATAACTAAATTCGGCGGGGGGGGAGGGGGGGGTTCACATGACATTTGACAAAACAATCTGGGCATATGTTGGCATCTGCGGTGTACCACAGTGTACTTGCTGTGAATCTTTGAGTTGATCCATACTATGTTTGGTCCATTTCCTGCATGTATACAGTTACCTTGCAGAAACCAAACCTAGAGTCCCACTGTTGCTTTGAGTTTGGGTGAGTAAACCTGCAATTGGGCAAGTGCATGTGACTGTAATATGCATGCAAAAATGCTCCTTTGAAAGTGACCTAACTGCTATACATGAATTGGGATGGCAAAATAGTCTGAATTCCTATGAAGATATTATAAATAAAAGCAATGTGGAGCTTAAATAATGGAAGGGGCTTGGCGTGAATGGAGGGGGCATGGAGACGTCACCAGTCCCAGGAAACAAAAAGGTTTCTGAGACTGGAGACGCAGCCCCGCATAGAATGCGGGTGCTGCACAGAGATCGTGGGGGGTCCCAGCGGTAGGCCCCCCGCAATCAGACATCTTATTCCCTATCCTTTGGATAGGGGATAAGATGTATTTGGCTGGAATACCCCTTTAATACTACATTGAGGGTTTAGCTGAATTAGAAATAGGGAAAGCATCAGTGCCACTGCCCTTAAGATCCTTACGAATAAGAGGATAGAAAAACACGTTGAAGTTTGACCTGATTTATGGAAGCTGAGTATTTCTTTGGGGTAACGTTTAACAAGAATTCTTAAAAATATTATTTTATTGCAAATAATCCCCTAATCTAAGTGTGTTATGGCCATATTTCAGTTCAGAGCCCATTTTAAAATTGGGCATCACAGTAATGATTTAACCCCTTAAGGACCCAGCCCATTTTCACCTTAAGGACCTGAGCATTTTTTGCACATCTGACCACTATCACTTTAAACATTAATAACTCTGGGATGCTTTTACTTAAAAATCACTAAGCACATGAAGCTCATATATAGTGCGGTGCGGTATACCAGTTCATACTGAATACCGGTGTGTTTTTTCTGTACGATATGAATGTTTCCCTATACTGCAGTACCGGTTAGGCCCCTACCTCAAATGAATGATTAGCAGCTGCAGCGCTGATCAGAAGTTCTGCAATGATCGCGGCCCACTCTCTTTCTGCGCTTGCAGGTGGAGGTGACAGCTTCCGTTCTCCGAACAGAAGTCATTCATTTACAGCGCTGCGGCTCACAGGAGGAGAAGGAGAGCAGCGCCTGCGGGTAACATGATTAGTCCCGCAGATTAGTCCCGCACTGTGGCTGATAATTCATTCGAGGGGTGGGGGGGGGTTTAGGGGGAAATGAGTGAGAAAAAAAAAATAATATCAAATACCGTCATAAGTTTGAAAAGTACCGTGATACACATTTTTGGTCATACCGCCCAGCACTACTCATATAACAATTTGTTAAAGTAGAAAAAACCCTATCACATAAAAAGCTATAAATATCGTGTCACATGAACATAATTCTCCAATGATGAACACCTTTATATCCCAACGCGTTTCCCCATGTATCTTATACAGGGGTGTGGAAATGTAAAAAAAAAGAAAAACACTTGTCCAAGGGACTAAAACGGAGCAGAATCTACTTGTCCCTCATAACAATCCACTTGTCCTGGTACAAAATTATTAAGCCATGTTACGCAGGGACGGAATATTCCCTTCATGACGTCTGCTGGGGCCTCATACTAGAAATGGGGGGGGGGGGGGAGGGTTGTCCCAGCAGTCAGACCCCCGCGATCTATCACTTATGGGGATAAGTTATTTTGCACTACAGTATTCCTTTTAGTAGTTAGTCCTCCTTCAGGTAGGTATGTCCCTTTATCAGGTAGGGATCAAGTAGGGCCCCCTGTATCATTATATTCCCCCCCCCTCTGATGCCCCCTGCACCATTATATTCCCCTCCTCTGATGCCCCCTGTGTCATTATATTCACCCTCCCCGATGCCCCATGTCATTCTCTCCCACCCCCCCTCTGATGACCCCTGTGTCATTATATTCCTCTTCCTGGTGCCCCCTGGGTCATTATACCCCCCCCCCCCCTTGATGCCCCTTGTGTCATTATATTTCATCCCAACACCCCTCTCCTGTACCACATTATTTACCAAACCTCACCTCTCTGATCCCCTGCTACCTGTCCTCTGGCCCCATGTGGTCTCCGGCAGGCTCAGCTGTCACTGTTGTTACTGGACCACATCCTCCTTGGGGATTCTCAAAGAGAAAGGAGATAATGATACCTATATGGAGCAGATTTATAAACATATGACAAAACAAAAATAGGCAAGCAAACACAACACAATGTAGGTGTCTCATATAGAATTTGCATTTAAATAGCCAGATAGACAGCACCGGCATGTGTTGTTTGAAGCATCTTGTCTGCTGTAAATCCTGTGGCAAAAAAATATATAAAGACAAACCACACATAAAGCAGACAAAATTAGAGGGCATACAAACAATACACAAAGAACTATGCCACATACAAAATAAATGCATTACAAATTGCTGACAAAAATACACCAAACATTGATACATTATAGTTAGTCACAAACACATAGCATAACGTGTGTGTATATATATATATATATATATATATATATATATATATATATATATATATATATATATATATATAGCCATACATTGTGAATAGGGACTAGACCAAATAGCACATGCAAAAAAAGAGAAAGAGATAGAAAAAATATATATAGATAATAATAGATAAAAAAACAAAAACACAAAAAAGGGGGAAGGGAACAGAAATAGTTTAGAACCCACAGATAGAAGGGAGGCAAAATCCTAGAAGAATCACCCTATTGTGAGCAAATACTATGTTAGACTTTACCTCCAACTGGCAGCAAACTGATATGCAAAATTATATAATAAATTGGATACAAATCCATTAGATAGATCAGATAAACTCTATTTTCAATGAAGAAAAAACTGATGTCCAGCGCTGCTCCCGTATAAAAGTAGAATTCTTTATTCAAACATGACACCAACAGGTACAGAAGACACAGTAGTCACAGGTAGGTGATGCGTTTCAGCCCACCAAGGGGCCTTAGTCATACAACATTTTTTAGTAGAATGAATCTTTTTAAAGGCTCCAGAGGGAGAAAGAGGAGGAGTCAGTTCCCAAAATTGGGCGAGACCTCCTATCCCTCCGTCCAGGTGCAAGTATAATAAAGCATGGAACAGGTTTCCTTAACCATTAATGCACCACTACCTTCAGGTTCAATCAGAAACCACATAAAACACTTTTAAAATATGAAAGAACAAACAAATAATGCTAAAATATCTCTAGTGCTATGTGAGCCGGTAAGCTGTTCCTGGGTGAACTATTTTTGAAACTATGTTTCTATTATAATAATTTCTATTGTCCTCCAGGAGCATACATAACCGCACTAACAACCGCACTGTGTGTACAGGTCATTACAACCTAATTTCAAACTGACAGATGATACCCGGCGCAAATTCAATAAATAAAAATCATGTTTTGCACTATGTGCCGTATATACGGAATATACAACTGTGAGTTTCTATGTGGTAATTTATACACATGAATGATATAGCACTGAATATATTTATTGTTTTTCATTTCATGTTTTTTGTATTTTTGCATTTAACCATCATCAAATATTAAATTATTTTACTACTATATACAGTGCTATCAAATATATAGAATTATCATAGCCCCTAGAGGAGAAATTCTTCACTGACAGTATGTTGCATCTTATTTGCATAAATATTTATAGTGTTTATATGCAAACAAGTAACTGTCTGTATTAGATCATATGGATGGATATGTTTCAATAATGTAAAATTGTGTCTAGCCTTTTATTTAAACCCTTCGGTATCCGACTTCCCAACTTTAATATCCAATAAACTTCCCTGTCCAGAAGTTTCTGTTTTACATTGCCTCCTCTGATTGGCGCTGCGATCCTCTCCAGGCCCTGAACCATAAAAGTTTTGGTGCTCCCGGCATGTGCCTCTGCACAATGTTGGGACACCATAGATACCGTAAACTTGAGATTGCACAGATTATCATTCAGATATTCTGTGAAACCTGGTATGGCCACTACCTCCGCATCCCAGATGAATAAGAGATTGTCAATGTAGTGGCCATACCAGTGAATGGATGACACAAATGGATTGTTGGGGGTGAAAAGGGTCCCCCACTCCCACCAACACATATATATGTTGGCGAGAGAGGGGGAGAATTTTGCCCCCATGGACGCTCCAGTGATCTGGAGAAAAAATGTTTGATTAAACATAAAGAAATTGTGGTGAAGTAAAAAATCTACTGTCTGGATTATGAATTCCTGTAAACTATCTGAATAATTAAAATAGCAGTTCAAAAACCAGGACAAAGCGCTCAGGGCTAATGGATGCGGAATTACAGAAAAGAGGGATGTGACATCCGCTGTCATCCAAGTAAAACCTTCCTGCCAGGTTATATCATTCATCATTTTTTTTTTTTTTTTTGACAAATCTCTTTTTATTAGTTTAAAGAACAACATAAAACAATATACAGACTTTCCTGGATCATCGCAGTGACCCCACCTAAGAGCTATAGTAAAATAGTGAACATTTAGTTATCTGGAGGTGTCACTTCTGAATGAACAAGACAATGCTTTTTAAGAGTCCAGTAATGGTCTTAGGTGGTACAGAATCCTTGCTAGTAATCGCTGTAGTTGGTAAGCCAATATCATGACAGGAAATCTGCATCAACAAACGTATGAACATATCTCAGAGGAACAGGTAAATTGAAGTACCACAACTAACATTAGCAAGGAAGCAAAAGAAGAAAAACGTGTCCCGGCCAGGACATATCATAAAGGTGTCGCTAGTGATTGGATGAAAGGTACATAAGGGGGTGGGGGTGGGGGGGGGGTTCGTGTAGTTAAAAATATGATTGAGGGGAGGGGGGGGGGGGATAGGGGGGGGGGGGTGACTGGGTGAGCTCAAGTGACTACATCGATGGTAGCAGCATGGCGCTTTTTATATTCCAGCCATGGAGACCACAATTGCACGTATCTGTCGTGTGAAGCCAGGTGCCAGCTAGACATCTCCTCCATGCGGCATATCTGATTAATTTTCTCCAGCCATTGGGCTTTAGAGGGAGGATTTTTTTGTTTCCACAGCAGAGGGACCAGCAGCTTAGCCGCAGCCAACATGTGGGTAGGGAGGGAGCCCTTAGATGGTCTGAGCAAGGGAGTGGGAAGCGCCAGAGCTACTACTGCCATAGAAAGGGAAATTGAGCATCCACAGACTGAATTTATTGTGGCCTCTACATCCTTCCAGAAAGTCTGTATTACTGGGCAGGACCACCAAATATGCTCAAACGTGCCCACCTCCTCGCTACAGCGCCAGCACATATTATCACGGGTTAGTCCAAATCTAAATAGGGCCTCAGGTGTTTTGTACCATCTGGTAAGCAACTTGTAATGATTTTCCTGCAATTTTACGCATCGGGAAAAACCATGCGAGTTCCGTAGCACATAATCTCTTAGCTCATCGGTTAAATTTAGTTTGAGTTCTTTTTCCCATGAGTTTAGATACAATGGGTACGGAGTGTGTGCGTCTTGAACCAGTTGGGTGTAAAGAAGTGACAATTTGAGTTGGTTCTTAGTGCCATGGATGTAGAGCCGGTCTAGCCATGAAAGGGTCTTGGCAACAGAAAATTGTTTCTGGAAGGCTATACATTGTTGTCTAGCAGTATAAGCGTGTAGTGTAGCGGAGGGGTGAGATGGGATCAGGGACGTAAGTGAGTTAATATCAGGTATCTTATTATTCGTAAGAAAGGTGGCTAAGTCGATCGAAGATAATACAGACCACAGTGGGTTAGAACTAGCCCCTAATGTGTTTAGTGTTTGCGGTATAAGTGAAGCTGGTGCAAGTGGCGAAACTGTCTCCTGTGTAGAGCTAGATATGTCGTATCTTACTAGCAAAGTGCCTTTGAGCAAAGGGTTATGAAGAGTTGAAGCAGTAGTCTTTTGTGGTGTCCATATAAAACTTAAAGCATTATTGCCCAACGTTCTAGTCTCCAACTCTTGGTCTCTAAGCAAGCTTTTCCCTGCTGCTATTTCTATCCACCTTCTTAGGTGAATTGCCTTATAGTAGTTTTCTACGTCAGGCAGACCCAGTCCTCCCTTCGGTTTCTTACGTATTAGAACTGAGTGTGCCAGTCTCGGTCTCCCTGTCTTCCATAGAAAGTTGGAAAAGAGGCGACGTATTTTATGTAGATAGGATAGTGGTAGGTGAATTGGGAGAATGGATAGAGTATATAAAAATATGGGCATGATATATGTTTGCAGTAAATTCTTTCGCCCCATCCACGAAAGATAAGGTATGTCATATATGCGCAGCAACTCCGTTAGTTTGTGTAGTAAAGGTGGAAAGTTATTGTCGAACAAGGATGATAGTGATTTTGTGAGTTTGATTCCTAGATGCTTCATTGAGGTTGAGGGCCATTGGAAAGGGGCGAGGGACTTAATCACTTCCGCGAGTCGCGTTGGTACAGTAACATTTAATATTTCAGATTTGGAGTAGTTCACCTTAAAGTTCGACGCTGCGCCATAAGCAGACAGGACCCGGAGCAGTCCCTGTACAGACCTACGAGGATTCGTGATCAGCAGCAACACATCATCAGCGAAAGCTGAAACTAGGTGCTCTTGTGAGCCTATGGTCAGGCCAGTAATCTCCGGGTCCCTTCTAAGACTCTGGAGGAGCGTTTCGACTGTTAGAATGAATAAAGATGGCGAAAGGGGGCAGCCTTGTCTAGTTCCATTTTTTATATGGAAGGCCGGCGACAGGGTGCCATTTATCCGAGCTCTGGCATATGGAGTGGTGTAAAGGGAAAAGATGGCATTAATAAATTTCGTGGGGAATCCAAATTTAATCAGAGTATGTTCCAAAAAGTCCCATGCAACCCTGTCAAATGCCTTCTCGGCATCAGTGCCAAGAAGAAGCATGGGGGTACGGGAATCCTGTGCATATTGAATGGCGTGTAAGACCCTAATCACATTGTGTCTCCCCTCTCTGCCCTTCACAAAGCCAGTCTGGTCCGGGTGGATGAGTTTTGGTAGAATTTTGCCAACTCTAATGGCCAGCAGCTTTGCCCAGATTTTTACATCGAGGTTAAGTAGGGATATAGGTCTATAATTGGCACAGAGCGACGGATCTTTTCCCTCTTTAGGGATGACCGTGATGTGTGCCTCTAGTGCTTGTCTGGGAAAGCGGTCTCCGTTTAGGAGGGCGTTACAATTGTCTGCAAAGCGAGGAGCAAGAATATCTATAAATTTCTTGTAATAAAGGATTGTGAGTCCATCCGGACCAGGGCTTTTACCAGTGGGGAATGAAGATATGGTTTCTCTAACTTCCTGTGCGGTGACGGGATGAAGCAAAGAATCAATATCAGAGGCTTCTAGTGTTGGGACATCAATTTGGTCAAGGAAAGCAGAGATTTGTGGTATTCGGATATGTGGGGGATCTAAAGTGGACGGCAGGTTGTAAAGGGAAGAGTAATACTCAGTGAAGGTCCTAGCTATGTCTTTGGTGGAGGAGTAGGAATGTCCTCCGGGGGTGGTAATGGTGTGAATAAATGACCTTTCTCTTTGTTTCTTGAGCATAGTGGTCATCAATTTGCCGCCTTTATCTCCATGGGTATATATTTTGTGTTTGAGGAACTGTAAGGACTTTGCTCGCTTTACATTAAGTAGATCCTTTAGGTTGTCTCTGAGGGAGGTCAGATCTTCATATACTTTCAGTGCAGCAGATTGCTTATGTTGTCTTTCTAGGTCAGAAATACGCTGAAGTAGTGTGTCTATTTCTCTAGATCTCTCCCTCTTGACTCTGCTGCCCAACGAGATGAGTAAGCCCCTAATGTACGCCTTATGTGCCTCCCATATAAATGGTAATGACAAGTCTGGCGTTACATTTAACTCAAAGTATTCTTGCAAGCGAGACTGTAGGTCTGTTACATGAGCCGCAGAGTCAAGTAGAGTCTCATTTAGTCTCCAGGTTAAATCCCTCCTGGGCAGAGTGGGAAAAGCGATAGTCGCATCTACAGGTGAGTGATCGGACAATGTTATCGTGCCTATATTTGCCGAATGTAGATGAGTGATGAGACTAGAATGTATCAGTATGTAATCTAACCTTTGATGTGACCTATGAGGGGCTGAGAAAAAGGTGTAGTCAGAGTCTGAAGGATGGAGCAATCTCCAGGCATCCACCAGGCCCAGCTCCTGCAATTTGCATTTCAAGCGATTAAGAGCTGAGAAAGAATGTACGGAGCGGCGCCTCGAGGAATCCCGGAGAGGGTCCAGAGTGAGATTCAGGTCACCACCAATTACAATGGGCCCCTCAGCGAACAATCTCAGTTCCTCCAGTGTGTGTAGTATCCAGGTGATCTGATTTGTGTTGGGTGCATAGAGGTTTGCGAAGGTGTATGTGGTGTAGCCAAGCTTACCTCTCAGAAAGAGGGCCCTGCCATCGCTAGAGGCATATCTGTCTGAGGGGGTGAAAGGGACGTCCTTTTGCATAGCTATAGTCACCCCACAAGAGGCCGAAGAGTTACTCGGGCTGTGAGACCAAAAAGAAAAAACATTAGTAGGGAGTTTGGGTATTTTACCATCCTTGAAGTGAGTTTCCTGTAAAAAAACTATAGATATCTGGTCTTTTTTTAGCAGTGAGAGAACGTGGCTGCGCTTATTAGGGGAGTTAAAACCTTTAACGTTGTATGTACACAATTTTAATGTGGCCATATTAAGGTGTGGTGACATGAGTGAGTGTTAACCATCCGTGTACCCAGTGAGGGGGGGGGATAGGGTAGGCGAGGGGAGGGGGGGGGGGGGGGCAGTAATAGGTAAAGGCCTGGCCGGGCAGTTATGGAGCGGTAAGGCTCCGTGGTGGAATATCTGTGAGTCTTACACATGGTAACAGACGACAACTTGTTTAAACCATAACCAATAACAATAACATTAGGTAAAGTAATATGCATTACAAGCGAGGGGATTGGCAGGTCAGGACCGCCAAGTATATCCAACGAATTTATACTAATAGTATGCAATAGTTAGCCAGCAGGGGGGGTAGGAGAAGGGGTGTAAAAGGGTTAGTAACGGACGCGTCAAGTCCTTTGGGCCAAGTAGGAAGTCAGTCTTCGGAGAAAGTGACAGAAGGGGAAGAACAGCAGGAGGGGGGGGTGGGGGGTGGGGGGGGGGGGTGTGAGGTAGGTTAAGGAGAGGGGAAAGGATAGATTATGGATAAGGGGAGCGAGAGGTGAGGAATGGCAGTTAACTAACCGGTAGCAAAAAGCCATCTGTAGAAAGGAAAGTACAAGGTTGAAGAGCACATGTCTCTGTACAGGAATATTGCAGAGGCTATGGTACATATAGTGTGAATACCCAGCCTATGTGTATAGGTCCAAAGATGGGGGGGGGGAGGCATATGTCATTAAGTACTAGTAATTGAAGTTGTAGTTGCGTCAAGACATGAGCGCAACTAATTAGCAGTTGACATACAAACTCTAGGGGAGGGTGAGGGGGGGGGGGGGAGTGTGTGTATGTCGACTAGTCCGACACGGTAAAGAGCTCCTCAAGTACATCAACATATGACTATCTGTTCAAATAGAGATCTACATTGATGATTACTACCTATAGTTGGGTTGTGGCATGTAAGCCATGACTGTACCTGAGTATCCCCAGAGGTAATAATGTATAAGGGCCTACTGATATCTGTGAATGACCAATATATATAGGGTGTCAAAGGGTTAGAAGCAAATGAGCAAGCAAGGAGCAAGGGAACGTATACGCTAATAGGAAACAGTATGTCTAAAAGAAAGAATACGATAAGATCATCATATGATTTGGGAACATTCAGTATATAGATCGCAGGGGGTGGACACTAGGCCACCTGTTCTAGCAACCAGATCTACAAACACATCAACAAATAACCGCCCATTCAGATAGAGAGCTTCAAACTAGCGCTGGGGCTCTGCAGTTAGATCATAGAATGTAATGGCTTCCACGTTTTAAGCTAGTATGAAAGTATTAATCTAAGTCTCAGCTCTCTGCGGGCAATTAGAACCTAACAACGTCTGGTATGCACATACGGGTGGGTCGCATGTGCAGGGAGGTGCATCATTCCTGGTGCACAAGGTAATGTTGGATAGTCTTGTCACTTGGTCCAGTGTTCACACAAGGGTCATTGACATGGGCGAAGAAGTGTTCCACTCTCGATGTGCAAGAGCGTGACATGGAATGAACAACGATGGTCAGACAGAATCCATGTCGATACGCTTAGGTGTCATCTTGTGGGTCTTCTTCTTCTTCTGGGACTTTTGGGTTCCAACACCTTCCCACGGAGTAGGAGGTGTAATAGTAGGTAGTTGAGTAAGATCAGTCACAGCGGACCAGTCTGGAATGTCCAAGTCGGTCTGGCCTAGGGCCTCTAGGGCCGGTGTCAAGTCCTGTCTATTCCTGATTATGAACTTCTTGCTCTCCACAGCAAAAGAAATTCCAAAGGGAAAAAGCCATCTATAAAGGATGTTCTTTTGGCGTAAGTATGTTGTCAGAGGGCGCAGCATTCCTCTCTTTGAAATAGTTATCCTGGCCAGATCTTGGAAGACGGCCAGAGGAGTGTCTTCAAATTTCAGATCTTGGCACGTTCTCGCTTTTCGTAGAATATCATCGCGTACCGTGGAGTTTAATAAGCGACAGATCACATCACGCGGTGGGTCTTGAGCTCTAGGTTTCGCCTGCAGAGATCTGTGAGCTCTCTCTATTTGGATTTCTAAGGGGTATGTTTCCCCCAAGATGCGAATGAAAACGAGTTTCAGTGTGGCATTCAGTGACTCCGGCAGTACCGTCTCTGGGAGACCTTTAATTCGCAAGTTGTTCCTTCTACTCCGGTTGTCTTGGTCTTCAAGCCAGTCAATGACTTTATTTAAATGGTTTTGGCAGGAGCCCATTGCTGAGGTAGATGCTGCAGTGTAGGCTACTACTTGTGTGTGTGCATTTTCTAGCTGTTCCACCCTGTTACCGATTTGTCTAATGTCTGATTTCAGATCTTGGATCTCTTTGGTGACAGGTTCTAAGGCGTTCCTAAGAAGTCTGTCCATAAATGTGCGTGATACAGGTAAAGAGTTATTCAAGACAAGTTCTTCAGAGTCGCTTTCTCGATCTACATTGGGTTCTCTGCGCGCCTTAGGTGTTAAGGATTTTTCCTGTATAGAAGCCATGTCGCTAATTTTCCTTGAATCAGAAGAGTTGGACCTTTTCACAAAAGTGTCAATACTGCCTTTTTTGCTGTATGGAGAGCTGGGTCTAGGTTTGGCTGGACCAATTTTCACCATCATGTAGTAGTGGAGACATCAGAGGCCGCAATTGAACATTAGCAAAAAAGGGGGGGGGGGGGGATGCTGGCATTATAGAGGAGACACCTGGCAGTCCGGGTGCCGAAGCAATTTATCTCATAGTATCAATCTTCACTCGTGGAGCGTAGGGGGGGGAGAGACCTTGTAGTACACCAGCTATTGGCTGCTGGTACGCCAGGGGTGGGGAGGCTAGCAGTTGGACAGGAACTGAGTTAAAATGATCTTTCATAAACCACTTAGCATTAGAGGTGTGACACGTCTGAGTGATCACCAGGTGGCAGCAGAGGGCTGCTGCCCCAGGAGTCCAGATCCCAGGGGGTCCGTGATACACAGTATGTGGATTTTCGCATAGAGTCCGTATATTTGCGGTTATTGTGAAGGGTAGGAGAGTCTAAGTTTCTCAGAAGCAATTTTTGGCACTTCTCTCTCAGCCACTCAGTTGTGTGTAGGCACCACAGGAAAACTCAATTGCCGTACTTAGGGGGGCGCCAGCAGACATCAGATCCACAGTATGAACGCTATATGTCACATATTCCCCATGCACCACCTCAACAGCCTTGCGGTATCGGACAGGGTATTTGGCGATGACCATAGGGCAATCCAGGGGATTGAGTGAAGTGGGGCCGGTGCACTATTCAGACCCTGCACTGTGCTTTAGGTCTCCTTAGTCGTGTGGGGCGCCTTCTTCTAAACTGAAGGATGTGGAGAGCAGGCCGGGTCTTATCTCCCCTCCAGGTGTGTGCGCTGCGTCACGCCAACCAAACGAGGAGTGAGATGGAGTTAGGTGTAGAGCGGGGTCGGGAGGCGACAGCTGGTTACAGCGCTGACTGTCCGATAAGGTAAGTACTGGTTTTTTGTCCCCGGATGGCCAGCAGGATTCCCGTTCTGTACAGGGCCTTTACAAGGGGGGAGGAAAGCAGGGCCGCAAGATGGCGGCGACAGATCCCCTTCACTCGGCCACCGCACAGCAGTTACCACACGCTCCCGTAGTGAGGTCCCGCGGTCAACCCCAGGCAGTCCTGTCGCCAGCACCGGCAAGTCAGTTGGTACTCACTGCGCGCAGTACTCTCGTCCGGTCCGTCCCAGGCCCCGTGGCAGTGTCTCCTTTCGGTGCGCGTCGCACCCGTGGCAAGATGGCGCCGGCGTTCTTCAGCCACACAGCAGCGCAGGCCGTATCTCGGGAAAGCACGGGTCTAGGCAGGAGGTCAAGGTGTCCTCAGGCTCCGGGGGCGATCAGGAACCCCACCGGAGCGTTTGTGAGCAGGTTAGGAGAGTCTTCCCGTTGCTAAATGATCGATAATGTGTCTTTGCCTCAGGAGCTCTGCACCCGTGCGTCTTCTTCGGCTCGTGGCTAGCTCCGCCCCCATATCATTCATCATTTTTAAAACATGACCCGTGTCTTTGATATAACCCGGCATAGCCAGAATTAATGGTTGCAATGTCGCATCCACCCACAAGCACAACCTTTCATTAAGGGAGGATATGCCCGCTACTATTGGCCTCATGGGGGGGGAAAGATTTCTTTATGGACTTTGGGCAGCGAGTGGAATATCGGAATTACCGGATTATTTATAACTAGATATTATGCTTGTTTTTTTGGGGTTTTCCAGAAGGGGTCTATATGTATTTGTGTCTTGTAACATTAATAAGTTAAATTTCTTATATAAACCCCCATCCAAAATGACAATAGCCCCCCCCCCCTTGTCAGCCTGTTGGAAAACTACATCCTCGATCTGAGGAAAAATCTGAAAAGAAAATTCACTTTTGAACTATTATGTTAGTCATTGTCACACACCACACTATTACTTTCTGTATGCAAATAATCTATATTATCAATACAAGTGGCCATATCATTAAGATATACATCACAATCAACATCTCCAGGAACATTTAGTATTAGACATCCACTCATCATTTGTATATTGATCTCTGGATGGCAAAAAAAAAAAATTTTGATGGTGATATTACGCACAAATCTGTTGATGACCAATACAGTTCTGTATAAATCAAAATGTGTTGAGGGGGCAAATGAGAGTCCTCTGGAAAGAACATTAAGTTGGTGCATAGAAAAAGTATGCGGACAGGTTAAAGATGGGAATCGTTGTTACCTCCTCTGTCGACCCGAGCTTCTCGTACCTGCGGCGATGCTTCCTCCCCACCCGGCGGCGTTTTTTGGACGCCCAGATTTATGCTGGCTGCCGCCAGCTTGTGGTAGTGGGGAGGAAGCTGCATTTGGGGTGGATATTGCAGATTGTGAGAGCTGATCTTCATGTTCCAAATTGGATGTGGCAGACTCTTCATCCGTAGAGTTAAAGCTGACTTTCGTTTGTCGTTTTTGCCTCTGCTTGCGGCCATGACTTTTTTTCAGGATGGATCGTGGTGTGGTTGATCCACCAGATTTGTCAGGCCACTGGAAAACATTTTCGGTATGGTAGTCTTGCAGATCACGCAAAAATTTGACGTTTTGTCTCTGTGATGGATTCCTGTAGTTTAAGTAAATTAGCTGAAATCTTGGAGTCCAATTCCAAAAATAAAGTATGGTTCTCATATGGCGCAAGGCTTGTTTGTAATTCTGCAATTTTATCTTTCACATTCACAAGTGCCTCCTCCTCATATGAGATAATTAAAGACATAAATTGAGACGAAAACTCCGCCAGAAGTCCATCCCACTCCTGGCAGAACTGATCAGAAAAGGGACGAGTCATTTCATCTACGTATAGGAAAGGCACGACGGTTAATTCAATTCTCCATGCCACCTCGTGCCATCCCGTGCACGTGAAGAAAAATCTACCTAAGGGAGAGATGATTCGTTCACGAAGAAATTGCTCTGTAGATTCGTACTTCTTGAGGGAAGCAGACCAAATTGAACAACGTCTATTGGGAACAGGTTACAATCCATGGGACATTGAGAGAGGGAAGAGGAGGGCTTTGAGTAAAGATCGTAATGCATTAATTGACAGAGATAGTATCAACCACACATGCAAACGCCTCAAACAACAAACCCCT
Organism: Hyla sarda; assembly: GCF_029499605.1. Lineage (NCBI taxonomy): Eukaryota > Metazoa > Chordata > Amphibia > Anura > Hylidae > Hyla > Hyla sarda. Next base: position 84,047,400 of record NC_079195.1, on the reverse strand, counting down.
ATCATCTTTTCCACCCAGTATAGCAATGAGTTTAGGGACATCTGCAACATATTATGTAAATATATGCCAATAATCACTAGCGACCCAATTTACAAGAATGTGTTTTCCAATGGTTATAAATTTGTATCCAGAAGGGCACAGACCATTGGACAAAAGGTGTCCCCTAGTTTTTTCACAGAAAAAGGAGGATCACACGTGCCCACTTGGTTGAGGCATGTAGGATCCTATAAGTGTGGTCATAACAAGTGTATATGCTGCAGCATTATGTTCAATTCTACCACTGTTAAATCTTCCTCTAATGGTGCGGTGTATCCAATCAGGCAATATATCAATTGCAATACAGCATATGTAGTTTATGTCTTTACGTGCCGCGAGTGTGAACTGCAGTATGTCGGATGTACCTCTAACCCCCTAAAGGTTCGAGTCAGGAAACATCTGCAGAGACATACTGCACTTCAACTCCCGGCACGTATCTATGGTGTCCCGACATTGTGCAGAGGCACATGCTGGGAGCACCAAAATTTTTATGGTTCAGGGCCTGGAGAGGATCGCAGCGCCAATCAGAGGAGGCAATATAAAACAGAAACTTCTGGACAGGGAAGTTTATTGGATATTAAAGTTGGGAAGTCGGATACCGAAGGGCTTAAATAAAAGGCTAGACACAATTTTACATTATTGAAACATATCCATCCATATGATCTAATACAGACAGTTACTTGTTTGCATATAAACACTATACATATTTATGCAAATAAGATGCAACATACTGTCAGTGAAGAATTTCTCCTCTAGGGGCTATGATAATTCTATATATTTGATAGCACTGTATATAGTAGTAAAATAATACTTGACGATGATTAAATGCAAAAATACAAAATACATGAAATGCAAAACAATAAATATATTCAGTGCTATATCATTCATGTGTATAAATTACCACATAGAAATTCACAGTTGTATATTCGGCATATACGGCACATAGTGCAAAACATGATTTTTATTTATTGAATTTGCGCTGGGTATCATCTGTCAGTTTCAAATTAGGTTGTAATAACCTGTTCACACAGTGCGGTTGTTAGTGCTGTTATATATGCTCCTGGAAGACAACAGCAATTATTATAATAGAAACATACCGTAGTTTCAAAAATAGTTCACCCAGGAACAGCTTACCGGCTCACATAGCACTAGAGATATTTTAGCATTATTTGTTTGTTCTTTCATATTTTAAAAGTGTCTTATGTGGTTTCTGATTGAACCTTGGAAGGTAGTGGTGCATTAATGGTTAAGGAAACCTGTTCCATGCTTTATTATACATGCACCTGGACGGAGGGATAAGAGGTCTCGCCCATTTCTTCTGGTAAGGAAATACCTCATATGTGAATGTAAAGTTAGAAGAAAGAAGGTTGTCCAGCACTCGGGATATGCAGATAAAAATCAATGCTTGCTTTATTGATAATCTTCGGACAGGGATCAAAACAGAGATAACGTTATCTCTGTTTTGATCCCTGTCTGAAGATTATCAATAAAGCAAGCATTGATTTTTATCTGCATATCCCGAGGGCTGGACAACCTTTCTTCTAATAGTGCACATAGCCATGGGTGGGACCGGCATGTCCGTGCACAGGTGATGCAGAGAGACCCGAAGGAAGTGAGCGGTGTATACCTACACACTCGTGAATTTAAAGTGTTCTGTGGGTGCACTGGAGGGCTCAGAAGGGGTGGAGCGACAATGGGATTTTGGAGAGTGAATTTTGCTGAAATGGTGTTTGGGGAGCATGTCTCATTTAGGATTCCCCTATGGTGCCATATCAGCAAAAAAAGCCCACCGGGCATACTATTTTGGAAACCACACCCCTCAAGGCACGTAACAAGGGGTCCAGTGAGCCTTAACACCCCACAGGTGTTTGATGACTTTTTGGTAAATTTCACTAAAATGCATTTTTCCCCCCCAAATTTACAATTTTTTTTACAAGGGGTAGAAAAAGCCCAGCAAAACTTGTAAACCCCATTTCTTCTGAGTATGGAAATACCCGATATGTGGACGTCATGTGCTCTGCTGGCGCACTACAATGCTCATAAGAGAAGGAGTCACATTTGGCTTTTGGAGAGAGAATGTTGCTGAAATAGTTTTTGGGGGGGCATGTCACATTTAGGAAGCCCCTAAGGTGCCATAACAGCAAAAAACACCCCATATGGCATACTATTTTGGAAACTACACCCCTCAAGGAACATAACAAGGGGTACAGTGAGCCTTAACACCCCACAGGTGTTTGATGACTTTTCCTTAAAGTCGTATGTGTAAATGAAAATGAATTTTTTTTTTCACAAAAATGCATTTTTTGCCCAAATTTTTTATTTTTACAAGGGGTAATAGGGGAAAATGCCCCCTAAAATGTGTAACCCCATCTCTTCTGAGTATGGAAATACCCCTTGTGTAGACATCAAGTGCTCTGCTGGCATACTACAATACTCAGGAGAGAAGGAGCGCCATTGTGCTTTTGGAGAGAGAATTTGTTTGAAATGGAAGTCAAGGGCTATGTGCGTTTACAAAGCCCCCCATGGTGCCAGAACAGTGGACCCCCAACATGGGACCCCTTTTTGGAAACGATACCCCTCACAGAATTTAATAAGGGGTGCAGTGAGCATTTACACCTCACTGGCGTTTGACAGATCTTCGAAACTGTGGGCTATGCAAATGAAAAATTACATTTTTCATTTTTACGGACCTCTGTTCCAAAAATCTGTCAGACACCTGTGGGGTGTAAATGCTCACTGCCCTCTTATTACATTCCGTGAGGGGTTTAGTTTCCAAAATGGGGTCACATGTGGGCGGGGTGCATTGTTCTGGCACCATGGGGGCTTTGTAAATACACGTGACCTTCAATTCCAGACAAATTTTCTCTCCAAAGCCCAATGGGACTCCTTCTCTTCTGAGCATTGTAGTTCGCCCGCAGAGCACTTATGGGGTATTTATATACTCAGGAGAAATTGGGTAACAAATTTTGGGGGAATTTTTTCCTATTTTCCCTTGTGAAATTGAAAAATTTAGGGTAACACCAGCATTTTAGTTAAAACCTTTTTTTTTTTTCATTTTTCCATCCATCTTTAACGAAAATTCATCAAACACCTGTGGTGTGTTAAGGCTCATTATACCCCTTGTTATGTTCCATGAGGAGTGTAGTTTCCAAAATGGGGTCACACGTGGGTATTTATTTTTTTGTGTTTATTTCAGAACCACTGTAAAATCAGCCACCCCTTTGGAAATCAACAATTTAGGCCTCAAATGTACATGGTGCGCTCTCACGCAGAGCATTTTATGCCCCACATATGGGGTATTTCTGTACTCAGGAGAAATTGCGTTACAAATTTTGGGGGTCTCTTTTTTCATTTTCACAAGCGGTAAAAGGAAAAAGTATAGAGCAACACCAGCATGTTAGTGTAAAATGTTTTGTTTTTTTACACTAACAGGCTGGTATAGCCCCCAACTTTTCCTTCCCATAGGGGTAAAAGTAGAAAAAGCCCCCCCAAATGTGTAATGCAATTGCTCCCGAATACAGAAATACCCCATATGTGGCCCTTAACTGTTTCCTTAAAATACGACAGGGCTTCGAAGTGAGAGAGCGCCATGCTCATTTGAGGACTAAATTAGGGATTGCATAGGGGTGGACATAGGTGTATTCTACACCAGTGATTCCCAAACAGGGTGCCCCTAGCTATTGCTAAACTCCCAGCATGCCTGGACAGTCAGTGGCTGTCCGGAAATGATGGGAGTTGGTGTTTTGCAACAGCTGGAGGCTCTGTTTTGGAAACACTGCCGTACAGTGTAAGGGGGTGTATATGTAGTGTTTTACCCTTTATTATGTGTTAGTGTAGTGTAGTGTTTTTAGGATACGTTCACATGGGCGGGTACACCCTGAGTTACCCGATAGGAGTAAAATTTGCCGCAGCTCGAACTTGAAGCAGGAAACTCACTGTAAACCCGTGTGAATGTACCCTGTACATTCACACTTGGGGGGGGGGTGAACCTCCAGCTGTTGCAAAACTACAACTCCCAGCATACACTGACAGACTGAGCATGCTGGGAGTTGTACTTTTGCAATAGCTGGAGGCACACTGGTTGGAAAACCTTCAGTTAGGTTTTGTTACCTAACTCAGTATTTTCTAATCAGTGTGCCTCCAGCTGTTACATAGCTACAACTCCCAGCATGCTCTGATGGCCGAAGGGCATGCTGGGAGATGTAGTTATGCAACAGTTGGAGGTACGCAACTACAACTCCCAGCATGGCGAGACAGCCGTTTGCTGTTCGTGCATGCTGGGAGTTGTAGTTTTGCAAGATTTAGAGGGCCACAGTTTAGAGACCACTGCACAGTGATCTCCAAACTGTTGCCCTCCAGATGTTGCAAAACTACAAATCCCAGGATGCCCAGACAGCAAACTGCTGTGTGGGCATGCTGGAAGTTATAGTTTTGCAAGATCTAGAGGGCCACAGTTTATAGACCACGGCACAGTGATCTCCAAACTGTACCACTCTAAATCTTGCAAAACTGCAAATCCCAGGATGCCCAAACAACTGTCTGGGCATGCTGGGAGTTGTAGTTTTGTAACATCTCGTAGGATCGCCGCTCCTCATCGCCGCCCGCTGTCACCTGAGGCCGATCGTCGCCGGTAAGTGACCTCCGGCGCTGGTCACCGCCGGTTCCCCCGCTCTGTCCGGACAACAGTCGGTGGGCAGAGCAGGGAACCGAACTTTAACCTCCCCACCCCGGATCTGCTATTGGTCGGTCGCTTCTGACCGACCAATAGAAGGTATAGGAGGGGTGGCACCCCTGCCACCTCACTCCTATCCCTTCAGGGGGATCGGGGGTGTCCCCCGATCCCGCTTAATTTCCGGATACCCGTATGACCCGGAATCACCACGATCACCGACCCCCAGGGGTTTGCACGGGGTGTCTGCTGAATGATTTCAGCAGACCTCCCGATACGGTCCCCATCCGGTGCACGGGGAGGACCGGAATTCCCACAGGCATACAGGTCCGCCCTGGGTCCTTAAGTACCATGGAGCCAGTGTGTACCCAAACGTCCTGGGTCCTTAACCCCTTAACGACAATGGACGTAAATGGACGTCATGGTGCCGTGGTACTTAACGCACCATGACGTACATTTACATGCCGATATGACTGTGAACACCACATGCTTGGCAGGTCCCGTCTGCTATCAGAAGCCAGGGACCCCCCGGTAATGGCAGACATCTGAGATCGCGCAGATGTCTGCCATTAACCCTTCAGATGCCGTTATCATTACAGATCACGGCATCTGTGGCAGTGCGGTACTTTGAATGGATGATCGTATGGCCCGCAGCGCTGCCGTGGGGATCCGATCATCCAGCATGGCCGGTGGAGGTCCCCTCACCTGTCTCCGCCTGTCTCCTGCGGTCTTCTGCTCTGGTCTGAGATTGAGCAGACCAGAGCAGAAGATCACCGATAACACTGATCAGTGCTATGCTCTATGCATAGCACTGAACAGTATTAGCAATCAAATTATTGCTATAAATAGTCCCCTATGGGGACTATTAAAGTGTAAAAAAAAAATAAAAAAAAAAGTTAAAAAATGTAAAATAAAACTTCTGTTTTTCCAAATTTTGCCCCAAAAGGCGTAAAAAAATAATTAATACACATATTTGGTATCACCACGTGCGTAAAAGTCTGAACTATTAAAATATATTGTAAAATATCCCGTACGGTGAACGCCGTGAACGTAAAAAAAATAAAAAAAGTCCAAAATGAGAAAGTTACAGGTGGTCAAAATAGGACAATTTCAAACATACTAATTTTGTTAAAATAGTTTGAGATTTTTTTTAAGCGGTACAATTATAGAAAGCATATAACATGGGTATAATTTTAATCGTATTGACCCACAGAATAAAGAAAACATGTAATTTTTACCGGAAAGTGTACAGCGTGAAAACAAAACCTTCCAAAATTTGCTAAATTGCCGTTTTCTTTTCAATTTTCCCACATAAATAATATTTGCAAAGGATAGGGGATAAGATGTCTGACCACGGGGCCGGCAGCAGTGTCTGGAACACGGAAGCTTGGAGCTTCTGTGTTCGTGATGTCACGCCACGCCCCCTCCATTCATGTCTGGAAGGGGGCGTGATGGCTAGTGTGTAGCCATCACGCCTCCTCCCATAGATGAATGGAGGGGGCGGCTGTAGTCGCCAGTCATCCGACACGGAGCAGAGGTCGCTCTGTGCATCTGATGGCTGGGGTGCCGCAGAGGAGATCGCGGGGGGTCCCCAGCGGCAGGACCCCACAATTAGACATCTTCATCAATTATAAGATGTTTTCAGGCGGTGTACCCCTTTAAATGTATTTCTCTTGAATACCCCTCCAACACCACAATATTCCTGCACTATTAATAAATGCTCTTGAATGTCTTAATAAACTTAATAAATGTCTTAACAAACTTGTTCTGTACATTTTTGACCACTGTATACTTCTATATGCCTTTGTTGGATTACTCCTTCATGTGTGCATCACTTGTTACATAAGAATATATACCTATATAAAATGTGTCAGCTAAAGGCATTACTTAATTTTAAGTTGCCAGTGCAATGCAATCCCCATGATAAGATCATTGGTTCCCCTGCTGGGGATAGCATTAGGCAATTTTATTGTTTGGGGAGGTCAGTGTTACTTGTCAAGAGAAGAGAACCCTTTTAATGCATCTTTGAACATACTAAGAGAAGTGAGGATGCAGAATATTACTTTATCAGATGTAGGTGACATCTGTAAGAAAACATCTGGAATATATACATGAAGTCTGGCAGATACTGAGGACTGACTGCTGGAAGTTTATGATCATGTAGTACATAATGCATAATTGATATAGTGTATAGAGCAGCTTTAATGCAGTTTTTAAGGCTTTGGGCAATTTATTATGCTAGAAGCTGTTACAAAACTACTCATCTCATCATGGTTTATCTGTAGAAAGGAAAAAAAGTCAGACCGGCAGAAGGCGCCTAGTGTGATACCGCAAAGGAAAAGAGGCAAAGTGAAACAATGCACTAGTGGGCATACAGAGCCTGTAGGTAGTGGATGCTCACCTTAGGCGAGCATAAAACTCGCATATCAACCCACAGCAGAGGTTATGAACTGCAGCACTGGAGACAGCTGCGGAGCCCAGGGTGCAGGAGAGGTCTGGCCCGTTCTGATGAGAAACGTGGAAGATAGAGGCAAGAAAACCTTTGGAGACGGCACTGCTGGGGTCCAGTGGTCGATGGAAATGATCAGGCCAGAGGAGGGGGTTTCAACCAAAGCTGGACCAATTTGTTGGAGGAGAAATGATAACTTCTCCTCCAACAAATTGGTCCAGCTTTGGTTAAAACCTCCTCCTCTGGCCTGATCATTTCCATCTTCACTGGACACCAGCAGCGCCGACTCCAAAGGTTTTTTTTGCCTCTCTCTTCCACATCATGATTTATATCATTTATCTAGTTGGATGAGTGTAACATGCTATATATTCAGATTTGGTAAGTTTAATTTTTAATGTACTAAAACAATACACACTAAAACATCAATATAATAAAATTATGTTTCAGTTCAGATGTATTTGAAGGCATATGCTGTATGCATATATCTAGAATATGCTTGGTCAGTCCAATTTAAATTTCCCCACTAAACTATCCAAAGCATAGGAGATAACGTCTGATCACGGGGGGGGGGGGGGGTTGGGGAGGGGGGTTGTTGCGGCTACAGGGACCCCCGCAATCTCTGGGCCGGCACTGCGGCTTTATGGTCACTTCCTGCTTGGTGACGCCCACCAGTGACGCACACGGTCCTGTTTAAATAAACACGGGTGACGGGGTTTGTCGGCTGATGCGTCAGAAAGGTTTCTAAGCAACAAGATGCTAACACAGTGAGGTCATCCCAGTGATGCACCTCAGGGAGGAATACATTTGTATATGCGCATGGGGGTGATACCCCTCAATGTTAGTCTGTGGAAAAACGAAAGATGGTAAGGGAAAGATAGCAGAAGATAAGGGTAACAGAATTGGGAGACAAGTAGTAAATTAATGGACAAAACAATATGGCATTCTGGAGATGATGCTATGTATAAAAGGAAAGAGCTGAAGCCAAGGGGTCCCGTTACTACAAACACTGGCACATACTCGAAGATGACCCGGTGCTCAAAAAAGTGGCAGTTAACAAGCCTCTAATTGCACACAGAAAGACAAAAACATTGAAAAATTAGCTTGTCAGGAGTACTTTCAAAAGTAAATCAGGTTTAGACACCACTTGGCTACATCATTTTCAATCCAGTGGTAATCATAAGTTTGGCAGATGCTCCTATTGCCACCAACTTCAAAAACGAAAGGATTTCCACATAGGAATCGAGAATATCCACGTCACAGACTTCATCACCTGCAGGACACAATTTGTGATTTATTGTGACAGATTCTACTATCAGACAAATGTTCGTGAGGTTCCAAAAACATATAAGACTTTCACGCATGGGCCAAGGCTTACCTAGACTGGTAGAGCATCTGCATAAAGAACACAATGGCTCTGCAGATGTATTGACATTCTTTGGGTTGAAACAAGTGACGGATATTCCGCCCGGCGTGAGAAAGCACACTAACCTACTGCGGAAAGAAGCATTATGGATTTCCCATCTTGAAGCAACGAGACCCCTCAGCTTCAATGAGCGGAACGAGTTCAGCTTTTTCCTTTGATACATAGTGTCATCTCCAGAATGTTATATTGTTTTGTCCATTAATTTACTACTTGTCTCCCAATTCTCTGTTACCCTTATCTTCTGCTACCCTATCTTCCCCTTACCATCTTTCATTTTTCCACAGGCTAACATTGCGGGGTATCACCCCCACGCGCATATACAAATGTATTCCTCCATCAGGCGCATAGCCGGGATGACAGCACTGTTTTAGCATCTTGTTGCATCAGCCGACAAGCCACATCACGCGTGTCTATTTAAACAGGACCGTGTGCATCACCGGTGGTTTGTGACCGAGCGGGAAGACCCATGAAACGGGACCGTCACCCACGAGCTCTCCCGAGCTCTGCTTTCTTCCTCTCCGCCCTGTATTGTGCTTCCCTTGATCCAAATGGAATAAATGTGCCTTCTTGCTTTACTATGTTTTTCTCTCCATATTTTGCATTGCTTTTGTCTAAGTAAGTGCACCCCTGAGATGCTACAGCACATACCCACATCAGTGGTTTATCTCCATATATTTCTCGATACATTTCTCTGTATACATTGTCAAGAGGAGTGGAATAGTACTCCAGTGGCAACCTGTGAAGCTCTGGTGAACTCCATGCCCAAGAGGCTTAAATAGGCACTGTCATACAATAACTTTTGATATGCTATAAAGCATGCAAAAACAATGTGTTTTGCAATTGCTTTCATCAGCAAATTTTCATTATTTCATACTGAAAAAGCCAGTCAAAAAAGTGGCCACAAGGGCTCCCCCTGCCTCCTAGGACACATACCAGTCCTGCAGTGTCCTGTGGTCATCGACATGTCATGGACACCATGAGTGATTGACTGGGCTGCAGACAGGTCCAGAGCTGCTGTGCTTGCTCCCATCCCTCTGTGAGTCAGAGCAGAGTAAAGGAGGGTGAGAAGTCATCACAGTGAGGAGAAGAGAGTGACATGCCTCATGCCTCTGCATGGACAGAAACCTCTCTGAGCAATGATGGCAATTAAATAAAGGTAATTCTGAGAGAAATATAGGTCGTAGACACATAAAAATATTGTCACATTAAGAAAAAGTATAATAAAATATGAACAAAAATGTTTGGGATGAACTCAATTATGTCAGATACTGTATAAAAAATAAAGTATATAATTTTTTGATATTCAGTGCATACAGATAGTTTGAGTGTATTCTCGTCTAATGAGAAATTTAAAACAACTCTAGTATTTTTAGACATTTTTGCATGAATGAACCTTGAGATTATGCAAAGTAATACAAGACCTGAGGTTAATGAAACCCCATCCTAATGACTTCTCAGAGTTCCCTCTATTATAATATCTCTTGCTCAGATTTTTTAATGCAGATTACTTATTTGAGTTGATATTTTACACTTAATAGAACAAGACATTCATTTGTATGATCAGTGGGCTACATACCAACTCTGTGGGGAACCAGCTGCTGCCCAAACCCCCTGGTACTAAGATGGATCTACTCCATCTACTATTGGTCAATCTATTAGTATTAAATTAGGGGAGAATATCACCCATTGCATGACATGTAACAGAACCTGTAAGGGAGCCCATGGAGACTGTGGGATACAAGGAAGAGGCTTTGGCTTCTGTGCAGTGCAGGTCCTGGGCACACAACTTGGCCTGGGATTTGAACTTTTTTTTTTTTTTTTTTTTTTTTTAGAATACAGATATAAGACCTGTAAGATGATATATTTAGCATTCCGTATTAATATTCATAAGTATTGCCTATCCCATTTGAATAATATTGAAACATAAAACGATACTTTTAAGTCTTTTTTTTTTTCAACTTTATTGAAATGACTCTTCGCTCCCCACTAATAATTATGTATAGTATAATGATTTAATGTAATGAATCATGTTGATAGGGGACCCAAACTCCAGCCGTAGCCAGGCTTTAATAATCTTTAGCTCATAATTTATTAATGCAGCCAAACATTTAGCTATTGATTTTATTTAGGTTGCAATTTACATTCCATTGAAATGCCATCTTCACAAAAAAAACGCAGTAGTTTATTAAATGTCATATTCCTGTCATTTTCATTAAGTGGATAAGTAGTACACCATCTAAACTGAACTATAGAAAACTGTAGGTTCATGTGAATGTCAAAGGGCAACATAGGAATTATCACGTTAACCCCTTCCCGCAGAATGTCATATATAAACGCCGGGTTGTGCAGTGCGTTCGCGCATCCCGGCGTTTATAAATGACATTCAGTTAACCCGGCGATGCGCAGCATCGCACGGGTTAACTGGCAGAAGTCCCGCTGTTTCCAGCAGGGGACAACTTCTGCTTCACCCCCAGGACCATCAATTGATGGTCCTGGTCAGCGATCACTGTGATTGGTCCCTGTGGACCAATCACAGTGATCTGGGGTGAAAGTTCAGATCCCCCGCACTGCCCGCCCCTGGAAGTCGGGCAGAACGGGGGACGAAGGCTGCAGGGGCTCGCGGGGACCTGCGGCATTCGGGGGGAACACGTGGGGACCGGCGGACTTACCTGATCCAGCGGCGGGACCGAGGAGCAGCGCGGGACCTGCCACGTGGACGAGCAGCGACGGGTAAGTATGTGGTCCTCAGAGGCAGCAGTGAAGATCTTCACTGCTGCTTCTAGGAGTCTGAAAACTACAACTCCCAGCATGCCTAGACAGCCTTTGGCTGTCTGGGCATGCTGGGAGTTGTAGTTTTGCAACATCTGGAGGGCCTCAGTTTGGAGACCATTGTATAATGGTCTCCAATCTGTGCTCTTCCAGCTGTTGCAAAACTACAACTCCCAGCATGCACTGACTGTCCAGGCATGCTGGGAGTTTTAGTTAAGCAACATCTGGCCCTTCAGATGTTGCCGAACTACAACTCCCAGCATGCCCTTCAGCTGTCTGGGCATGCTGGGAGTTGTAGTTTTGCAACAGCTGGAGACACACTGGTTGGGAAACATTGTTTCTAACTCAGTGTTTCCTAAACTGTGTGCCTCCAGCTGTTGCAAAACTATAACTCCCAGCATGCACTAAAAGACCATGCATGCTGGGAGTTGTAGTTTTGCAACATCTGGAGGGCCCCAGTTTGGAGACCATTGTATAATGGTCTCCAATCTGTGCTCTTCCAGCTGTTGCAAAACTACAACTCCCAGTATGCACTGACTGTCCAGGCATGCTGGGAGTTTTAGTTCAGCAACATCTGGCCCTTCAGATGTTGCCGTACTAGAACTCCCAGCATGCCCTTCAGCTGTCTGGGCATGCTGGGAGTTGTAGTTTTGCAACAACTGGAGACACACTGGTTGGGAAACATTGTCTGTTTCTAACTCAGTGTTTCCTAACCTGTGTGCCTCCAGCTGTTGCAAAACTATGACTCCCAGCATGCACTAACAGACCATGCATGCTGGGAGTTGTGGTTTTGCAACAGCTGATGCAAGCCCCCCCCGCCCCGCCACCCCCGTGAATGTACAGGGTACATTCACATGGGCGAGGCTTTTACAGTGGGTTTCTCGCATCTTGAGATGCAGCAAATTTTGCGCTGGGAAACTCGCTGTAATCCCCCGCCCATGTGACTGTACCCTAAAAACACTACACTACACTAACACAAAATAAAATAAAAAGTTAAAAACACTACATATACACATACCCCTACACAGCCCCCCTCCCCCAATAAGAACGTCCGGTACACCACTGTTTCCAAAGCAGAGCCTCCAGCTGTTGAAAAACAACAACTCCCAGTATTGTCGGACAGCCGTTGACTGTCCAGGCATGCTGGGAGTTTTGCAACAGCTGGAGGCACCCTGTTTGGGAATCACTGGCGTAGAATACCCCTATGTCCACCCCTATGCAAATCCCTAATTTAGGCCTCAAATGCACATGGCGCTCTCACTTTGGAGCCCTGTCGTATTTCAGGGCAACAGTTTAGGGCGACATATGGGGTATCGCCGTACTCGGGAGAAATTGCGTTACAAGGTTTGGGGGGCTTTTTCTTCTTTAACCCTTCATGAAAAGGAAATGTTGGGGTCTACACCAGAATGTTAGTGTAAAATTTTTTTATTTTTTACACTAACATGCTGATGTTGCCCCATACTTTACATTTTCACAAGAGGTAAAAGGGAAAAAAGCCCCCCAAAATTTGTAACGTAATTTCTCCCGACTACAGAGATACCCCATATGTGAGCGCAAAGTGCTCTGGGGGCGCACAACAAGGCCCAGAAGGGAGAGCGCACCATGTACATTTGAGGTGATTTGCACAGGGGTGGCTGATTGTTACAGCGGTTTTGACAAACGCAAAAAAAACAAAACCCCACATGTGACCCCATTTCGGAAACGACACCCCTCACGGAATGTAATGAGGGGTGCAGTGAGAATTTACCCCCCACAGGTGTCTGACGGATCTTTGGAACAGTGGTCCATGAAAATGAAAACTTGTACAGCCCACTGTTCCAAAGATCTGTCAGACACCAGAGGGGGCAAATGCTCACTGTACCCCTTGTTACGTTCCTCAAGGGGTCTAGTTTCCAAAATGGTATGCCATGTGGTTTTTTTTTTTGCTGTTCTGGCACCTTAGGGGCTTCCTAAATGCGACATGCTCCCCGAGCAAAATTTGCTCTCAAAAAGCCAAATATGACTCCTTCTCTTCTGAGCATTGTAGTTCGCCCATAGTGCACTTCAGGTCAACTTATGGGGTACCTCCATACTCAGAAGAGATGGGGTTACAAATTTTGGGGAGTATTTTGTGCTATTAACCCTTGCAAAAAGGTGAAATTAGGGGGGAAACACACTTTTTAGTGGAAATTTTTTTTTTTTTTTTTACATATGCAAAAGTCATGAAACACCTGTGGGGTAATAAGGCTCACTTTATTCCTTATTACATTCCTCAAGGGGTCTAGTTTCCAAAATGGTATGCCATGTGGGTATTTTTTGCTGTTCTGGCACCATAGGGGCTTCCTAAATGCGACATGCCCCCTGAGCAAAATTTGCTCTCAAAAAGCCAAATATGACTCCTTCTCTTCTGAGCATTGTAGTTCACCCATAGTGCACTTCAGGTCAACTTATGGGGTACCTCCATACTCAGAAGAGAAGGGGTTACAAATATTGGGGGGTATTTCCTGCTATTAACCCTTGGAAAAATGTGAAATTTGGGGGGAAACACACATTTTAGTGAAAAAAAAATATTTTTTTTTACATATGCAAAAGTCGTGAAACACCTGTGGGGTATTAAGGCTCACTTTATTCCTTGTTACGTACCTCAAGGGGTCTAGTTTCCAAAATGGTATGCCATGTGAGGGTTTTTTGCTGTTCTGGCACCATAAGGGCTTCCTAAATGCAACATGCCCCCAAAAACCATTTCAGAAAAACGTTCTCTCCAAAATCCCCTTATCGCTCTTTCCCTTCTGAGCCCTCTACTGCGCCCGCCGAACACTTTCCATAGACATATGAGGTATGTGCTTACTCGAGAGAAATTGGGCTACAAATATAAGTATACATTTTCTCCTTTTACCCCTTGTAAAAATAAAAAAATTGGGTCTACAAGAACATGCGAGTGTAAAAAATGAAGATTGTGAATTTTCTCCTTCACTTTGCTTCTATTCCTGTGAAACACCTAAAGGGTTAAAATGATGACTGAATGTCATTTTGAATACTTTGGGGGGTGCAGTTTTTATAATGGGGTATTTTGTGGGGTATTTCTAATAAGAAGACCCTTCAAATCCACTTCAAACCTGAACTGGTCCCTGAAAAATAGTGAGTTTGAAAATTTTGTGAAAAATTGGAAAATTGCTGCTGAACTATGAAGCCCTCTGGTGTCTTCCAAAAGTAAAAACTCGTCACTTTTATGATGCAAACATAAAGTAGACATATTGTATATGTGAATAAAAATGTTTTTTATTTGTAATATACATTTTCCTTACAAGCAGAGAGCTTCAAAGTTCGAAAAATGCAAAATTTTCAAATTTTTCATCAAATTTTAGGATTTTTCACAAGGAAAGGATGCAAGTTACCACAGAAATTTACCACCATGTTAAAGTAGAATATGTCACGAAAAAACAATCTCGGAATCAGAATGATAACTAAAAGCATTCCAGAGTTATTAATGTTTAAAGTGACAGTGGTCAGATGTTCAAAAAACGCTCTGGTCCTTAAGGCCAAAATGGGCTTGGTCCTGAAGGGGTTAATGGCATTTCCAATAAGCTTCTCTATGAGATTTACTTGAATGGAAAGAAAAACAAAGCAGTGGCATCAAATATTGCGAAAAGTTTTTGAAGATTGTTAAATGGGCACTGTAAGATTCAAAAACTTTTTATATGGTATACTTTTTGCCAAAACATTCCTTTCTACAGTAATAAACTTAATAAGAAAATCTCCTTTTTATAGAAATCATGGCTTATAAAATCTTGGCTTTGTCCAAGCTGAAGCACAGGCATGGACAAAGTCCAGTAAGTGAGGGTGGGTTAACACTCCTCTGTGCTCTCTCCTGTCTGATAGCACTCCTCTGTGCTCCCTCCTGTCTGATAGGACTCCTGTGCTCTCTCCTGTCTGATAGGACTCCTCTGTGCTTTCTCCTGTCTGATAGGACTCATCTGTGCTTTCTCCTATCTAATAGCACTCCTCTGTGCTCTCTCCTGTCTGATAGCACTCCTCTGTGTTCTCTCCTGTCTGATGGCACTCCTCTGTGCTCTCTCCTGTCTGATGGCACTCCTCTGTGCTCTCTCCTGTCTGATGGTACTCCTCTGTGCTCACTCCTGTCTGATGGTACTCCTCTGTGCTCTCTCCTGTCTGATAGGACTCCTGTGCTCTCTCCTGTCTGATAGGACTCCTCTGTGCTTTCTCCTATCTAATAGCACTCCTCTGTGCTCTCTCCTGTCTGATAGCACTCCTCTGTGTTCTCTCCTGTCTGATGGCACTCCTCTGTGCTCTCTCCTGTCTGATGGCACTCCTCTGTGCTCTCTCCTGTCTGATGGTACTCCTCTGTGCTCACTCCTGTCTGATGGTACTCCTCTGTGCTCACTCCTGTCTGATGGTACTCCTCTGTGCTCTCTCCTGGCTGATAGTACTCCTCTGTGCTCTCTCCTGGCTGATAGTACTCCTCTGTGCTCTCTCCTGGCTGATAATACTCCTTTGTGCTCTCTCCAGTTTGATAGTACTCCTCTGTGGTCTCTCCTGTCTGATGGTACTCTTTGTGCTCTCTCCTGTCTGATGGTACTCCTCTGTGCTCTCTCCTGTATGATGGTGGTACTCTGTGCTCTCTCCTGTCTGATAGGACTCCTCTGTGCTCTTTCCTGTCTGATAGTACTCCTCTGTGCTCTCTCCTGTCTGATAGTACTCTGTGCTCTCTCCTGTCTGATAGGACTGGAGTGAGCACATAGGAGTGCTGGCCCATCCATACTTACTGGACTTTGTCCATGCCTGTGCTTCATCTTGGACAAAGCCATGATGTTATAAACCATGATTTCTATAAAAAAAAATTTACATTTTCCTATGAAGTATATTAGAAAGGTTAATGTTTTGCCAAGATGTACAACATATAAAAAGTTTTTGAATCTGAACCCGCCTCCTAGACACTTGCTATGGTGATTATATTAATATAATTTTTTTCTATCATGCAACAACATATATTGTTGTGCTCTCCACTCCAACCTCTGTATTGTAACATCTGCGCTCAGGTCAGACATGCTGGCCGTGAGCGCTACCTTGTCATGTCCCCACTGCCAGTGGGGCTGGGATTCGCATGGCAGGACGTGCCCGCATGCGAATCCCAGCCTGTCACTCACCTCCCTGGTTTTCCTGTCCTCGCAGCCCTGGCGTGGGTGCCCCCACCTCCTAGGGCACACGCACCGGAGCTCTTACATTTAAAGGGCCAGTGCTCAATTAATTAAATGTCTACACCTGCACCCTGTCTTTTAGTATCAGCTCCTCCCTTTGTTCCCTGCTGGATCTTTGTTGCCTTTGTGCCCTAGAGAAAGTTACTGTTTTTCTGTGTTCCTGATATCTGTGTACCTGATCCTTGTTCCGTTACCTGACCCTGCACCTGTGCCACCTGCCCTGACCTACTGCTACCATCACCTCGCCTTGCCAGTGTCCTTTGGAGCCATGCCTCAACCCAGCTACCTGTGTGGACGAGTCATGCCAGGGGTAGCGACTTGGGTGCCTCCTGCCGCAGCTAGACCATCCCACTTTGCGGCGGGCTCTGGTGAAAACTAGCGGCACTATAGACTCCGCTCCCTGGCACGGCTCACGTCATCATCCACACAGGCCCAGAGGATCCACCACCTGCCGTGACCCGTTACATGTAAAGGGCTATTAGTAGTTCTAATGACTCCAAACTACTGACAGATTCTCTTTAATCTATCTGTATTTTTGGAGTAAAGGAGGAAACCATAATATGCAGAGGTATGCAGACCCCAAAGGTATGCAGTGATGTGTGCATGTATGTTATGAGAACTCTAAGGCATGTGATTGACTGCAGCAGTCACATTAATGATTTATATGTATGTGATAGGCATGTATATGTCATTATCGCAGGACTCGACTGGGCTATCACAGCAACTTAGCTGGACTAGTGTTGTTTGTGTTTATATATATATATATATATATATATATATATAAAATCTTTTATGTATTGGAAACTTGAGTATTCCAAAAATACATAATTGCAGTAGGAAAATATTTCCTGTGGTTGCCCTAAGTTTTTGTATGTGATATATTAAGTATAAGAAGATCAAAACAATAAAAGGACAGCACAGAAATTTAGATACTCAGTATGCATTTCAGGGTCAGAGTGACCGCTTTCTTCGGGAAACATAACACTTGACGAAGTGTCTGTCTGTTCCCAAAATGGGTTGCTTTTACCAGAAATAAACATCTCATGATACACATTGATGAGGATTCTTTTTTTCTCTGTCAACACCGCTAGGAAATATCTTATACAGTTGGAGTAATGTGGTTACCAACCAGCTAATAGAACAGGTAGAAACATGGAAGGACATTTCTATTGAAATGTAACATTTGCCTGCTACATTGTTATTTTATAAAGTTTGTCTTGGTAGATAGATAGATAGATAGATAGAGATGTATCCCACATTTTGGTGCAATCATGGCTTTAAAGGTTTCAATTTAAGTATGCAGGGTTTGGCAGCAGGAAAAATTTGTATCAATTATGGCATAAATCATAGCTTAAGACAACCAAAAGATGCAAGTAAAGGTTTTAAGCACCAGCACCAATCGACCCTATAACAAATTCACTGGTTGTCTTTCCTTGGACTACATTTAGTAGGTACAAACCACTGCATACTGGAGGCACTCAACAAAAACCTGCCCTTTTGAGGATGATCTGACCCAGTCATCTAACCATCATAATTTTGCCCTTGCCAAAATGGCTTAGCTTTGTTTACTTACCCATTTTTCCTGCTTCCAACATTTCTTATTCAACAACAAATTTTTCTCTTGCTGCCTAATATATCCCGCTCATTGACCTGTCATTATCATGAGATATTCAATATTATTTATCTGTAAGTGTTGTAATGAACTTTACCTGTTTTTTCGAGAAAGGAAGGATCGTCCAGCACTCGGGATGCAGTTAAAAGGTTTTTTGTTTTATTTGAAAATCTTCAGACAATGGTCACAACAGAGTAAAGCGTCTGACGCTTTTCGCGGTATGGCTAATTGGTGAACTCATTACTATATAATTGTTAAACTAGTGTACAGCTTTTCTTGTGTCCAAGAGTCTACACTTTCCTACTGCATCACCATGGTGTGGGCAGTACACCACGGGTTACCCAGTCAGGGAACATAAGTATTTGGCTATTTGGATTCTATGTGACTGGTGACGTGATCATGGCTGTTTCTTAGAATAACTAGATAAGTTTTTCCAAACATCTATGTAGAGAAAAGAGGTTCTTTTTTAGGAAGAAATGCCCATTTTTTTTATTTTCAAGTGTATGGAATAGTAATACATTATTATGCTTTTTTTTCCTTTTAGCAATGTATGTTTTTATTGGAATGTTGTGTTCACTTTACTAATTTTCTCTTTATCGTTTTCAGGCTAATGGAAGGGTTTCTTAATGTTCAAGACCCTGAGACAAATTTAAAAGAAGCCGTCTTGGTAGATTATTATGTGTCTGGATTCTGCTGGGGAAAAGACAGGAACTTTAACTTACAGCAGCTGAGCGGTTTAATGGGGCTTTTACATTTACTAATGGAAAATCTTCAAGGTACATTCTTAATAGATGCACTATATTTACTGGGTTTAACTCTATTGCAAGAATATCTGTCAGGAAATTACATATATATTTATTAACTTTAGACTAAATAATCGGTATTACTCCACTGACAATAGCATAGGGAATAATATATATATACATACAAAGTGTATGAATTCAAAATATATCCACACAAGTTATGTCTGCTACAGTGCTATTTTGATGTTCTTTACACTGGATAAAACATAGATAATATGTAATATACAGAGGACACTCATATGTGCATCACCCACTGATACTTACTGGTCTTGGTGATAGAAGAGACATTCTTTCTCCTCAACTGACTGAGACATTGACACCCTTTTAATGGCGTTGCTATAAAGCACACAGGCATCTTAGAGCACTGCCTATACAGAAAATGTGAAGGTGTTTGTGCCAATATGGTGCTCACCAACTATGTTTTAAAGTACTACCGTCATTAAAAAAAGTTTTTATAGGTCAATGTCTTAGTGCTGAGACCCCCACTGATCTGTAGACAAAGGCAGATGAATGGCTCAGCAGCCTCAAGACAGAGATCGGAGCTTTGAGCCAGCCCTGGAGGGGGAGACTCCGAGACAAAGCACACAAAGCCATGCTCCCAATTGTAAGTTAACCCCCCCCCCCCCATCCTTTCGAACCGCATTTTCCTTCCGGAAAAATTGCTGAAAGCACCATTTTCGTGCATTTTGGTGCATCCTTACCTAAAACTGTACCTGTAAAAACCAGTGTGGTAAAAGCCTTATCTTTGTTTGTTGCACAAACTCTCACTTTGCTCAAAAGAATGAATAATGATTGAAAGCATGGATCACTCTGTTGGTGCTGGAAATGATTAATTCCCCTTTGTGTGTCTATAAATATATGATACATGGATGCCATATTTGGAAAAGTCTTAATTTCTGTTTTAACTTCTTGTTAAATTTTTATTTTATTTTTATTGTGTGGCCCATGTGTTCATAGTGTACATTTTGCATGTAGCTCATGACTATTGTGTGGGTGAATGTATTTTATAAAGTCATTTCTAAGTTTCATGCAATTATTTTCTACGTGTGGATGCACGCAATTGAGATTGTTAGTAGTCATGTGCTCTTTGGATTACTTATTGACATTTCTAGCTTGGAGGATGCTTTGCATGACTACCCTTTGTCCCAGCAAAGTTGACCTATTTTTTGACCCACAATGGATTCAAATTACGAATGTGTGAATATGAGTGACCACCAGTGCTCTAAATCTTGCTATTTTATGTTTCAGACAAAAGGTTGTCACTTGCAGAGAACATATTAGAACTTGCAAGAGCCTTGAGAGGCATAGGACACAGTCTACTTAAGGATAAAGCGAGGTTAACATTTTTTAATGTCGACGAGGCTAAAGATATTATCAATTACTTAAAAATCAGGTATGTTTCTGTGTCGCTTTACATTACATCATCCCAGCCTACAGTTACAATGCCCCATTATACAATCTGAATGTATTACTCATGAGCTATTTAGACTATTCTAGACATGTTATGAGTAGATTGACACTGGTGAACACTAGTTTCACAACAGCTGGAGAGCTCTTGTATGAGAATTATATCTAATAAAAAATAAAAGAAATCATTGAGTACCTTTTTAGCTTTTGTACAGAATAGACCACCTGAATAGAAAAGCTGTGGAATAGCTTTTAACCTAATGTCTGTAAAAAGTCAAAACCATAAAGTACATAAATGTTTCTTTCATTGCTAAATCTAGAGATTTTATAGTAATTTCTCAGGATAAACTTTATTGGTTACATACAACACAAATGAATCACAGGCTGAGGCGGGTCATTGGCATACCTTGGCCTTAAATGGGCACTGTCAGATACAAAAACTTTTGATATGTTGTACAGCATGCAAAACCAATAGGTTTTGCAGTGGCTTTCATTAGAAAATTTTCAGTATTTCATACTGAAAAATCCAGACAAAGAACTGCCCCCACTTCCTGCTACTAGTCCTGCTGTGTCCATGCATCATCATCTATGTCATGGACACACTTTCTTGATTGACAGCAGTGAGTGCAGGGCTCACAGCTGGAGAAAAAATCCTCCCACTGTCAGCTTGTGTCCCGCTACCGTCAGCGAGGACAAGCAGGGAGTTGTAGTTTTGCTAATGCTAGGTACATGGTCAGGATTTGGTACTGAGTGATATATTTGAAAAAATTTTTTTTTTTGTTGGATCTGATGGGTACGCTTTAAGTTTGGTGAATACATGGAGAGATTTCTTCGTGTTAATGCCAAAATTTAAAGGCAAATAATTTAGAGCCAAACACGTAGCAGACAGCATGCAATGGCAGGGCCAGGATTAAGTATTTTGGTGCCCTAGGCACATAAGACAAATGCCCCCCCCCCCCCCCCCTCAAATACAAAAATATATATTCATACATATATAAAGCTATAAGACAAAGCTATAAGATAATTTTCTATGTATTATGACAGTTGCGATCACATCTGCAGTGACAGTAAGTGGTGATAATAAGAGCTTCAATTATATATATAATATATAAAGGAGGATGGATATATACTGTAATAGGAGGGCAGGAATAAGTGACGCTGTGCTGCAACAGTTACTTGACATCCACTGTTCAGGCAGCTGGAGGGCTTTCCTCTCCTTCTTTGCCTTCCGTGGCTCTTTTAGTGATAGAGCGCAGAGCATATAGATCAATGCAGTTTAACCCCTTAACGACTACTACCGTATATATACAGCGCAGCCATGTAGGTAGGTCTATGAACTGCTGAGCTTTCTTCATACCCGTTTGGTCCTGGCTGCTATCAGCAGGCAGGACCCGTTGCTCATGCTGAACATTGCCGATTGGGCCAATGTTCAGCATTAACCCGATTGCTGCATTTAAAATGCCTAAAATCCAGTGCTGGTTGCTCAGTGGAGCTGAGTGGGACACCCGTGGCAAAAGCATGTCCAATTAGGGCTCCAATAGTGCAGGCCCCAGCAGCCTGTAGTAATGGTGCGCCAATAACGCTGATCAGTGCTGTGCTATGGCACAGCATTATTCTGTGTATGAAATCGAAAAATTGGAGGTAATCGTCTAAACAATTGTGAGAAAAAAAAGTGATAAATAAACCACTCCTGTAATAACATTTTAAATCGCCCCCCCCTCCCCACTTTTCCCTATTTGCAAATAAAATAATGTGATCAAAAATAAACATAATCATATGTGGTATCGCCGTGTGCAGCAATGTCCGAACTAGTAAAACATAATGTTCATTAGACTGCACAGTCAATTACATAAACGTAAAAAAAATGCATATTTTGGGTCACTTCATATACCAGAAAAAAACATTATTTAAAAAGTCCCATCAAAAGATAAATAGTACATTTAAAAACACAGATCACTGCTCAAAAAATGAGCCCACATACATCCCCGTATACGAAAAAAAAAATGTATACGGGTCAGAAAAGGACAATTTTAAACATAGTAATTTTCTTACAGAAAGATGTAACATTTTAAAAGTAGTAGAATACAACAAAACCTTACAGAAATATGTTATTTTTTAAAAAATAGTAAAATTAAAACCTATATGGGTCTGTAGATGAAAAAAATTTTTTAATAAATATGGCTATTAACAGGTGATGTGGAAGAAACAAAAGTGCAAAAGTATTAATTGGTCCTGTCCTTAACCCGTTAAGGACACAGGGAGTACCTGTACGCCCTGAGTCCGCTCCCTTTCTATAACTCGGGGCCATGCCGTGGCACCACGTCATAGCGGGTCGGGCCCGGCCTCTAACAACGGGCGGGACCCGCGGCTAATAGCGTGCGGCACTGATCGCAGTGCCGCACACTATTAATCCTTTAGACGCGGCGATCAACTTTGAAAGTGAAAGTAAACTACCCCCGGCTAGCTCAGTCGGCTATTCGGGACCGCTGCGGCAAAACGCAGTGTCCCGAACAGCTGGAGGACACATGGAGGATCCCTACCTTCCTCCTGCGTGTCCGATCGCCGAATGACTGCTCCGTGCCTGAGATCTAGGCATGAGCTGTCAAGCGGCAGAATCATTAATCAATGTTATCCTATGGGATAACAATGATCAATGTAAAAGATCAGTGTGTGTGGTGTTATAGCCCCCTAAGTTTATAAAGCTCATTTAACCCCTTCCCTAATAAAAGAAAGAATCACCCCCCTTTTCCCATTTAAATAAAGTAAATAAAAATAAACATATGTGGTATAGCCGCGTGCGGAAATCTCCGAATTATAAAAATATATTGTTAATTAAACCGCACGGCCAATGGCGTACGCCCAAAAAAATTCCAAAGTAGAGTATTTTTGGTCACTTTTTATATCATGAAAAAATTTATAAAAAGCTATCAAAACAACAATTTTAAACATATGCATTTTCCTGCATGTAGTTATGATTTTTTCCAGAAGTACTACAAAATCAAACCTATATAAGTAGGATATCATTTTAATCGTATGGACCTACAGAATAAAGATAAGGTGTAATTTTTACCGAAAAATGTACTGCGTATAAACGTAAGGCCCAAAAGTTACTAAATGGATTTTTGGGTAAAATGACTGATGTCATTACAAAGTAAAATTGGTGGCACAAAAAATAAACCATCATATGGATTTTTAGGTGCAAAATTGAAAGAGTTATGATTTTTTAAATGTAAGGAGGAAAAAATGAAAGTGCAAAAACGTGAAAACTTGGAGGTTCTTTTGATGTCCTCATCCTCTCTCTTGATACTGCGGTGATTGGTGGCTGCTCGGGCCCAATTGGGGGAGCTTGCTCTTCATAAAGTTGAACGGCAGGTGTTATATGCTAAGCAGAGATTTTATGAGAAGGGCAATAAGGCTCTGTCTATGTTGGCCAGGCGCCTTAGGGACCGTGCAGCTGCTCAATCCCCCACGGCCTTGAAGGATTCTTCGGGTGTTCTTCACTATAATCCTGCTGATATTTCCTGTCTTTTTGTTCTTTATTACTCTGACCTCTACTCCCTCCCTTCTCAGCTTCCGTCTGACCCGGTGGAGCGTACTGCGGAACTTGACTCCTATCTCTCTCGATGCACCTTGCCGACTTTGTCAGAGGCTGATAATGCAGTCTTTAATGCCTCTTATCACCCCTGAGGAGCTTCATGAGATTCTCAAGTTTCTTCCTGCGGGCTGCTCCCCTGGCCCAGATGGTTTTACTTACTTGTACTATAAGACTTACTCTTCTGTCCTTTTGCCTAGGCTTGTTTCTCTTTTCAATTCTTTTATGGGGGCGAGGAGATCCTGCAGTCCTTTTTACATTCTTTGAGCACCTTAATACCTAAACCTGGTAAAGGCCCCATGATTGCTCCAGTTACAGACCCATTGCCCTTCTTAATTTTGATTTTAAGTTTATTTTCTAAGGTTCTGGCTCTACGCCTTTGCTCTTTTCTCCCTTGCCTCATCCATAAAGATCACGTCGGCTTTATACCATGCTGTCAGGGGGGTGATAATACTAGAAGGGTAGTGGATCTTGTTGACTTGATCAATCGGAGATCTGAACAGGCCTTGATTCTTAGTCTTGATGCAGAAAAGGCCTTTGATAGGCTGGGGTGGCCATTTCTTTTTGCTACTTTGCAGAAGTTTGGTATCACTGGTCACTTCCTTACTGCACTGCGGGGTCTCTACTCTTCTCCTACTGCCTCTATTAAACTCCCTCATGCTCCTTTTCCAACTTTCCCCCTGTTTAATGGTACTCGCCAGGGATGTCCGCTGTCCCCACCGATTTTTGCATTATGTATTGAACCCCTTGCTGCTATGATTCGGGGGGACCCGGCCATCACTGGAATCACCCTTCACGATAGGGAAAGTCTTGTCTTACCCTTTCTTGTCCTTTGCTGTCTCTTCCTAACTAATATCGGGTCCTTCATGATTATGGGGTGGTCTCTACTGCTATTAAGTACCTGGGTGTCTATCTTACCCCTTGCTATTCTTCCCTTTATTCTACTAACTTCCTCCCTCTTTTTTGTGAGCTTAGGGCCCTCATGGAGAAATGGCGGTCGCAATATATTTAGTTTTTTGGCCATTTAGTGGCGGTGAAGATGACGATCCTCCCTGAATTGCTTTATTATTTTAAGACGCTGCCGGTATGTGTCCTGCTTTATGTTCTTTTCAATAGGCTATTTTCCGTTTTATATGGGACTGGAAACGACTCCGCCTCCCAATGTCAGTTATGATGGCCAGTCGGGATGGGGGGGTCCCTGATGTGACTAAATATTATTGGGCTGCCCCCTATGTCACCTGGCGGCATGGTCTACCTACCATGTATATAGTCGCTGGATGGAGTTGGAGAAGTTGGGGTTGGCCCCCATACATCTGAATACACTTCTGTGGTGTGTCTCTCCTTCTGAACTGCCCTTGACTTCTCTGTTAGGTCCCATGTCCTTCTCTAGGTATGTGTGGAATTATTGCTGCAGGAAATTTAGACTGTTCTCTCCCTTATCACCTACAGTGGGGATCAAAAGTTTGGGCACCCCAGGTAAAAATTTGTATTAATGTGCATAAAGAAGCCAAATAAAGATGGAAAAATCTCCAAAAGGCATCAAATTACAGATTAGACATTCTTATAATATGTCAACAAAAGTTAGATTTTATTTCCATCATTTACACTTTCAAAATAACAGAAAACAAAAAATGGCATCTGCAAAAGTTTGGGCACCCTGCAGAATTTATAGCATGCACTGCCCCCTTTGCAAAGCTGAGACCTGCCAGTGTCATGAATTGTTCTCAAACATCATCTGGGTAGACCAGGGGATGTCAATCTCAAAGGTTTTAAATGCCCAGACTCATCTGACCTTGCCCCAACAATCAGCACCATGGGTTCTTCTAAGCAGTTGTCTGGAAATCTGAAACTGAAAATAGTTGACACTCACAAAGCTGGAGAAGGCTATAAGAAGATAGCAAAACGTTTTCAGATGTCAATATCCTGTGTTCGGAATGTAATTAAGAAATGTCAGTCGTCAGGAACAGTGGAAGGTAAAGCAAGATCTGGAAGACCAAAAAAATTATCAGACAGAACAGCTCGCAGGATTGTGAGAAAAACAATTCAAAACCCACGTTTGACTGCACAATCCCTCCAGAAAGATCTGGCAGAAAGATCTGGAGTTGTGGTACACTATTCCACTATAAAGAGATACTTGTACAAATATGGTCTTCATGGAAGAGTCATCAGAAGAAAACCTCTTCTACGTCCTCACCACAAAAATCACCGTTTGAACTTTGCAAATGAACATATAGACAAGACTGATGCATTTGGAAACAAGTTCTGTGGATTGATGAGGTTAAAATTTAACTTTTTGGCCGGCATGAGAAAAGGTACGTTTGGAGAAGAAGGGGAACAGAATTTAATGAAAAGAACCACTGTCCAACTGTTAAGCATGGGGATGGATCAATCATGTTTTGGGGTTGTATTGCAGCCAGTGGCACAGGGAACATCTCACAAGTAGAAGGAAAAATGGATTCAATAAAATTTCTGCAAATTTTGGTTGCTAACTTGATGCCGTCAGTGAAAAAGCTGAAGTTAAAGAGAGGATGGCTTCTACAAATGGATAATGATCCTAAACACACCTCGAAATCCACGGGGGATTACATCTAGGGGCGTAAACTGAAGGTTTTGCCATGGCCTTCACAATCTCCTGACTTCAACATAATTGAAACTCTATGGATAGACCTTAAAAGAGCAGTGCGTGACAGACAGCCCAGAAATCTCAAAGAACTGGAAGACATTTGTAAGGAAGAATGGGCAAAGATACCTCAAACAAGAATTGAAAGACTCTTGGCTGGCTACAAAAAGCGTTTACAAGCTGTGGTACTTGCCAAAGGGGGCAGTACAAGATATTAACTCTGCAGGGTGCCCCATTTTCTTGTTTTCTGTTATTTTGAAAGTGTAAATGATGGAAATAAAATCTAACTTTTGTTGACATATAAGAATGTCTTATCTGTAATTTGATGCCTTTTGTAGATTTTTCCATCTTTCCTTGGCTTCTTTATGCACATTAATACAAATTTTTACCTGGGGTGCCCAAACTTTTGATCCCCACTATATATGGGATATTCGCTCTTTGGAATCTCTTACGACTTCCTTGAACAACTCTACTCCTTTGTTTCTCTTTATATGGGAACCTTGGGACCGCATTTCTGATCGCCAACTTCTTTGTTCTTTCTCTTGTCTCCTTTCCCTCTTCTCTTTTCCTCTCTTTCCCGATCCTCCCTCTTGGGTTTCGTGAATTGGTCTTGTGGTTATTTGTGGTCTCCCCGCCCCCCTTGTCTGTGGCCTGTCAGGCTGCCGTGTTTGTCTTTTTTTGTGCTTAGCTCTCCTTAGTCTATACCACCATGAGGGGTGGCTCGATTATCTTTGTGTACCCCATATTTTCATTGAGCTGTTCTTGCTAGTTAAGTTTTGCCTACATTGTTATAATGATGGTCTTTTTTTTTTGTTTGTTTTTGTTTCCTATATGAAAATTGCCCTGTCCCGAAAGCTTGCAGGACACCAGGAGGATCCCTACCTTCCTCCTTGCGTGTCCAATCGCCGAATGATTGCTCCGTGCCTGAGATCCAGGCAGGAGCAGTCAAGCGGCAGAATCATTGATCAATGTTATCCTATGGGATAACAATGATCAATTTAAAAGACCAGTGTGTGCAGTGTTATAGCCCCCTATGGGGGCTATAACATTGCAGAAAAAAAGTGAAAATAAAAAGTTAATAAAGATCATTTAACCCCTTTCCTAAAAAAAAGTAAGAATCACCACCTTTTCCCATTTAAAAAAAAACAGTGTAAATAAAAATAAACATATGTGGTATCGCCACGTGCGGAAATGTCCGGTTTATAAAAATATATTGTTAATTAAACGCACAATCAATGGCGTACGCGCAAAAATATTGCAAAATCCAAAATAGCGTGTATTTGGTCACTTTTTATATCATTAAAAAATGAATAAAAAGCGATTAAAAAGTCCAATCAATACAAAAATCATACTGCTAAAAAACTTCAGATCACGCACAAAAAATTAGCCCTCAAACCGCCCGATACGTGGAAAAATTAAAAAGTTATAGTGGTCAGAAGATAACAATTTTAAACTTAAAAATGTTCCTGCATGTAGTTATGACAAAGTACGACAAAATAAAACCTATATAAGTAGGGTATCATTTTAATCATATGGACTACAGGATAAAGAGAAGGTGTCATTTTTACCAAAAAATGTACTGCGTAGAAACGGAAGCCCACAAAAATTACAAAAAGGGTGTTTTTTCTTCAATTTTGTTGCACAATGATTCTTTTTCCGTTTCGTTGTAGATTTATGGGTAAAATTACTGATGTCATTACAAAGTAGAATTGGTGGCGCAAAACATAAGCCATCATATGGATTTTTAGGTGCAAAATTTAAAGAACATTTTTTAAAGGTAAGGAGGAAAAAATGAAAGTGCAAAAATGGAAAAACTGATGGGTTAAATAAATCTTCTTGCTTTGTTTTTTTCTTCTTTGTTTTTTTTATTTTTTGAAAATCCATCTGGCAGCAGTATTAGACAAAACTGTATCATTCTTTTAAAATAGCATCCAAAAAAGATACATTAATCACACTTCTAAGAGATATATTTTTGTTTTATAGGAAAGTTTGAAAGAGTTTTTTAAATATATTATATTGAAATATATTCCTGGTAAAAATGAATTGACAACAAAGGCAAACCTTAAAGGGAAACTGACAGATGGATCAGCCCCACTAACCTGACTGTTCTAGTGGTTAGTGCTGGTGACTCTGACGAAAATAATGTATTCCTTACCCCAATCCATTCAGCCAATTCCGAGATCTAGCACAATCTTACAATATGCAAATTAACTCTTAACTGCACCGGATACTGGTTTGAAGATTATATGCACCTCTGACACCATCCGCTGGGTCCCATTGCTGCCGCCCTACTCATCAATATTCATCTCCTTCTTTCTCCCACATCTCCATGAAGTGGGAGAACCTGATCAGGTGACCTCTCTGATGCAGTCTTCAAACCTGGCTCCAGTGCTGTAGTTGCAAGATTGTGCTAAATCTTGTGAATTGCACACTTTATATATACACACTCACAAAGGGGGACATTTATCAATGTTTGTTTATGTATTCCTTTTTTTAGTTATTTTTTCCTTACAATTTTTTGCTTATGTGTGACTTATTTATCAACTGGTTTCAGCCTGCTGATAAAGTTCTTTCAAGTAAGTTGAAAATTTTTATTTTTTGCTTTGGGAGTGGCTTGTTCTGCTCCTTGTCTGAGCTGGAGTAAATTTAGTAGATTTTTTCATGTGATGTAACTTTTTTGCAACTTTCGCACTTGAGAAAACTCTGACCACTGCAATCAAAAATCACTTTTTGCTTTGGTAAGCAGGTTTCTTTTTTTTTGCTTAGGGCACTGGACAATCAAACAACTTTTGTTGCGACAATTTTAAGCAAAAAACAAACAAAAACTAAATGCTTTGATAAATGTCCCCCAAAGAGTTTCATCATAGATGCTTAATGGGCCAATAGGTGCTAGTAGTAGTCTAAACACTAAAGGGCAAACATTTCTGGCCCCTTTTATAGTTTAAGTGGCCAAAAAAAATATCCACCTGTCCTATCAGCTCACAAGGCGAAGATTTCTCATATGTTGTGATGCCACAAGGAAAAGTTTGCAGTATAAAATTCTTTGAACTATTATCATAGAAATCTTTTCTGGACTGTCAAATTCTTAATAATATACAGGGTGGGCAATTTAAATGGATACACCTTAATAAAATGGGAATGGTTGGTGATATTAACTTCCTGTTTGTGGCACATTAGTATATTTGAGGAGGGAAACTTTTCAAGATGGGTGGTGACCATGGCGGCCATTTTGAAGTCGGCCATTTTGAATCCAACTTTTGTTTTTTCAATAGGAAGAGGGACACTTCAAACTTATTGAGAATTTCACAAGAAAAACAATGATGTGCTTGGTTTTAACTTAAAGGTTACCTCTTATCAAATAAACTTTTGATATATTTTAGATTAATGAATGTTGAATAACTTTCCAATAGCATGTTAATGAAAAATATGCTTCTTTCTATTGTATTTTTCCCGATCAGTCCTGTCAGCAAGCATTTCTGACTCATGCTGGAGTCCTAAACACTCAGAGCTGCCAGCCTGCTTTGTTCACAGCCAAACAGGCTGTGAACATAGCAGGCTGGCAGCTCTGAGTGTTCTCCTTTGTGAACAAAGCAGACTGGCAGCTCGTAGTGTTTAGGACTCCAGCATGAGTCTGAAATGCTTGCTGCCAGGACTGGTAGGGAGACCCCTAGTGTTCATTTCTTCAAAGTGGAAAATTAAATAGAAAGAAGCATATTTTTTTAATAACATGCAATTGTAAAGTTATTCTGCATACATTAATCTATAATATATCAAACGTTTTTTTGATGAGAGGTACCCTTTAACTTTTTATTCCTTCATGAGTTATTTAAAAGTTTCTGACCACTTATAGAATGTGTTCAATGTGCTGCCCATTGTGTTGGATTGTCAATGCAACCCTCTTCTCCCACTCTTCACACACTGATAGCAACACCGCAGGAGAAATGCTAGCACATGCTTCCAGTATCCGTAGTTTCAGGTGCTGCAGAATGGGCAAAACTAAAATAGGAACAGGACCCTAAGTTTACGCAGAAGATTTTGTTCAGTGATGATGAGGCAAACTTTTATGTGAATGGTGAAGTTAACAAACAAAACCACCGCTATTGGTCTGACACTAACCCACATTGGATAGATCCCTCCAAGACTGTTGGAACACAAAAATTGATGGTATGGTGTGGTATATGGGGTACAAACATAGTGGGGCTATTCTTCATCAATGGAAACCTCAAGGCCACTGGATATGCGAAATTGCTACATGATGATGTGTTTCCCTCTTTATGCACTGAAGCTGGCACGTTCCCTGAGTTTTTCTAGCAAGATGGTGCACCACCACATTATGATTGTCAGGTCCGAGCATTCGTGGGCCAGTTGAATGGCCCCCAAGGTCTCCTGATCTGACCCCTTAGACTTTTATCTTTGGGGTCATCTGAAGGCAATTGTCTATGCTTTGAAGATACGAGGTGTGCAGCACTTGAAACTACGGATACTGGAAGCCTGTGCTAGCATTTCTCCTGCGTTCTTGCTATCAGTGTGTGAAGAGTGGGAGAAGAGGGTTGCATTGACAATCCAACACAATGGGCAGCACATTGAACACATTTTATAAGTGGTCAGAAACTTGTAAATAACTCATGAAAGAATAATGTTACGTTAAAACCAAGCACATCATTGTTTTTCTATGTTTGATGTGTCACATGACCCTCTTCCTATTGAAAAAACAAAAGTTGGATTCAAAATGGCCGACTTCAAAATGGCCGCCATGGTCACCACCCATCTTGAAAAGTTTCCCCCCTCACATATACTAATGTGCCACAAACAGGAATTAATATCACCAACCATTCCCATTTTATTAAGGTGTATCCATATAAATGGCCCACCCTGTAGATGAACCCCTTAAGGACCAAGCCCATTTTAACCTTAAGCACCAGGACAATTTTATTTTTGCGTTTTTGGTTTTTCCATCTACAGAACCCATATAAGGGCTTGTTTTTTGCGTGACCAATTGTACTTTGTAATGAACCTCT
Source organism: Hyla sarda (assembly GCF_029499605.1). Classification (NCBI taxonomy): domain Eukaryota; kingdom Metazoa; phylum Chordata; class Amphibia; order Anura; family Hylidae; genus Hyla; species Hyla sarda. The sequence continues at coordinate 84,015,807 of NC_079195.1, read as the reverse complement.
CATTTTACCATAAAATGTATGGCGAACCCAAAAATAATTTTTTTAAGGAGGAAATGTAAATGAAAACCACAATTTTGAACTTTTTGGAGGGTTTTGTTTTCACACTGTACACTTTACGGTAAAAATGACATGTGTTGGGGGGCGGAGCCTGACCGCGGAGCTGGATTCCAGCTTGAAAGAGCAGCTCTCCGCAGCTTAATTCCTGCTTAATCACTAATAAGCGGCAATAAGGACAAACAAAAGACTGGGGAACCTGCTGGCCAGGTGAAAATGCCCAAAAAGCAGGCAGACATGGCGCAATACTCCCAAGATGGCGCCGGCCACCACGAGGGATGCTGACCGGGAGGACGACTCGGATGCCGATAGTTTCCCCAGCAGCCGAGTAGACTCGGGAGGTGAGGAGATCCGGGGCATCATCTCCCGCTCGGTGATAAAGAAAACGGTCCACCAAGCGGTGGCGAAGGCATTGCAGGGAGCCCTGACTCCGGTGCTCCAGGAGCTCGCTGAAAATAAAGCAGATGTCCGGCAAATAGGGCACCGTATGGAATTCCTGGAAGGCGCCATTTCTGAGACTATGTCGTTCTGTTGTGTAATGGCCTGACAGCTACGACAGCAGGAAGACCACTTGAACAAGCTTTTCTCCTCTTAGAGGACCAAGAAAATCGCAGCAGGAGGGAAAATGTCAGAATAAAAGGCTTACCTGAGTCATATACAGCCGAGGCCCTGCGCTCCGTGATGCAGCAGATCTTCGCCTCCCTCCTGGGTATCGACATAGATTGTCATAGAACGAGTTCACCGGGCGTTGCGGCCGAAACCATCTCCCAAGGAACCTCCACGGGACGTAGTATGAAGACTCCTCAGCTATGTGGACACCGCTGCGGTGATGTCCGCCAACAGCTGCTGGAGAGGTGAGCTTTGAGGGTCATGCCTTAGGCTGCTTTCACACTATGAGGTTCTCCCGTTAATACACGTACGTTTGAAACATAATTATTAACACACGTTAAACAACCCCAGTCAATGGGTTTTTTCATTTACCCTTTGTCACACGTTATAGCCCATCATGACTAACGTACGTTAGTTGTGACGGGAGAAATAACGTTACATGCACTCATTTTTCGCTCGTCACAAGAAACGGGTATATTAATGTATGTTATTTTTAACATTGAAGTCTATGGCCGACATACGTTATTATAACGGACATTATTTTTACTGAGCATGCTCAGAAGAGGTGACATCAGTAGACTCCTGCAGTGCTGAGGGACTACTACTACTCCCATCATGGAACAGACTTGTTTCTATGCTGGGAGTAGTAATTCCCCACTGCAGGAGTCTGCCGGTGGCTGGGGACGTTACATTAGTGTTTGAACTACTAGCTCCATCATGGAACAGACTCTGTTACACGATGGGGGTTGTAGTACAGGGGCTGAGGGATTGATCGCACCGGGTCTCACTTCTGACACCCGATGCGATTAGAAGTTATTAAGCAGGGGAGCAGGCGGCATGTTCCGCAACCCTGCGATCACAATGTATTTTTTACTTTCATTTTTAAATTCCCCGCGGGGATCCCTGAATGGCCTGTACTGAGGAGCCAATCAGGGATCCCCTGGGGTTTTAAAAATGGACAATGTGAGGGGACATATGTATAATAAAAGTGTTTATTGGGGGGGGGGGGGGGGGCAATACATCTAGCCCCCGCCAGCTCATTAATAAAAATGTGACCCCCGCCAGCGCATTTATAAGTATATATCTATACCTCCGCCAGCGCATACTGTGACCCCGCCAGCGCATTTATAAGTATATATCTATACTCCCGCCAGCACATACTGTGACCCCGCCAGCACATTTATAAGTATATATCTGTACCCCCGCCAGCGCATACTGTGACCCCGCCAGCGCATTTGTCCTAATTTTCTATTGCAGCACTATATGTGACAACCATACCTATCAGAACGTATTCAGCAGCGGCCGGCCAGATGATCCTGATAGATATACTATTCATTCATAGCGCCGGCAGCTGTATATGTATACAGATGTGCTGGGGGGGCAGACATATAGCGTTATCTGCCCCCCACAGCGCTTCTATATACATATGCAGCTGCCGCGATATGAATGAATTGTATATCTGTCAGGATCATCGGCCGAGCGGCTGCTGGATGCGCTCCTGACATATATACTTGTCATATATAACGCTGTACAAATGCGCTATATATGACAAGTATATATGTCAGGAGCGCATCCAGCAACCGCCTGGCTGATGATCCTGACAGATATACTATTCATTCATATGGCCGGCAGCTGTATATGTATATAGAAGCGCTGTTGGGGCAGATGACACTATATGTCTGCCCCCCCAGCACATCTATATACATATACAGCTGTCGACGCTATGAATGAATAGTATATCTATCAGGATCATCTGGCGCTGCAATAGAAAATTAGGACAAATGCGCTGGCGGGGTCACAGTATGCGCTGGTGGGGGGTATAGATATATATTTATAAATGCGCTGGCGGGGTCACAGTATGCTCTGGCGGGGGTATAGATATATACTTATAAATGCGCTGGCGGGGGTCATATTTTTATTAATGCGCTGGCAGGGGCTAGATATATAGCGCTCTATGCCCCCCCCAATAAACACTTTTATTATACATATGTCTCCTCACATTGTCCATTTTTAAAACCCCAGGGGGAGCCCTAATTGGCTCCTCAGTACCGGCCATTCAGGGATCCCCGCGGGGAATTAAAAAAAATACATTGTGATCGCAGGGTTGCGGAGCATGCCGCCTGCTCCCCTGCTTAATAACTTCTGATCGCATCGGGTGTCAGAAGTGAGACCCCATGCGATCAATCCCTCAGCCCCTGTACTACAACCCCCATCATGGAACAGAGTCTGTTCAATGATGGGAGTAGTAGTACAAACACCAATGTAGCCTCCCCAGCTGTCTGCAGACTCCCGCTGCTAGGGATTTACTACTCCCATCATGGAAACAAGTCTGTTCCATGATGGGAGTAGTAGTAGTCCTGGCTGTGGAGTCTTTAGGAAGAGGTGTAAAAACGTCCAGTACATGACGGATGTTTTGTAGCATCCCTTAATGCACCAGTTATTAAATGTCTGTTAATAATACATAACATACGTTTATTAACGGGTGAACTTCATAGTGTGAAAGCAGCCTTACGCCTCTTCCAGGACCTCTCTCCGACAACCCTAGCCAAATGTAGAATCCTGAACCCGCTATTGCAGCAGGGACATGCGGGTGCAATAGACCTGAGGGGACTCATTACTTTACCGTCCCCTTTTTCCATATTACAGCAGAGCCTCCGTGCTCGCTCTGATCTCTGTTGCTGATGATGTGTTTGGGTGACCCCTTCTGTGACCCCAGTTTTCCCTCTACTTTTACCTGTCTTGCTAGACTTTGTTCTTGCCCATCATGCCCACTCGTATGGACTCTTTTTGCCACCCCCCAGAACCCCCCCTCACTACCCTTTCCCCGCCCCTCACCCTGCACCTTATCTGCGCATCTATGTCCAAAGAGGAGGAGTCCCTGAGTCCACTGTTCTTACTCTCCTGGGAGAGGGAGCTGGAGGTATCCTTGACAAGGAAGGAACGACGTGAAGTGCTGCTACACTCACACGGCTTCTCCAAATGTGTCAGAATGCAGGAGGGTCACTATAAACTCCTTACCAGATGGTACCGTACACCAGAATTGTTGTATCACAGGGGCTTGGCTGCTAGCGACATGTGCTGGAGGTGTCACACAGGTGTAGGCTCTTACCTACATATTTGGTGGTCCTGCACGGGCATATCACCATTTTGGGAGGAGATTGGTAGGGTTGTATCTACTGTCATGGGGAAAACCATTAAATTGACCCTCTTCTAGTGCTGCTGGGGTTATCCAACGCCGATTGTAACCTTCACAGGAAATCCTTGGTTGCACATCTGCTCTCTGTCGCGAAGGCCTTGATCCCTCTGCACTGGCTTCAGACGGTGGCTCCCACGTTTCCACAGTGGCACCAGAGGGTGCACGACATGTGCAGAATGGAAGAACTAGCGAGCTGTAGCACTGGCTCACATGGTAGCTTCCTGATGCTTTGGTCACCATGGTTGTGATACTTAGAGTCTCTGGTAAATTGCCCTGATTCCAATGGGTCTCCCTCCTCTACGTCTCACTCCCCACATCTTCCCCCGGTGCCTTGAACGACTCTCTCATCTAAGGCTGGCTCCTTCATCTCCTTCTTTTTCTTCTTCCTCTTCTTTCTCTTGCCCTGGGTCGAACCTCCTACCTCTTTCCTCCTCCTTCTTTCTCCTTCCACCTCCTTATGTCCCAGTACCCTTCTGCACTCCTCTATGCCTTCCCCCCCCTCCTCTTTACCCTTTCCAATTCCTCTCTATGCCTCTCTTTACTCTCTAAATTCTTTCTACCCTCTCCGTGCTATTTTCCCCTCTACCCCCTCTTCTGCTTCTTTTCCCCTCTCCTGTTTCCCTTCCTGGCTTCACACTCCCATATTCTTTTCCTCTTTGCTCTCCCCCCCCCCCACCCCCTTTTTTCTATTCTCTCTCTCTTTGGCTGGTCGATGGACTGGTCCTTCTGTATTTGTTTAACCACTTAAGGACTCAGCCCATTTTGGCCTTAAGGACTCAGACAATTAAATTTTTACGTTTTCATTTTTTCCTCCTCGCCTTCTAAAAATCATAACTCTTTTATATTTTCATCCACAGACTAGTATGAGGGCTTGTTTTTTGCGAGACCAGTTGCCCTTTGTAATGACATAACTCATTATATCATAAAATGTATGGCGCAACCAAAAAACACTATTTTTGTGGGGAAATTAAAACGAAAAACGCAATTTTGCTAATTTTGGAAGGTTTCGTTTTCACGCCGTACAATTTATGGTAAAATTGACGTGTGTTCTTTATTCTGAGGGTCAATACGATTAAAATGATACCCATTATTACATACTTTTCTATTATTATTGTTGCGCTTAAAAGAAATCACAAACTTTTTAACCAAATTAGTACGTTTATAATCCCTTTATTTTGATGACCTCTAACTTTTTATTTTTCCGTATATGCGGCGGTATGGGGGCTCATTTTTTGCGCCATGATCTGTACTTTTTTTTGATACCACATTTGCATATAAAAAACTTTTAATAAATTTTTTATAATTTTTTTTTAATAAAATGTATTAAAAAAGTAGCAATTTTTGACTTTTTTTTTTTTTTTCGTTCACGCCGTTCACCGTACGGGATCATTAACATTTTATTTTAATAGTTCGGACATTTACGCACGCGGCGATACCAAATATGTCTATAAAATTTATTTTTTTGCCGCTTTTTTGGGGTAAAATAGGAAAAAACGGACGTTTTACTTTTTTATTGGGGGAGGAGATTTTTCACTTTTTTTTACTTTTACATTTTTTTACATTTTTTTTTTACACTTGAATAGTCCCCATAGGGGACTATTCATAGCAATACCATGATTGCTAATACTGATCTGTTCTATGTATAGGACATAGAACAGATCAGTGTTATCGGCGATCTTCTGCTCTGGTCTGCTCGATCTCAGACCAGAGCAGGAGACGCCGGGAGCCGGACGGAGGAAGGCGAGGGGACCTCCATGCGGCGTTCTGAATGATCGGATCCCCGCAGCAGCGCTGCGGGCGATCCGATCATTCATTCAAATCGGGCACTGCCGCAGATGCCGGGATCTGTATTGATCCCGGCACCTGAGGGGTTAATGGCGGACACCCGCGAGATCGCAGGCGTCGGCCATTGCCGGCGGGTCCTTGGCTGCGATCAGCAGCCGGGATCAGCCGCGCATGACACGGGCATCGCTCCGATGCCCGCGGTTATGCACAGGACGTAAATGTACGTCCTGGTGCGTTAAGTACCACCGCACCAGGACGTACATTTACGTCCTGCATCCTTAAGGGGTTAAAGCACTCCCCCTGTCCATAAAGTAGGGAAGGGGGCTGTTGCTTTCCTGGTTTGAGGAGTCACTTTTCCACCTTGAAAGGACTACTGTATTGTAATAGTGATACTATCTGTGGACTTTATAGTTTTATGTCCCTTGGGACTACCACCTGCTATAATTCTTTATCTGTGGATCGGTCACTAAATTATTATGTGTATCCTGCGTGACTATCTTTGTTTGTTTGTTTTATTGTACATGTGTTCTTTAATCTGTGGGTCAATACGATTAAAATGATACCCATGGCTGGATACTTTTATATTTTTGTACCGCTTAAAAAAAAATCTTAAACTTTTTGTACAAAATCAGTAATCTAAAACCACCCTATTTTGACCACCTATAATTTTTTTATTTTTCCGTATATAGGGTGGTATGAGGGCTCATTTTTTGTGCCGTCATCTGTACTTTTGATTGATACCATATTTGCATATCTAAAAAATGTAGATAATTTTTTATAAAAATTTTTTTGAATAAAATGTGACAAAAAAGCAGCATTTTTGGACTTTTAAAAAAAAATATTTACTTTTACGCCATTCACCGTACGGGATCATTAACATTATATTTTGATAGTTCGGACAATTACGCACACGGCAATATCAAATATGTTTATTTTTTTTTTAAATACGCTTTTTGGGGTAAAATTGGAGGAGGGGATTTTTTACTTTTTATTTTTACATTTTTCAACCTTTATTTTTAACTTTTTATGTCCCCATAGGGGACTATCTATAGCAATCATTTGATTGCTAATACTGTTCAGTGCTATGCATAGGACATAGCACTGATCAGTATTATCTGCCATCTTCTGCTCTGGTCTGCTCGATCTCAGACTCAGATCGCAGGAGATGCTGGGAGACGGACGGAGGCAGGTGAGACCTCCGTCAGCCATTACAGATGATTGGATCTCCGCGGCAGTTCTGCGGGCCATCCAATCCTCTATTTTAACATGCGCATTGCTGCAGATGCCGTGATCTTTACTGATCACGGCATCTGAGGGATTAATGGCGGACATCCGAGCGATTGCAGATGTGAGCCATTACCGGCGGGTCCCTGGCTGCTGCTAGCAGCCAAAACCTGCCTTGTATGACGCGAGCACCGCTTGCTAAATACCGCCACACCAGGACGTACATTTACGTGGTTGTTAAGGGGTTAATATGATGTGCAACATGTACAATTTTTAAATGTTTAGTCAACGTTTCTCTTTTTGACTATTGATGTCATTCTTTGTGCTCCTTATTTCAGTTTATTTCAGCACTATAAGCTTTATGAATGCATGTTCACTGTCCCGAGGGATCAAATGGTTATAGGAGCAGAGGTAAGAAACAGCATCCAAATAATTGAAGTTTGCAAACGACCATATAAAAACAAATAATTTCAGGCAAAAGCCAAGGACGATACATCTTTATTTAAACTCTAAGTGGTATTGTAGATATTATCATTTGTTTAATATGGTTTGTATTATTCTTATTGTGAATATAATTAGATATCTTGGGGCCTATGTACATGGTCATACTGTATTGCACCTCTGTTTTGTATGTGTTTGTAATAGGGCCGTCATGGAGGTGTAAAAGCCATTCAATTTTACATGGAGGTCTAATGTTGGATGTCATAGATTTCTATGACTAAAAAGAGAAAATGTAACAGGTTCCATTGGAATCTATATGTAAAGCAGAATATCTCTATACACAAGTAGTCTGATGGAGCGTGTGATGTAGGCTGTATGGTTCAGTACTAAGGGAGCCCTACAGGCTCAGTCCACTGACAATCAGGCTTAGCCCCAATGTTCATGAGATTTTAGCCTTCTGACTTCATCTAAAGCATATTATAAAATGACTTCAGAAGCTATAATGGATGGAGAGCACTTCCCTAGAGAGGCTTTAAATACAGCCTCAGCCAAGGAGGAACATCTATAAAACTACCATATAAATGAACTCCGCTACATGTAAACACATGTTGTAAATGTCAGACACAAATAAAAGATTGAAGGACGTGAAATATTTATTTCTATTTTATAGGATAAAAACAAATAAAAGAGGAACACATTAAAATGCTGCATAACGAACTTACCTAATTTCATCATTATTTATTCATCTTAACTTAATGTCACTAGGAAAGTAAACATTTTATATGTCTGATCATATATGAAGCTAATTTTATTAGAAGTTTACATTAGTCTAATGATTAGATGGCTGGCCGTTCAGATGACTTTTCTCTTAGATGTATGGGGCCTTTAACTAACATGTCATACAGGCATGAAGATATCATTACTATGTTTCCTTGAACTTGTACCCTCAACACTTGGAACAAAGGCGCCAGAGCATCAGGTCTGATTTGGGCTCCAAGTACAAATTACGTATCCCATTTTAACAGGTTTAAGGGGGGCCTGAATACTAGATTTCTGGACAGTAATTACATTTCAGGTTATGCATGCTAGATTTCTGGAAACAGGAATTTATTCTGATTGCCATATTTGGAGTAGGAAGGAATTTCCCCCCCCCCCTGGTATGGAGCAATTTGAATCTGCCTTTTAAAGATTTGTTTTGCCTTCCCTTGGATCAACTCAGTAGGGACACAATAGAGATATAGGTTGAACTTGGTTGGCTCTTGTCTTTTTTCACCTAATGAACAATGTAACTATTTAAGGAAATCAGTTTTTGCCCAAATAAGAAGTCATAGTTTACCTGGGATTTTTTTCTTGTTTTCTGAATTGCATTAAGCTTATGTGTCCCAGAATGGCTTTCCTTGTCAAAAGAGCTTGTTTCATCGTCATCTGTGAGTGTATGAGATTAATGCTGGTTTCACACAACATAAAATTTTCGGCACCTATTGTATTTTACGCAGGATAGCCCACAAAAAATTTGTCCGCATTTTCACAGCAACTCGGCGCATGAAATGCGCACCGATTTTTATGCATTGTGAACGTAGCCTAATGGTCCAATCCATTATTTTCACCTTGTTTTTCATTGCTGTGGTTATTTACTTTTATAATTTGTTTGAACACATTTATATATAGAAACAATGCCCTATTGAGGCAATGATGTTGCATTTAACCCCTTAACGACAGTGGACGTAAATGTACCTCATGTTGCCGTGGTACTAGCGCACCATGAAGTACATTTACGCTCTGCAATGACCGCGAGCACTTAAAGGGGTACTCCGGTGCTTAGACATCTTATCCTTTGGATAGGGGATAAGATGCCTGATCGCGGGAGTCCCGCTGCTGGGGACCCCCGGGATCTTGCTTTCGGCACCCTATTTGTAATCAGTCCCCGGAGCGTGTTCGCTCCGGAACTGATTACCGGCGACTACAGGGCGGGCGGCGTGTGATGTCACGCCCCCGCCCCCGTGTGATGTCACGCTCCGCCCCTCAATGCAAGCCTACGGGAGGGGGCGTGATAGCTGTCACGCCCCCTCCCGTAGGCTTGCATTGAGGGGCGGAGCGTGACATCACACGGGGCGGGGGCATGACGGCACACGCCGCCCGCCCTGTAGTCGCCGGTAATCAGTCCTGGAGTGAACACGCTCCGGGGGCTGATTACAAACGGGGTGCCGCATGCAAGATCCCGGGGGTCCCCAGCGGCGGGACTCCCGCGATCAGGCATCATATCCCCTATCCTTTGCTATGCCCTATGCATAACACTGAACAGTACTAGTAATTGCTATAAATAGTCCCCTATGGGGACATAAAAAGTGTAAGAAAAAAAAGTTTAAAAAATGTAAAAAATCACCTCCCCCAATAAAAATGTAAATCGTCCCTTTTTCCCATTTTACCCTCCAAAAAGCGTAAAAAAAATAAAAATTATAAACATATTTGGTATTTCTGTGTGGGTAAATGTCTGAACTATAAAAGTATAATGTTAATTATACTGTATGGTGAATGACGTAAACGTAAAAAAAATAATTCCAAAATTGCTGCTTTTTTGTCACATTTTATTCCCAAAAAGATAATAAAAAGTGATCAAAAAGTAAAATATAAGCAAATGTGGTACCAATAAAAACTAAAGATCATGGCGCAAAAAATGAGCCCTCATACCATCCCTATACAGAAAAATGTGAAAGTTCTAGGTGATCAAAATAGGGCAATTTTAAACATACTCATTTTGTTAAAATGAATCGAGATTTATTTAAAGCGGTACAATAATAGAAAAGCATATGACATGTGTATCATTTTAAACGTATTGACCCATAGAATAAAGAAAACAGCGTGAAAAAAAAACCTTCTAAAGTTTCTTAAATTGCGGTTTTCTTAAAAAGGGTTACTCCATTGGAAAGCATTATTTTCTTTTTAAATCAACTGGTGCCAGAGAGTTAAACAGATTTGTAAATTACTTCTGTATAAAAATCTTAATCCTTCCAATACTTGCCAGCTGCTGTATGCTTCACAGGAAGTTATTTTCTTTTTGAATTTCCTTTCTGTTTGGCCACAGTACTCTCTGCTGACAATTCTGTCCATTTTAGGAACTGTCCAGAGCAGAAACAAATCCCCATAGCAAACCTATCCTGCTCTTGACAGTTCCTGAGATGGACAGAGGTGTCAGCAAAGAGCACTGTGGTCAGACAGAAAATAAATTCAAAAAGAAAAGAACTTCCTCTGTAGTATACAGCAGCTGATAAGTACTGAGAGGATTAAGATTTTTTTTAAATAGAAGTAATTTACAGATCTGTTTAACTCTCAGGCATCAGTTGATAAAAAAAACAGTTTTCCAGTGAAGTACCCCTTTAAACAGATTTTATGCTAGAATTATGTGCAATAATGAAATCACCTTTTTGCACTTAGCCGCAACATTAATTCGTATTTTTTATCAAAAGTTAACAAAGCTAAAAAGGGGCAGTTCTTTTCCAATGGCACAGCTTGCCTTTAGACAGATTCATACTCCTATTTGCCTGTGACCTTCACTGGGTCACCTTGAGGTTATTTATCAATGCATCAAAGCTGCAAACCCCTGGTTAATTGAGCATGTATCTTGCATGAGATTTATGGTTCATTAAAACCACATTGGCTTTAGCAGATATGCTGATGAGATCATTTCTGGAAATTGCAGTTTTCAGACAGAACATTACATTGACAAAGTTAGACTTTGATATGTTTAAAGGTCCCGTCAAACATTGTATTTCCCTGTTATCTTAATGTTTACTTGTCATATCACAGAAAAATTGCTTCTATGTGTTACTCACTAGATATTGCAGATTCTTTAAAGTCTTTTTTATGTGTCTAGCATTCATATTGGGTTTATTAATCCCTCAGTTCTGCTGCTAACTTATTTTCACATTCACTGCTCAGGAAGGGACGTGTCTGAGGCAAGCACTAAGCTCGCCCTCACTCCCCATGCATTCACTTCTTCCCTGAGTCTGCTGTGCTGGGTCTCTTCATGCAATCACTGCAGGCTGCTCCGTTACCACATTCTCTCTGTTTTCAGACAGGAGTCTAATAGACAGGACAGGAATGAGCACAGAGGAGTGCTGGTCCTGCCCTCACTTACTGGACTTTGTCCCAGCCTGTGCTTCAGCTGGGACAAAGATGATTCTGCAGCCATGACAGGACTATGTTCTGAATGGTATGGGGACCAGTGGCCTTTTTATGAGCCATTATTCTTATAAAAAGCAGATGAAAACATTTTATGAAGTGTCTTAAAAAGGTTAATGTTTTTCCAAGATTTACAAAGTTTTTGATTCTGACACAGCCTATTTAAAGGGTTTGTGCACTGAAAATTTTTATTCAACCAAGGTGCCAAGGATGCACAATAAAACAATGAAAGCTTCTACTTCTCTCCCTCTCTTCCTCTTAGCCTCCGGTATTGGTGCCTATTGGTGTGATTTTAGATCATGAGTGCTTCCATTCCATTTACTCAGGGGACATTTCACCTTCATTCTCATCATCAGTCTCTGGACACCCACAATCAGCTCATTACCTCACTTACTGTGGCTAGGGAATAACTTTGTCTTGGGATTACCCCTTTAACTTACATATCTGTTATGTATACTTACCTCTTTTGTGTGAGGAGTACTCCTGTCATGACCGGGGGTGGACAGGGAGAAGTGAGCCCTAAGCTGCCCCTATATACACTCTCCCGGCCTACTTGCCCATCCACCTTAACCCCTTGGGGACGGAGGGTTTTACCAGTTTTTGCACTTTAGTTTTTTCCTCCTTACCTTTTAAAAATCATAACCCTTTCAATTTTGCAGCTAAAAATCCATATGATGGCTTATTTTTTGCATCACCAATTTTACATTGTAATGACATCAATCATTTTACCCAAAAATCTACGGCGAAACGAAAAAAAAAAAATCATTGTGTGACAAAATTGAAGAAAAAATGCCATTTTGTAAATTTTGGGGGCTTCCGTTTCTACGCAGTACATTTTTCGGTAAAAATGACATCTAATCTTTATTCTGTAGGTCCATACGATTAAAATGATACCCTACTTACCGTATTTATCGGGGTATACCACGCACCGGCCTATAACACGCACCCTCATTTTACCAAGGATATTTGGGTAAAAAAATTTTTTACCCAAATATCCATGGTAAAATGAGGGTGCGTGTGTGCGCGTGTATACCCCGATACATCCCCAGGAAAGGCAGGGGGAGAGAGGCCGTCGCTGCCCGCTTCTCTCCCCCTGCCTTTCCTGGGGTCTAGAGCCCTGCTGCCGGCCCTTCTCTCCCCCTAGTTATCGGCACCGCTGCCCGTTCTGTCCCCCTGACTATCGGTACCGGCGCCCCATTGCCGGCGCCGATAGCCAGGGGGAGAGAAGCGGCGCCGACAGCCAGGGGGAGAGAAGGGGCAGCGGCACCCATTGCCAGCGCCGCTGCCCCATTGCCTCCCCCCATCCCCGGTGGCATAATTACCTGGGTCGGGTCCGCGCTGCTTCAGGCCTCTGGTGTGCGTCCCCTGCGTCGTTGCTATGCACGGCGCGGCGCACTGACGTCATGCGCCGCGCCGTGCAGCGCATAGCAACGACGAAGGGGACGCACGCCGGAGGCCTGAAGCAGTGCGGACCCGACCCAGGTAATTATGCCACCGGGGAGGCAACGGGGCAGCGGCGCCGGCAATGGGTGCCGCTGCCCCTTCTCTCCCCCTGGCTATCGGCGCCGGTACCGATAGTCAGGGGGACAGAACGGGCATCGGCGCCGATAGCCAGGGGGTGAGAAGGGCCGGCAGCAGGGCTCTAGACCCCCAGGGAAGGCAGGGGGAGAGAAGCGGGCAGCGACGGCCTCTCTCCCCCTGCCTTTCCTGGAGCGGTATCGGCGTATAACACGCACATAGACTTTAGACTAAAAATTTTAGCCTAAAAAGTGCGTGTTATACGCCGATAAATACGGTATATAGGTTTGATTTTGTCGTACTTCTGGAAAAAATCATAACTACATGCAGGAAAATTTATACCTTTTAAAATTGTCATCTTCTGACCCCTATAACTTTTTTATTTTTCAGCCTATGGGGCGGTATGAGGGCTAATTTTTTTGTGCTGTGATCTGAAGTTTTTAGCGGTACCATTTATGTATTGATCTGACTTTTTGATCACTTTTTATTCATTTTTTTTAAGATATAAAAATACGCTATTTTGGACTTAGGAATTTTTTTGCACGTACGCCATTGACTCTGTGGTTTATCTAACAATATATTTTTATAATTCGGACATCACACGGCGATACCACATATGTTTATTTTTATTTACACAGTTTTTTTTTTTTTATTGGGAAAAGGGGGTGATTTTTATTAACTTTTTTTTTCACTTTTTTTTTGCAATGTTATAGCTCCTATAGGGGGCTATAACACTGCACACACTGATCTTTTACATTGTTCAATGGTTTCTCATAGGAAACCATTGATCAATGATTCTGCCGCTTGACTGCTCATGCCTGGATCTCAGGCACTGAGCAGTCATTCGGCGATCGGACAGCGAGGAGGCAGGTTGGGACCCTCCAGCTGTCCTGTAAGCTATTCGGGATGCCGCAATTTCACTGCGGCGATCCCGAACAGCTCCCTTAGCTAATCGGCAGTGCTTTACTTTCACTTTAGACGCAGCGTTCAACTTTAAACTCCGCTAAAGGGTTAATAGCACGTGGCACCGCGATCAATGCCGCACGGTATGAGCCACAGGTCCCGGCCATTGTTTTAGGCCTGGCCCGACCCGCTATGACATGGAGCAGGCTGAGGGTGTATAGGTACACCCTCCGCCCCCAAGGAGTTAAACGGTGGATTGACAACTTGGAGCCGGTCCCTCCCTACGCTAAAGTGCAGTAACTTAAAAACAAATAATATAAATAGGTAGTCACAGGCCAGAAACAGAACGGGAAAACTACCAGACAACCAGATATACCAGACAGAATATAAACTCACAAACAGGGCAGAATATAGTGTACTAACAAACATTTCAAAAACCGGAATCCCGATAAACGGCAGACATGATTAACCTGTTAAGGACCAAGGGCCTACCTGTACACCCTGAGTCCGCTCCCTTTCTATAACGCGGGGCCACGGCCTCTAACAACGGCCGGGACCCGTGGCTAATAGCGTGCGGCACTGATCGCGGTGCCACACGCTGTTAACCCTTTAGACACGGCGTTCAGAGTTGATCGCCGCGTCTAAAGTGAAACGAAACTACCCCCGGCTAGCTCAGTGGGCTCTCCACGACAGCCGCGGTGAAATTGCGGTGTCCTGAACAGCTGTAGGACACGAGGAGGGTCCCCTTACCTGCCTCTTGGTGTCCGATCGCCGAATGACTGCTCAGTGCCTAAGATCCAGGCAGATTCATCAAGCGGCAGATTCATCAATCAATGGTTTCCTATGAGAAACCATTGATCAATGTAAAAGATCAGTTAGTGCAGTGTTATAGCCCCCTAGCCCCCCGAAGCCCAAACACAGGAAGTGTAGCCTGGAGTGCTGAGGGGGGCTGTATCCAGCCTCATGCAATAATAGCTCCTCTCACACTTAACTGCCATATGCTGTTGGTTGGACACACCCCACTCAGTACTCCAGGCTGCACTTCCTGTGTTTGGGCTTCGGTCCAAAGTCTGTGTATGAGATGGGGGAAAATGTGCTCTTGAGCTCTTCTAAGCAAAAAATAAGAAAACTTCATTTTTTTTAAACAAAGTATATTAGAAATATTTTTTATTTACCATAAGGAGTGCAATAGCAAATTTTTTTTAATGAGAGATAACATTTAAGGGGTTAAATGAACAAGACAAGGCATGCAACAAGTATATAGCGGTTGCATGTGGTGGATTTGAGCTAAAAATTTGAGCTGAGGATAACCCCACAGATCAGAGCATGTGTAAAAAAAGCAAAATGTAGGGAAAAGTGCAATATGTAGGGAAACCTTAATAAATACTGTGGGAAAAAAATGTAGGTAATTAAAACCCACAAAGAAACCTACACAACACTCTTAGTAAATCTGTCCAATTTGCTTTTTTTATTGCCTTTTTAGGATTAGTTCTAATACACACAAAGGGAATAAACATGTGTATAGCATTTTCTAGAAAAATATCAGGGGTGCCAACATTTACGGCCATGACTGTATGTCATATTCTAACATCAGGTATTATGGCGGAGGATTTAGATCTTTGTCCCGCAGGTAGCAGAGGTTAAGTAGGTGCACGCTTTAGTCTTTTGCTTCTTTAATTAAATCACTCATAAGAAAAAATCTGTCGTTACCTTGGCGCCTAACTCTTTCTAAAACATGACAGGAATTATAATAGCGCTAGCGTTTAATTGGTAAAAGTACCTCTCTTTTTAATTTACAGCAGGCACAATATTTGGCCTTCTTTAATCTTTTGATATCTGTCTTGTTCAAGAGATTACTTCTTTATTGGTTTAGAAATGAATTCAGTCAATTACTTCAGTGCTCTCGGGGGAGTTATATACAGCCTGAATAATTTGAACGCATCTATCTTTATTAAGCATTCAATAATGTGTTCCTTTTATATCCTAACAGTATTTCTGCTGCTTTTGTCATTTAATGATTTTTGTGTTAGGTGAACATTTTGCTGTGACCTTTCTTTCTCTGAACCTTGAGTACTTGGTTTAATAATCTCACAACGTCATTGCTGAGTGCCTAGAATATTTTTTTATTAATGTTTGTTATTTTTTATTTATTTATTTATTAATATGTTATTATTATGTCATGACACAGAAGTAACATTGTTACCTGTGGCGGTTTTCTGTTAGTAAGCATTGAAACAATTCTGATCGGCAATAGCTGGACGCTTTCATTTTATTACCTTGGCTCAGTACTTTGGAAACATTTAGGCAAGCTGTGAAATACATTGGGCACCTCTCCACTTAGAAAAGAGGATTTATTGACGTTCTGCTCCAGTGAGGAAAAAAATATACTCCAGGCTCACACCAGGATTTTACAATAAAAATAATAGGATTATTTAATTTACAAACAACAGGCTACTATAAAAATAGATGACGGTCCGCTGTAATGTTAATGAGAACACTATATTGGAAATGAGAATAATGGAAATCAGGGGAGAAAGCGCATTTAATATTGTCTCTGTGAAATTTCTTGTCAGGGACATAAAACTGACTCTGCTATAACATAGGTAGGGAAATTTATTCTGTAGAAATGATGAGAACATAGATAATCATTTTATGGAAATAAATGATATTCAGTCCTCTGTTAGTTTGTATTTCTAGAAAAATGTCAGTATATCATGGCATAGCAGTATGTTCTACAACATTCCCTTTCTAATGCAGATCAGTACAATAGCCTTCTAAAGATTTCTGTCTTTTTAGATTACAGTATAAGGGTAGGATCACACGTAACAGATCTGCAGCTTATTTTACGCTGCAGATCCGCCGGTGACCCGACCCTATAGTGGGCCTCCAGCTGTTTCCCAACCTCCTGCCCTGCCCACAGCAGCAATCCGCCACTATGAGCAGCCACACATGGACCTACGAGTCACCGCGTTCAGCTGCGATGTCTGAGTACTTCGCATGCGAGTGGCGACTCGCTCGTCCCTGTGTGGCTGCTCATAGTGGCGGATTGCTGCTGCGAATAGGTGGGGGGAGGGGGTTACAGCTGGAGGCACATTATAGGGTCACCGGAGGATCCGCAGCCTAAAATATGATGTGGATCCGTATTTTTGCTGCAGATTTGCTGCCGCAGATTTTGCTGTCCATTGACTTTAATGGGTAGCAAAATCTGCTACAGAAAATCTGCAGCAGATCTGAAGCAAAAATACACATGTGAACGTTCCTGGAGGGTACGTTCACACATACAGGATCTGCTGCATATTTTCTACTGCTGATTTTGCAACCTATTGACTTTAATGGCTAGCCAAATCAGCTGCAGAAAATATGCAGCAAAATATGCAGCAGATTCCATATGTGTGAATGTACCCTAATGCTAGGGTCCCTGGTGCAGTATTTTGCTACCCATTGACCCCATTGACTTCAACTGGTAGGAAAATATGCAGCAGGAAATTTGCAGCAAAATACGGCACGTGTGACCCTACCCTTATGGTATATTCAGTTCCCTGACAGTCCCCCGAAAAAAAAAAAAAAAAAAAAAATGAATTACAGTATCAGTAACAGATAGAAAATGGCTGTAACATATGGAAAAGTGTAGAGGTCAAATATGTATAAAAAATTTAGCAATAGTGGTGAAGAAGAGACTAAGCTTGGCTTGGCAGAAGTCACACAATGCCATTCTCTATCTGAGGCTGCAATATTAGTCACATTTTTTAGGTCAAAGTAGAAGTAGACTTGTCTTTTTGGACTAAATTGTCATGCAGTGTGGTTGTTCTAATGTTTTTCATTATACACTCCATGGGGGAGATTTATCATTAGGTGTCTATTGTAGACAAAGATCTACCCCTTTACACTGCTTGTCTAATTTACACTCTTGCTCAATATTTTAAAGTTGTGCACTCCCCCCTCGCTTTACTGTGCACTCCTTCTCTACCTCACACTTCACAGAGCTGTGGCATTTTCCCGCTGTACACTGCTCACATAGCTAGAAGTGCTGGAGCAGCAGTGTGTGCCGAACAAAACTCTGCACAATAGTAAAATCATAAGTCTTTATAAAGTATAAATTTTGCGCCAAAAAATTAATAAATTTTGGCGCGAAAAGTATCGACCACATTTTCAAAAAGCTTTGTGCCGCGGTTTACACAGTTCACGTTAGTTTTGTAAAAGTGGGCGTATCCACGTATATTGTCTGCTTTACATGATATTTTCAAAGGGGTGAGAGTCCAGTTTACATAAAAAATGTCACACCAGCTTTTTGATAGTGAAGAAATCACAGAAATGGTTGTAGTTTTATTGTTTTTGTTTTTCTTCTCATTTTAGATATGTGAATGCGGAGGACTACATCAGATTCGGTGGATTGCGATGATGAACAGTGTTTTTTTTAAATGTCAATAAAAGGGTTAACGAGGGTTGTGGGGGAGTGTTTTTTTATTTTTTAATTTTAATTTTTTAAATAAAACATTTTTTTCAATGTGTGGTGTTTTTTATAATTGAATTTTCAGGCTTAGTTGTGGAAGGCATATATAAATTAAGGAAAAATAGACCAGCTCACCGCTCTAATGCATAGACTCCAGGCACAAATGGACAATGGTGCGGAAGCACGGATGCAGGGACCCGCCCCTCCCCGTAGCATGCAGACAGAAAAGGAAAGAAAATCCAGCCTCCGCAGGTGCAGGTGCGATAAAACTTAACATTTACTTCATCCCATTAAAATAAAAAAACATGGAGGAAAGGGAGTTGTGACATGTCACTCCGATTTTAGAGTGACATGTCAAAACTCCCTTTCCACCATGTTTTTTGATTTTAATGGGATGAAGTAAACGTTAAGTTTTATCGAGCCTGGATTTTCTTTCCTTTTCTTAGTTGTGGAAGCCGTCTTGTAGACAGAATCCATTACTAAGCCAGGGCTAAGCCCCAAAATCAGTTAGTGCTAGCCCCCAATTATTACCCTGGTACCCACTGCCACAGGGGTGCCGAGATGAGCCGGTACCAACAGGCCCGGAGCATCAAAAATGGTGCTCATGGGCCTAGGCAGTAACAGGATGGCATTATTTAGGCTGGGGAGGGCCAGTAGCAATGGTCCTCACCCACCCTGGTAACGTCAGGCTTTTGCTGCTTGGTTAGTTGGTTGATTGGTATTGGCTGATACTGAAAAAATGGGGGAACCACGCACGTTTTTTTATTTATTTAAAAAAAAGAAACGCATAGGGTTCCCCCTATTTTCAGTATCAGCCAGATACCAACCAAGCAGCAACAGCCTGACGTTACCAGGGTGGGGCGAGGACCATTGTTACTAGCCCTTCCCAGCCTATATAACGCCAGCCTGTTACCACCTAGGCCCAGGAACACCATTTTTGACACTCCGGGCTTGTTGGTACCGGCTCTTCCCAGTACCCCTGTGGCGGTGGATATCGGGGTAATTATTGGGGGTTAGCGCCAGCTGATTTTTGGGCTAAAGCTAAGCCCTGCCTTAGTAATGGATTCTGTCCATAAGACAGCTTCCACTCTTAAGCCTGAAAATTCAATTATAAAAAACACGACACATTGAAAAAAAAATTATTTAAAAAAAACACTCCCCACAGACCTCGTTAACCATTTTATTGAAATAAAAAAAAACGCTGGTCATGGTCGCAGTCCACCGAATCTGACGTAGCCCTCCGCATTCATGTATCTGAAATGAGAAGAAATGAAAAACAAGAAATATGGGTTAGTACATTTTGTGCGCACATAATGCACATAATGCAGCATGTTCCTAAACAGGGAGCCTCCAATTGTTGCTAAATGTCAATCCCATCATGGGGGCTGTAGTTAAGCAACAGCTGGAGTCTCCCTGTTTGGGAACACACTGGCAGAAATGCTCTGTTTCCATTATGCAAAACGCATAATGAGAACTGAGTCAGGACTGGACAGTGTAGCTCCGCCCCCTAATGACGTTATCACTAGGGGCGGAGCAGTAAAGGTCGCAGGGGGTCTCAGGAGTGAGATCCCCTTTCGATCTGTCCCTCTTCCCTTGGACTACTACTCCCATCATGGGACAGAGTCTTTCCCATGATGGAAGTAGTTGTAGTACTGCAGCGCTGTGGGATGGCACTTGTACATCCCCCGGCTGCAGGACTTTTAGGACTACTACTCCCATCATGGACAAACTCCATCCATGATAGGAGTTATAGTCCTGGGGCTGAGGTGCAGATTGCAGCAGGTCATTCTGCAGAGACCCACTGTGATCCGCATTTATTAAGTTAGCAAGCTGGCGGCACATGCGGCTCCACTGCGCTCGCCGCTGGCTCCAGACAGGGAATACTGTATACACTGTCATAATTCATAATCCCCACCACCGGGAGACCGTAGCTCTGAATAGTGAATAGCTGTTCACCAATCAGAGCTCCCGTCGGCAGGGATTATGAATTATGACAGAGTATACAGGAGCCGGCGGGGAGCACAGTGTAGCCGCATTTACCGCCAGCTTTTACATCTGCACCTCAGCCCCTGGACTATAACTCCCATGATGGGCAGAGTCTGTCCATGATGGGAGTAGTAGTCCTAACTGTCCAAAAATAGTTAATATATTATGTTTCCAAAATGCAAAGGGTAACACAAGTTTCACATTCTCAGATGCTTTCTGACACTTTGGTACGTGTCCTCCGAGGTGGTGTATATTTGCGCAAGAAAAGTGCTTTTGCGCATTTTTTTGCATTTAAAAAAAACGCAGTTAATAAATTTGATTCTACAGTAGAAAGTGCTCTATGGTAAACTTAACCTTAGACATGACTATGAATAAAATCTATCGATTTTGCAAAAAAAAAAATGCACAAAAAAAGCTCTAAATACAATGATAAATTCCCCTCCATATACTTATTGTGCAGTGCCTCCTGTTTGTATATGTGCCAGTCATGGCCATGTGTTGCCAACTGAGAGTGGTAGAATACTTGAACTTTAAGACTTTGGTTTATCACACTAGCAGATCCCTATACATTGGCAGAAATATCAGCACTGTGTAATGTTGCATGTCCCAGTGGTTGGTTGACGATCGACTAATTGGAAATGACAGCAAGAGGTACAAAGAGATGAACCTCTGCATAGACGAATTAGATAGAAGGGTGCATAGTGATCTATTCTGTACTGCAAGTGAAATTGGATGTCACATACTAAGCCTAGGACATCAAATAGTGTCTACACTAACCATCAGAAGGTGATTGCACAAGATTGGGCTACAAGCCAGACGTCCAGCTACAGGTGTTCCATTGACCTCAAGCTACTGTTCTCACAGGCTATCATAGTACAGAGCAAGACACCAATGGAGACTGTAATATAGGTCTGTCTGTTCTCTTCAATAATGAGTCCTGCTTTTGTCTCAGAGGCAGTAATAGCCAGAGATTCGTCAGGAGTCCACATGGGCAATGCCATAAGGAGCCTTATACGGCGAAACAACATACCTGTCCTACTTAATTATGATGTGGGGCGCTATATGTACATTAGACAACCCCCCCTCTATTCTTTATTCCAGGTGCACTAACAGCTCTGTGTTACATTGATTTTGTCACATGATGCTGTATGGCCTGCAACATGTCTGGACTTATCTCTTATCCAGCACATTTAGGGTGTCATTGGTCGGCCATA
Source organism: Hyla sarda (assembly GCF_029499605.1). Classification (NCBI taxonomy): domain Eukaryota; kingdom Metazoa; phylum Chordata; class Amphibia; order Anura; family Hylidae; genus Hyla; species Hyla sarda. The sequence continues at coordinate 83,994,248 of NC_079195.1, read as the reverse complement.
GCAAAAGCTGCTGCCAGCAGGGGATCTTAATGATTTGTATACCCATGTGCATTCAGCATGGCAAAACATCCTTAGACAACCATTGACCTCTTTGATAGCATGCCAAGGCATTTAAAGGGGTACTCCGGTGGAAAACGTTTTTCTTTAAATCAACTGATGCCAGAAAGTTAAACAGATTTGTAAATTACTTCTATTAAAAAAATCTTAATCCTTCCAGTACTTATTAGCTGCTGAATACTGAAGAGGAAATTATTTTCTTTTTGGAACACAGTGCTCTCTGCTGACATCACGAGCACAGTGCTCTCTGCTGACATCTCTGTCCATTTTAGGAACTGTCCAGAGCAGCATATGTTTGCTATGGAGATTTTCTCCTACTCTGGACAGTTCTTAAAATGGATAGAGATGTCAGCAGAGAGCACTGTGCTCGTGATGTCAGCAGAGAGCTCTGTGTTCCAAAAAGAAAATAATTTCATCTGTAGTATTTAGCAGCTAAAAAGTACTGGAAGGATTAAGATTTTTTAATAGAAGTAATTTACAAATCTGTTTAACTTTCTGGTGCCAGTTCATTAAAAAAAAAAAAGTTTTCCACCGGAGTACCCCTTTAACCCCTTGGGAACGGAGCCCATTATGACCCTAAGGACGGGAGCATTTTTTGCAAATCTGACGACTGTCACTTTAAGCATTAATAACTCTGGGATGCTTTTACTTATAAATTGTATTCCGAGATAGTTTTTTTTTTTTTTGTGACATATTCTACTTTATGGTAGTGGTAAATTTTCGACAATACTTGCATCATTTCTTGGTGAAAAATTAAAACATTTTATGAAAAATTTGAAAATTTTTCATTTTGCTAACTTTGAAGCTCTCTGCTTGTAATTAAAATAGACATTCCAAATAAATTATATATTGATTCACATATACAATATGTCTACTTTATATTTACATCATAAAGTTGACATGTTTTTACTTTTGGAAGACATCAGAGGGCTTCAATGTTCAGCAGCAATTTTCCAATTTTTCACAAAATTTTCAAAATCGGAATTTTTCAGGGACCAGTTCAGTTTTGAAGTGGATTTGAAGGGCCTTCATATTAGAAATACCCCACAAATGACCCAATTATAAAAACTGCACCCCTCAAAGTATCCAAAATGACATTCAGTAAGTGTGTTAACCCTTTAGGTGTTTCACAGGAATAGCTGCAAAGTGAAGGAGAAAATTCTAAATCTTAATTTTTTACAATCGCATGTTCTTGTAGACCCAGTTTTTGAATTTTTACAAGTGGTAATAGGAGAAAAACCCCCCCGAAATTATTAACACAATTTCTCTTGAGTAAGGAAATACCTCATATTGTATGTTAAGTGTTCGGCGGGCGCAGTAGAGCGCTCAGAAGGGAAGGAGCAACAATGGGATTTTGGAGAGTGAATTTTGCTGAAATGGTTTTTGGGGGGCATGTCACATTTAGAAAGCCCCTATGGTGCCAGAACAGCAGAAAAACCCACGTGGCATACCATTTTGGAAATTACACCCCTCAAGGCACGTAACAAGGGGCCCAGTTAGCCTTAACACCCCACAGGTGTTTGACAACTTAAAATCGGATGTGTAAATGAAAAAAAAAATGTTTTCACTAAAGTGCAGTTTTTCCCCAAATTTAAAATTTTTACAAAGGGTAATGGGAGAAAATGCTCCCCAAAATTTGTAATCCCATCTCTTCTGAGTATGGAAATAACCCATGTTAGGACGTAAAATGCTCTGTGGGCGAACTACAATGCTCAGAAGAGAAGGAGCACCATTGAGCTTTTGGAAAGAGAATTCTTTTGGAATGGTAGTCAGGGGCCATGTGCATTTACAAAGCCCCCGTGGTGCCAGAACAGTGGACCCCCCCACATGTGAACCCATTTTGGAAACTACACCCCTCACAGAATTTAATAAGTTGTGCAGTGAGTATTTACACCCCACTGGCGTTTGACAGATCTTTGGAACAGTGGGCTGTGCAAATTAAAAATTACATTTTTCATTTTCATGGACCACTGTTCCAAAGATCTGTCAGGCACCTGTGGAGTGTAAATGCTCACTGCACTCCTTAATACATTACATGAGGGGTGTAGTTTCCAAAATGGGGTCACTTGTTGGGGGGGGTCCATTGTTTTGGCACTATGGGGGCTTTGTAAACACACGTGGCCTTCAATTCTAGACAAATTTTCTCTTTCAAATCCCAATGGCGCTCCTTCTCTTCTGAGCATTGTAGTTCACCCGCAGAGCACTTTACATCCACATATGGGGTATTTTCTTACTCAGAAGAAATGGGGCTTTTTTCCTATTTTCCCTTGTGAAAATAAAAAATTTAGGGTAACACCAGCATTTTAGTGAAAACATTTTATTTTTCATTTTCCCATCCAAAATTTATGAAAATTTGTCAAACACCTGTGGGGTTTTAAGGCTCAATATACCCCTTGTCACGTTCCGTGAGGGGTGTCGTTTCCAAAATGTGGTCACATGTGGGTATTTATGTTTTTGCGTTTATGTCAGAACCGCTGATCAGCCACCCCTGTGCAAATCACCAATTTAGGCCTCAAATGTACATGGTGCGCTCTCACTCCTGAGCCTTGTTGTGCGCCCGCAGAGCATTTTGCGCCCACATATGGGGTATTACTGTACTTTTACTGCTTGTGAAAATAAAAAGTATGGGGCAACACCAGCATGTTAGTGTAAACATTTTAATTTTTTTAAACCAACAGGCTGGTGTAGCCCCCAACTTTTCCTTTTCATAAGGGGTAAAAGGAGAAAAAGCCCCCCCAAAAATTTGTAGTGCAATTTCTCCCGAGTGAGGAAATACCCCATATGTGGCCTTATACTGTTTCCTTGAAATACGACCAGGCTCCGAAAGGAGAGAGCACCATGCGCATTTGAAGACTAAATTTGGGATTGCATAGGGGTGGACATAGGGGTATTCTATGCCAGTGATTCCCAAACAGAGTGCCTCCAGCTGTTGCTAAACTCCCAGCATGCCTGGACAGTCAGTGGCTGTACAGAAATGCTGGGAGTTGTTGTTTTGCAACAGCTGGAGGCTCCGTTTTGGAAACACTGCTGTACAATATGTTTTTCATTTTTATTGGGGGGGGGGGGGGGGCGACAATGTAAGGGGTGTATATGTAGTGTTTTTCCCTTTATTTTGTGTTAGTGTAGTGTACTGTTTTTAGGGTAAATTCGCACTGGCGTGTTACGGTGAGTTTCCTGCTAGGAGTTTGCGCTGCGGCAAAAAATTTGCCGCAGCTCAAACTTCAAGCAGGAAACTTACTGTAAACCTGCCCGTGTGAATGTACCCTGTACATTCACATTGGGGGGGGGGGGGGGGGGGGGGGAACCTCCAGCTGTTTCAAAACTACAACTCCCAGCATGCACTGACAGACTGTGCATGCTGGGTGTTGTACATTTGCAACAGCTGGAGGCACACTAGTTGGAAAACCTTCAGTTAGGTTCTGTTACCTAACTCAGTATTTTCCTACCAGTGTGCCTCCAGCTCATGCAAAACTACAACTCCCAGCATGTACTGATCGCCGAAGGGCATGCTGGGAGATCTAGTTATGCAACAGCTGGAGGTAGGCAGCTACAACTCCCAGCATGCCGAGACAGCCGTTTGCTGTTTGGCACTGCACAGTGTTTGGCACTGCACAGTGATCTCCAAACTGGGGCCCTCCAGATGTTGCAAAACTACAAATCCCAGCATGCCAGGACAGCAAACTGCTGTGTGGTTTTGCAAGATCTAGAGGGCCACAGTTTAGAGATCACTGCACAGTGATCTCCAAACTGTAGCCCTCCAGCTGTTGCAAAACCACAAATCCCAGCATGCCCAACAGCTGTCTGGGCATGCTGGGAGTTGTAGTTTTGCAACATCTGGAGGGCTACAGTTTAGAGACCACTGTAAAGTGGTCTCAGACTGTAGCCCTCCAGATGTTGGTAGGCAACTCACCGGCTTCCGTAGGATTCAGGGAGCCAGCCGCACGACATCGCCGCCCGCCGATCACTGCAGCCAATCGTCGCCGCCGTCGATGAGTAAGTGGACTTCGGCGCCGGTCCTCTGTCGGTTTCCCCGTTCTGCCTGGCCTATTCTTGGTGGGCAGAACAGGGAAACCGAAAGTTAAACCCCCACCCCCGATCTGCTATTAGTCGTCGCTTCTAGACTACCAATAGCAGGGATAGGACAGGTGGCACCCCTGCCACCTCACTCCTATCCCTTCAGATGGATCATGGGTGTCTCGGACAACCCCAATCCCCCTTATTTTCCGGGTCACCATAGATCCGTATGACCCAGAATATCCGCAAATCGCCGGTGTAAATTCACCGGCAATTTGTGGCAATCGCCAACATCGGGGGGGTCTGATGACCCCCCTGGGCATTTGCACGGGATGCCTGCTGAATGATTTCAGCAGGCATCCTGGTCCCGATCCCCGCCCACGGATGTACCAGTACGTCATGGGTCCTTAAGACCCGGGGTGTTCTGACGTAGCGGTACGTCATGGGTCCTGTAGGGGTTAAACAACTAAACTTTTACACATCCATATGGACTTTGCTTCAAGAAGGTATACTGATCTGGTACACACATTTAAACAAATAAAAAGTAAACTTAAAGTATGCAATTAATAATGCTGTTGCTCCAGCCCGGAGCAGTACACAGTATTCTAGTATTGAACTATAAAAAAAAAAAGTGCAACTTGGCTTGCAGGATTATCCAGTAGCATAGAAACAATATTCATACATTTGAACTTTATGGACACAAATTTTCGTGAATTGAGCATCTCAGCCATTACAAATTTTAAACAAGGAAAACCAGACGGTCCACAACATCTGGTTTGAGTGCAGCTCTGTGGCACGTGACAATGTTGCCACCAGTGCTTAACACTCTCTCAGATGCAGCACTGGTGGCAGGTATGCATAAATACCGTCAGCTAGTTTTTCAGCATGGGGGAAATTTGCCTGATGGGATCTCCACCAATCCAAAGGGTCTGTATCAATGTCAACCTCTGTGGTCTGCAAGTAGGCTCCCAGCTCCATCTAGATGGTTTCCTTCTCTGAGAGAGTTTCACCGGTGTCGCCCATGCTGCTGGTGCTGTGCTTTTTTAAATAGCTGGACAAGGTCTTTTTCCCTTTTTCCTCAGGCGGAGCAACAAGCCCTGCTGCTGCGGCACCAGGAGGCCCTGAAGGAGGGGCCTGCTGTTGATCCTTTAGTGACTTGATCTCTTCGACTGCTCTGAAAATTACGTGTTTGACCTTTTCTTTCTTTGTATAGGTGGTTCTGGATCATGTATCAAGGAAAGATGCAATATCAAGCAGGTCATCTGTGTTTGGATCTGATTATTTCTCGTTCAAGTAGGCTAGAATGTTTCTCTTCACATCCTTGGTTAGTTCAGTATTGTTGTATAATGGTGGTGTTGAACAGATGAGGCACTGGCTTGACATAGGACACACTGACATACCACTCTCCAGACAAGGCAACTGAGAAGTCCTGAAGTGGGCTCAACGCCTGACAGACAGAGAGAAAGAGAGAGACAGAGATTATTGTTTTTTTCCATGACAAAAAAAATATAGGCATGCTGTACCAGATGTACCTCATTTGAAAGCTTACATTCTCCACAATCCAGTCGCTAACATAATTTTACAGACAGAGCTCATTTAAGCACATCATTCTTTAATCTCCAGCCCCACACCACAGCTTTTATTTTTACACATTAATAGTCCCCATAGGGGACTATTTATAGCAATTCTTTGATTGCTACTACTGTTCAGTGCTATTCATAGGGCATAGCACTGATCAGTGTTATCGGTCATCTTCTGCTCTGGTCTGCTCGATCTCAGACCAGAGCAGAAGACCCATGGAAGGCGGCGGAGGCAGGTGAGGGGACCTCTGTGCGCCGTTCTGGATGATCGGATCCCGCGGCAGCGCTACGGGCGATTGGATCATCCATATTTCTGACCGCACTCCCGCAGATTCCGTGATCTGTATTGATCACGGCGTCTGAGGGGTTAATGGCAGACATCCGCGCGATCGCAGATGTCGGCCATTACCGGTGGGTCCCTGACTGTGGTCAGCAGCCAGGACAGCTGTGCATGACCCGAGCATCGCTCCGATGCTCGCGGTCATGTACAGGATGTAAATTTACGTCCTTGTGCGCTAAGTACCGCCGCACCAGGACGTACATTTATGTCCTTGGTCGTTAACCTCTTAAGGACCCAGGGCGTATGGATACGCCCTCACACCCTGGGCCTTAAGGACCCAGGGCGTATCCATACGCCCTGGCGCTTTCCGGTCTCTGCCGCACGCCGGGCAGCGATCGGAACCGGATGCCTGCTGAAATGCTTCAGCAGGCATCCAGGGCAAACGCCGAGGGGGCCATGTAGGGAAATCGCCCTTGCGATCTGCGGCGATACCGGGCTGATCGGGTTTCTGGGACCCGACCGCCCGGTAATTTCGCATGATCCCGGCTGTCACAGACAGCCAGGACCATGCTAAAGTATAGGAGCGAGTTGGCAAGCCTGCCACCTCCTCCGATCCCCTGCGATTCTTCGGTTAGTTAACCGACTAATCGCAGGGGGGGTGGTTACTTCCTCCCGCCCTGCCCGGCCCCTGGAAGTCTGGAGAGAATGGAAGACCGAAGGACGCGATGGGGGAGTGCTGGGGACCGGCCCCGGTACTTGCCTCGTCCCTGAAGACCCGGATCATGGCGATGAAGGCGGCGGTGACAGGTGAGTTGATCTTCAGCCGCGGTCGGGCCCTTTACAGCAATGCACGTCGCCGTAAAGCGACATGCATTGCTGTATTGGGACCCTGTATACTACAACTCCCAGCATGCCCAGCCAGCCCTTGGCGTCTGGGCATGCTGGGAGTTGCAGTTTTGCAACATCTGGAGGTCCACAGTTTTGGGACCACTGTGCCCTTTCAGATGTTGCAAAACTACACAGCCTCAGCATGCCCTTACTGTCCAGGCATGCTGCGAGTTTTAGTTCTGTAACATCTGGCCCTTCAGATGTTGCAGAACTACAACTCCCAGCATGCCTGGACAGTTTTGGCATACTGGGAGTTGTAGTTTTGCAACATCTGGAAGGGCACAGATTGGGAACCACTGTATTAGTGGTCTGCAAATTGTAGTCCTCCAGGTGTTGCACAACTACAACTCCAAGCATGCTGGGAGTTGTAGTTCGGCAACATCTGGCTCTAAAGATGTTGCCGAACTACTACTTCCAGCATGCCTGAGAATGTTTGCAACAACTGGAGGCACACTGGTTGGGAAACATTGTCTGTTTGCAAACTCAGTGTTTCCCAACCCGTGAGCCTCCAGCTGTTGCAAAACTATAACTACCAGCATGCACTGATAGACTGTGCATGATGGGAGTTGTAGTTTCGCAACAGCTGGAGGTACCCCCCTGTGAATGTACAGGGTACATTCACATGGGCAGGGGCTTACAGTGAGTATCAGGCTGCAAGTTTGCGATGCAGCAAATTTTGCGCGGCAGCTCAAACTCGCAGCGGGAAACTCGCTGTAACCCCCCGCCCATGTGACTGTACCCTAAAAACACTACACTACACTAACACAAAATAAAAAGTAAAAAACACTACATATACACATACCCCTACACAGCCCCCCCTCCCCTCCCCAATAAAAATGAAAAACGTTTGGTACGCCACTGTTTCCAAAATGGAGCCTCCAGCTGTTGCAAAACAACAACTCCCAGTATTGCTGGACAGCCGTTGACTGTCCAAGCATGCTGGGAGTTTTGCAACAGCTGGAGGCTTTTTCTCCTTTCACCCCTTATGAAAATGTTAAGTTGGGGTCTACACCAGCCTGTTAGTGTAAAAAAATAAATTGTTTACACTAACATGCTGGTGTTGCCCTATACTTTTCATTTTGACAAGAGGTAAAAGGGAAAAAAGCCCCCCAAAATTTGTAATGCAATATCTCCCGACTACGGAGATACCCCATATGTGAGCACAAAGTGCTCTGGGGGCGCACAACAAGGCCCAGAAGGGAGAGTGCGCCATGTACATTTGAGGTGATTTGCACAGGGGTGGCTGATTGTTACAGCGATTTTGACAAACGCAAAAAAAACAAAACCCCACATGTGACCCCATTTCGGAAACTACACCCCTCACGGAATGTAATGAGGGGTGCAGTGAGAATCTGTGTCTGACAGATCTTTGGAACAGTGGGCTGTGCAAATTAAAAATTTCGTACAGCCCACTGTTCCAAAGATCTGACACACACCAGTGGGGGTAAATGCTCACTGTACCCCTTGTTACGTTCCTCAAGGTGTCTAGTTTCCAAAATGGTATGCCATGTGGGTTTTTTTGCTGTTCTGGCCCCATAGGGGCTTCCTAAATGTAACATGCCCCCCGAGCAAAATTTGCTCACAAAAAGCCAAATATGACTCCTTCTCTTCTGAGCATTGTAGTTCGCCCGTAGTGCACTTCAGGTCAACTTATGGGGTACCTCCATACTCAGAAGAGATGGGGTTTCAAATTTTGGGGGGTATTTTTTGCTATTAACCCTTGCAAAAATGTGAAATTTGGGGGGAAACACCCATTTTTGTGATTTTTTTTTTTTTTACGTATGCAAAAGTCGTGAAACCCCTGTGGGGTATTAAGGCTCACTTTATTCCTTGTTACGTTCCTCAAGGGGTCTAGTTTCCAAAATGGTATGTCATGTGGTTTTTTTTTTGCTCTCCTGGCACCATAGGGGCTTCCTAAATGCGACATGCCCCCGAGCAAAATTTACTCTCAAAAAGCCAAATATGACTCCTTCTCTTCTGAGCATTGTAGTTCGCCCGTAGTGCACTACAGGCCAACTTATGGGGTACCGTCATACTCAGAAGAGATGGGGTTACACATTTTGGGGGGGTATTTTCTGCTATTAACCCTTGTAAAAATTTGAAATTTGTGGGGAAACACACATTTTAGTGAAATTTTATTTTATTCTTTTACATATGCAAAAGTTGTGAAACACGTGGGGTATTAAGGCTCACTTAATTCCTTGTTACGTTCGTCAAGGGGTCTTGTTTCCAAAATGGTATGCCATGTGTTTTTTTTTTTTTTTTGCTGTTCTGGCACCATTGGGGCTTCCTAAATGCAACATGCCCCCCAAAAACCATTTCAGAAAAACGTACTCGCCAAAATCCCCTTGTCGCTCCTTCGGTTCTGAACCCTCTACTGCGCCCGCCGAACACTTTACATAGACATATGAGGTATGTGCTTACTCGAGAGAAATTGGGCTACAAATACTAGTATAAATTTTCTCCTTTTACCCCTCGTAAAAATTCAAAAATTGGGTCTACAAGAACATGTGAGTGTAAAAAATGAAGATTGTGAATTTTCTCCTTCACTTTCCTGCTATTCCTGTGAAACACCTAAAGGGTTAAAAGGCTGACCGAATATCATTTTGAATACTTTGGGGGGTGCAGTTTGTATAATGGGGTCATTTGTGGGGTATTTCTAAGATGAAGACCCTTCAAATCCACTTCAAACCTGAACTGGTCCCTGAAAAATAGTGAGTTTGGAAATTTTGTGGAAAATTGCTGCTGAACTTTGAAGCCCTCTGGTGTCTTCCAAAAGTAAAAACTTGTCAATTTTATGATGCAAACATAAAGTAGACATATTGTATATGTGAAAAAAATATATATATTTTTTGAATATCCATTTTCCTTACAAGCAGAGAGCTTCAAAGTTAGAAAAATGCAAAATTTTCTAATTTTTCATAAAATTTTCACATTTTTCACCAAGAAAGGATGCGAGTTGCTAATTTTTTTTACCACTATGTTAAAGTAGAATATGTCATGAAAAAACTATCTCGGAATCAGAATGATAACTAAAAGCATTCCAGAGTTATTAATGTTTAAAGTGACAGTGGTCAGATGTTCAAAAAATGGCCGGGTCCTAAGGTGTAAAATGGCTGGGTCCTTAAGAGGTTAAGGGGTTAAGACCAAGTGCACACATTTTTGTCAAATTTAAGACTTTCATCCATATCTTGCCAACTGAGGACCAAATGCCTTGATTTTTTTGTCAGCTTTCAGAACCTGACTAATTGCTCTCTCCTGCTCAAGTATTCTTTGTATCATCATCTGACGTGATCGCCACCTGGTGGGTGTCTTAGTTGTGAGCATGTGCTTTGGAAGACCCAGTTCATCCTGAGCCATGGCCAGGTCCCTCCTTTTCTTCCAAGACTCTGAAAAGGATGCCACAATTTTTTTGCTGACTCCAACAACACATTGTATGTGGTCATCTTTCAGACCTCTCTCTGTAAAAACGACAGGAAACAATGTTAGTTTGCTAATGTTAAATTAGCACACACAAACACAAATGATTCCCATAAACCCACACATGGTAAGTTGAAAATAAATCTTACATATGAACCGGTATACCGCCCAGCACTAGTTATGTAGTGCCTTGTACAGGTCAAGTTGCTCATAGCTATGGCTTTTGTGTTATGAAAGAGATTATATCTAGAACACACACTTTGCTTGAAAATAATGAAGAAAAGCTATGAATAGCTGGAACTAGAGATTTTCCCCAAAAATGTGTTCCGGTCCAAATTTATTTGTGGTAAATCGCTTTTAAAAACGGCTACTTCTGGCCTACAGAGAGCTTCAATAGGGGTGTAGAAATTTTGCCTTGCTGTAACACGCATAGGGTGTGTGCTGGGCTAGTGAAATAATACTGTTATTCAGTACGCCTTGCAGATCAGAGGCGTCACTATTAGAATCACTGTCGCAGAGCAGCACAATAACAGCCTGGAGGTGGCATCAGTATGAGAAGACCATATAGTGGCTGAATGACACAGTGTGGAGGTGTCAGGAGCATGAGGAGACCATATAGTGGCTGAATGAAACAACGTAGAGGTGGCAGGAGCATGAGGAGACCATATAGCGGCTGAATGACACAGCGTGGAGGTGGTGGCAGCATGAGGAAAACATATAGTGGCTGAATGACACAGCCTGGAGTTTGCAGCAGCATGAGGAGACCACATAGTGGCTGAATGACAGAGCCTGGAGTTGGCGGCAGCATATAGTGGCTGAATGACACAGCCTGGAGTTTGCGGCAGCATGAGGAGACCATATAGTAGCTGAATTACACAGCCTGAAGTTGGCGGCAGCATGCGGAGATCATATAGTGGCTTAATGACACAGCCTGGAGTTGGCGGCAGCATGAGGAGAACATATAGTGGCTGAATGACAGCCTAGAGGTGGCGGAAGCATGAGGAGACCATATAGTGGCTGAATGACACGGCCTGGAGGTGGCAGCAGCATGAGGAGAATATATGGTGGCAGTATGAGACAGCTTGGAGCTGGCATCACCATGAGGAGAACATATGGTGGGAGAATGAGACAGCCTAGAGCTGGCATCAGCATTAGAACATATGGTGGCAGAATGAGACAGCCTGGAGGTGGTATCAGTACGAGAAGAACATATGGTGGCAGAATGGGACCCAATTTTTTTTTTAAATCAAACAAAAGGAAAGGTGTGCAAAAAACACAATGTGCCACCTACATCACCAAGTATTGATGTGATGCAAAGACCTCTAAAAGGTGGAAGGGAACAACGTATGGTCAATTGTAACCGGTGGAGGTAAAAATTTCCCCTGTAAGGCCCTACTCTCGCATTATTAATTCCCTTCGTGGCAAGTATTACTCGCCCTAAAAAGGGCGGCCCCACACAAGAACCTGAGGCTGAGGTGGTGGAGCTTTGGCTGGCTGAAACAGGGAGCAGTGTGCCATGGGTGATGCAGCAGGCTGCACCACCACATCGGAGCACGGTTCTCCCAGGCCACTTTATGTTGACGCTGTATATTTTGATGCAGGGCCTTGGTGCCAACATTGAGACCCTTTCTTCGCTTCACCTTCTGCCGATACATCTTGCACGTGGCCAGGTTTGTTACGCCTAGCGCTCCGGGTCCCCGCTCCTCCCCGGAGCGCTTACGGCGTCTCTCTCTCCGCAGCGCCCCGGTCGGTCCCGCTGACCGGGAGCGCTGCACTGTCATGGCCGTCGGGGATGCGATTCGCACAGCGGGACGCGCCCGCTTGCGAATCGCATCCCAGGTCACTTACCCGTCCCGGTCCCCCGCTGTCATGTGCTAGCGCGCGCGGCTCCGCTCTCTAGGGCGCGCGCGCGCCAGCTCCCTGAGACTTAAAGGGCCAGTGCACCAATGATTGGTGCCTGGCCCAATTAGCTTAATTGGCTTCCACCTGCTCCCAGACTATATCTGATCTCTGCCCCTGCACTCCCTTGCCGGATCTTGTTGCCTTAGTGCCTAGAGAAAACGTTTACTGTGTTTGTCCATACTGTGTACTTGACCTCCTGCTATTGCCATATTGACTACGATTCTTGCTGCCTGCCCCGACCTTCTGCTACGTCCGACCTTGCTCTTGTCTACTCCCTTGTACCGCGCCTTCTTCAGCAGTCAGAGAGGTTGAGCCGTTGCTAGTGGATACGACCTGGTTGCTACCGCCGCTGCAAGACCATCCCGCTTTGCGGCGGGCTCTGGTGAAAACCAGTAGCAGCTTAGAACCGGTCCACTAGCACGGTCCACGCCAATCCCTCTCTGGCACAGAGGATCCACCTCCAGCCTGCCGAATCGTGACAAGGTTAACATCCTCCGGATGCTTGATGAGAAACTGCCACACCGTCGAGTAGCTGATTTTCCCACCAACAGTCCGCACTGATTGACTGCTACTGCCACAGACTCCAGGAGCCCCTGTTCCACTACCTGGAAGGTAGGCTGCTGCAAAGCAGGTAGTCTACCCTGGGCACGTTTGGCTCAAGACTTTCCACTTCTGCCACCATGCTGACTGCCAACCATGCTACCACCTTGCAGGCTCAGCTGTTCCCTCACGGGCAACCTGTAACCCTCTTCTCCTGATGATGATGAAGTCCCTTCTGCACCCGGCTCCCAAGTGCGATCAGCTTCATCATCGAGTTATGTCTACATGTCACTGATTTCCTCCTCAGGTACCTCAACAGTGTCTGCTTCAGGAGCCTGAACGCTCGCAACACCACTTCCCACGCCACTCTCCTCATCACTACTTGCCTGCCTAGCGGAGGAAGCAGCGGATGTCTCCTCCACTTCTTGGCTGGGCAGTAGCTGCTGACGTTCCTCTAGTAGATCGTCCTCACTAAATAGTGGAGCTGAACCTACAGCATAAGATACTTCTGTGGGGAGGGAACAGCATAGGACAGAGGCATTGGGAGGAAAGGGACTGCTCCCGGGCCATGCCAACTGAGGGAACCCACCAACTGTTGACTGGGGGTGTCAGATGTCACTTGTGATGAAGTGGATGACCGTATTAACCAATCGATGACTGCAGATGGGTTGCTGGTCGAGACACGACCGCTAGCTGATACCGGGAGCTCAGGCCTCTTGCTGCGACTTCTGCTGCCACTCGCCCCTAGTCTGCTGCGACCTCTGCCTGATGAATTTAGGCCTCTGCCACTCCTCTGTGCACATCCTGGCACTTCTCTGCCTGACATACTTAGTGCGTATATGAGGGGAGTATACGCTTCACTAAGCTTAAAACAGTATTTGTCTACAACACCAGCAGGTGTGTATCTAGGCCCTTAAGACTTTAACAGGAACAAAATGGTACACTACTTAGATGTACCTATGTGGTATGCACTTATGAGGGGAGTACAATGCGCTCCAGTATGCTTAAAACAGAATTTGTCTACAACACCAGCAGGTGTGTACTTTTGCCTGGCCTTTCACAGTATCTAGGCCCTTAAGACTTTAACAGGAACAAAATGGTGCACCACTTAGATGTACGCACAGGTTACACTTAATAGAGGACAATTCGCTTTTAGTGCCCTGCTCACCCTAACTGGCTGGCTACTATAACCTTTAAGTTGTTATACACACCAGTGCTGCAGCACACAATCGCTGTGTACTACAGACAAAATTGCACTTTCTCTCTCAATCTCACTCTCTTTCCTCTCAGTGCTTCTAGGCTGGATTTGGGCTTGAGATGAATCACTGCTGTAAAAAATGCTTTTCTGTGCAGCACACACTTCTCTCTGTCCCTCTCTCTCTGCAATACAACGATGATGTGACTGGGAGGTGAATCGCTGCTGTAAAGTGCTTTTCTGTGCAACACACACTGCTGTCTGTCCCTCTCTCTCTCTCTCTCTCTCTGCAATAAAAGGCTGAAATGACTGGCCGCAAGATGGCTGCAAATTATATAGGGCTGTGACATCACAGGAGTGGCTGGCTGTGGATAGGCTGCATGTGATTCAGGTTCATCCCACCGACCCTTGTTCCCGCATTCGCCGGATTCCTTGCCCCATGACTTCGCATGTGGATCCGCCATTTTAGATGCCCCGGAGTCTGGACCGCACAAAATAGAGTTTAATAAATCGATTTGCGCTCTCGAATCGCAACGATATTCGCATTTGTTGCAAATCAAATTTTTCCTGAAATTCATAACTAATTTGCATTCATCTGATTCAATTCGCTCATCCCTAGCTGGAACGAAGGTTCAGTGACTAGCATCGACTCTGACAGTACTACATTGTGTAGCAAGGTATATACTTAGCCAAAAGCATTACAGGAGTTTATAAATCTCAAAAATGACTGTGCCAGGTGTTACTTAATCCCATATTCATATGTCGTATACAAACCATTAAGCAGTTTAGTATTCATGAAAAGTATTGCCTCAGTGCTGAAGCATGTCGTCTATGTAATGCTCTTCTATCTACAATTATTACTTTTGTGAGCCTACAAACCTGTCTTTTGAAGATTCCCTGTATCATTCTCAGATTTTAATAGAATATCTGTTCTTATAGAAAAAGAGTCATAACCATGCAGATTAAGTAACTTTGTGCTGTTCATTCTATCAAGGCAGACATCACATGATAGATATTACTAATCCTTCGACGTGGCCATAGTCCGACAAACAGATGCAGTTGTCTCTTAAGAAAGCAGATGTTTCTGTCATTTTTATTAATGGCTTTAAGCTGGCGCTTCAGCAGAAAACAGGAACTCTCCAGTCTTTTACAGTTTTACTATGTGCAAAATGAATCTGTAACTCTTTGATAATTATTTTTTTCTTACCCAAACTTTTTTGCAGTTTTATTTAAGATAATGCACATATTTTCATTTTATTTTAGTTTTTGGACTCGTTCTTCACCTTGTATAGTGTATAGATGCCCATGCTGCAAATCATAAGTCTACTTTCTCCTCTAGCTTATTTAGAATAATTTACAATGGCACACACAGTGCTAATGTTTGGCATATGCATTTGGCTGGAAGACACAGTTAACATCATACAGTATACTTTTCTTTGGTAAAAAGCCTATTCATAGTTGGCCACAACTAAAAGCACAGTTTTCGTTGAGGTCAAGTAGAACGGGTCAGGTGGTGCTGTTTTATGGTAAAGGCATTTTCTAAATGGGGGTGTAGTTATACAGTCCACTATAATGATATATGAGAATACTGTTGTACTGCATATACTGCACTGTTCTTTACCCGTACTGCATTTATTGTACTGTTACTTACCTTTAGTATGTGTACTGTACTGCCAAATATATCTGTTACATGTTCTGTAATGCTTCTTACAGTACAACATATATTTTACTGCACTTTTCCTGTATGTACTGTATTGTTTTCTATCTGTACTACATGTACTCTACTGCACTTTACATTTGCTTCATGTACTGTACTTCTTTTGATTTGTGCTACATATACTGAGCTGTGATGTACCTGTACTATGCTGTATTCTACCTGTGCTACTTGGACTCTGCTGCGCTTTATTTCAGCTTCATGTACTGAACTGTTTTCTACTTATGCTACATGTACTGAACTGTTTTCTACTTGTGCTACATGTACTCTACTGCACTTTACTGTGCTTTATGTATTGTACAATATGGCATTGGATCTGTGCTACATGTACTCTGATACACTTTACCTGTTTCATATGTTATATATTGTTTTATACCTGTGCTACATGTTTAGTACTGCTTTTTACCACTGCCACATGTACTCTACTGTACTTTACCTGTATTGCATGCACTGTATTGCTCTCTATCTGAAGCAGGGTGAACTGCTCCTTTAGGTACTAGAAGAGGGAGTCTTCATTTTATTTTTAAAATGTATATTGTACAGGACTGAAGGAGCTCCATTGTTTAAAGAGTACCTGTAATTAAAGGGGTACTCAGCCCCAAGACATCTTATCCCCTATCCAAAGGATAGGAAGTAAGATGTCTAATCGCTGGGGACCCCGCAATCTCTTCAGCAGCACCCACTTGTCTCCAGCTGCACGGAGCGAAGATCGCGCCGTCTCTGATGACTCACGATATAGGGGCCGGAGTATCGTTACATCATGGCACCGCCCCCTCTGGATGTCACGCCCCACCCTCTCAATGCAAGTCTATGGGGGGGGGGATGGCCGTAACGCCCCCTCTCATAGGGTTGCATTGAGTGGCGGGACCTCCGAGATCAGACATCTTATCCCCTATCCTTTTGATGGGGGATAAGATGTCTAGGGGCGGAGTACCCCTTTAAGTGGTCCACCCCTCCCCCTCTCCCTATTCATTCCCCCACCCTGCTAACCACCCCTCATCTTAATTTTTAATCCCCCAGCATTTTTTACCTTTTTTTGGGGGCCGGTTCTTCAGCTCACTGTGTGAGCTTGGGAGTGCTGGAGGGGGCATTCCCCGACAGGCGCAACATCATCTGAAGCTGTGCCAGGGTGAACACCCGCCATCACTCTTCTATGCTGTACTCACATTAGGAGCACAGCATAGAAGAGACAGGCAATCGCCGCAGGCTGTTCTCTCTCCCTTCCTCTCAGCATCTGTATCGTAGAGGAGAGGGATCAGAACAGACCTGCAGTGATTGGCTACACACAGCGGTCGCTCTGCCCTGCATGCTTGATAGGGCAGAGAGCGAACGCAGTGTACAGCTGATGTTCCGCCCGCATTTCCTGACTTTGGTCTCATGCCCGGCCAGCATGAGACCAAAGTCAGGTCTGCTGAAGACACAGAATGTTGCCAGGGAGAGAGACCCCCTAGTGGCCGGATTTTAAAAGTTAAAAAAAATGTAAAATCTTTAAAACAAGTATATTAGTAACATTAATATTTTTAATAAAGGAATGCAATATAAAAAATTAATTTTAATGACAGTGGCCATTTAAAGGGGTATTCCAGGATTTTTCTTTTTATATGACTATGCTACAGGGGCTGTAAAGTTAGTGTAGTTCATAATATATTGTCTGTACCTGTGTGTGACGGTTTTCTCACAATTCTTATGTGATTTTCATCCCACTATTTATTTTCACCAGCATACAAAATGACTGTTGTCTCAGATTTTTCCCAGCTTGCAATGCGGCCGAGACCTGACTCACTGGTCAGCTGATGACAAGGAGCCTGTCTGCTTCAATGGGGAAAGGGATCGCTTGGTGGGAGAGGGATCAACTGCAACTAATGCAACAGCTGCAGGCACCGTGATTGAAAACCACAGGTCTTTTGTTTCAATGGGTGGGGTGGCTGATGTGTGGGAGGGAGGAAAATGGAATTGTAAAAAAAAGAAGAGTCAAACAGGAAATACAAGTTCACAAAAAGCATAGCCACAGCGTTATGGTTACCTCATGACATAGCCATTTAACCTCAAGACAAGCGCAGATCCTTCCTAAGCATGTACATTACTGTCAGCCAGGTACATACTAAAATCACCTTATGGTGGATAACCCCTTTAACATTGGAAGTATTTCAGCAGCTTTCAGAAACCTTTTCTGACTTTTAAGTTAAACATACTTGAAATTGTAAACTTAATTTTCTTTAACCCCTTCCTGCAAATGGACGTGTACACACGTCCATTTTTTCTGTGACTTAACGCAAATGGACGTGTATACACATCCAATACATTTTCTATCACCATGTCCGTTGGCATGGTGATAGAAACGTCATCTCAGCTGTTCTGGACAGCTGACCGAAGACACTATGCAGCAGGGGACCAATCAGACTGGTCCCCTGCTGCAGATCATTGTCATTAGTCAGTCAGTTAGTCACTGACTAATGACAAGGACTTGCGGGGTTCCGGGCTGATCGGGTCTCTGGTGACCTGATCGCCTGGAAAATAGGGCTGATCGGAGCAGTCAGAGACCGCTCCGATCCATCCTGAGTGATAGGAGCGAGTGATTAGGACCTCGCTCCTAAACCCCTGCCATTGGTTGTTAGGACTAGCGACCAATGGCAGGAGGGGGGCGGGAGGTTAGAGGTGAAATCCCCGCTCTGCCCCGCACCTGGATGTCGGGGCAGAGCAGGGGGAAGATGGCGGATGGTCCTGGGACCAGCTATCATGTCCCGGGACCGGCGATCGTGTCGGGACCCACGGCGGTATCCGGACAGACAGCGCGGGACCGGCGGAGGCAGCGGTGGATGCAGCAGTGAAGATCAGCGGTAAGCCAAAGGCTTTCTGGCCATGCTGGGAGTTGTAGTTTTGCAATATCTGGAGGCCCACAGTTTGGAGACCACTGTGCAGTGGTGTCCAACCTGTGCTCTTACAGATGATGCAAAAATGCAACTCCCAGCATGCCCAGACAGTCCAGGCATGCTGGGAGTTCTAGTTCTGTAACATGTGGCCCTTCAGATGTTGCAGAACTACAACTCCAAGCATGCCTGGACAGTTTGGGCATGCTTGGAGTTGAAGTTTTGCAACATCTGGAGGGCTACAGCTTGGACACCCCTGCACAGTGGTCACCAAACTGTGACCCTCCAGATATTGCAAAACTAACTCCCAACATGTCTTTCGGCGGTCTGGGCATGCAGGGAGTTGTAGTTTTTCAACAGCTGGAGGCACCCTTTTTTTGGGAAACACTGAGTTAAGTAACAAACTCAGTGTTTTGCAACCAGTGTGCCTCCAGCTGTTGCATAACTACAACCCCCAGCATGCACGGACAGCCAATGGGCATGCTGGGAGTGTTAGTAGTATGCCTCCAGCTGTTGCATAACTACAAGTCCCAGCATGCCCTCAGTTGTCACTGCATGCTGAGAGTTGTAGTTTTTGCAACGGCTGAAGGCACACTGGTTGTGAAGTTTGTTACCTAACACAGTGTTTCGCAACCAGTGTGCCTCCACTGATAGACCTTACATGCTGGGAGTTGTAGTTTTGCAACAGCTGGAGGCACACTGGTTGCGAAACACTGAGCTAAGTAACAAACTCTGTGTTTTGCAACCAGTGTGCCTCCAGCTGTTGCATAACTTCAAACCCCAGCATGCACGGACAGCCAAAGGGCATGCTGGTAGTGCTAGTTTTGCAACAGCTGGAGGTTTGCGCCCCTCCCCCCCCCCCCCCCCCCCCCATGTGAATGTACAGGGTACATTCACACGGCCGGGGTCTACAGCGAGCTTCTTGCTACAAGTTTGAGATGCAGCAAGTTTTCCGCCGCAGCTCAAACTCCCAGCGGGAAGCTTGCTGTAGACCCCGGCCGTGTGAGTGTACCCTAAAAACACCACACTATACTACATTACACAAAATAAAAAGTAAAACGCTACATACACATACCCCTACACAGCCCCCCCCCCCCCCCCCCAAATAAAACATTTCTCGTATGACACTGTTTTCGAAACGGAGCCTCCAGCTGTTGCAAGACAACTCCCAGTATTGCCGGACAGCGATTGACTTTCCAGGCATGCTGGAAGTTTTGCAACAGCTGGAGGCACCCTGTTTGGGAAACACTGCCATAGGGTATTTTTGGTATCGGAGGCAAGTGTCATTCTTGCATCCGGTTCCGTCCTTATGCAAATCCCTTATTCAGTCCTCAAATGCGCATGGCGCTCCCTCACTTCAGAGCCCTGTTGTATTTCAAGGCAACAGTTTAGGGCCACATATGGGGTATTTTCGTACTCAGGAGAAATTGCCTAGCAAATTTTGGGGGGCTTTTTCTCCTATTACCCCTTGTAAAAATTTAAAATTTGGGGGAAAACCAGCATTTTAGTGAAAAAAAAATAAATCATTTACACATCCGACTTTAACAAAAAGTCCTCAAAAACCTGTAGGGTGTTAAGGCTCACTGTACCCCTTGTTACCTTCCTTGAGGGGTGTAGTTTCCGTAATAGTATGCCATGTGGATTTTTTTTGCTGTTCTGGCACCATAGGGGCTTCCTAAATGTGACATGCCCCCCAATAAACCGTTTCAGAAAAATTCACTCTCCAAAATCCCATTGTCGCTCCTTCCCTTCTGAGCCCTCTACTGCGCCGATCAAACACTTTACATACACATATGAGGTATTTCCTTACTCAAGAGAAATTGGGTTACAAATTTTTTTTTTTTTTTTGGGGGGGGGGGGGGGGTTTCTCTCCTTTTACCACTTATAAAAATACAAAAACTGGGTCTACAAGAACATGCAAGTGTAAAAACATTCCTACTATTCCTGTGAAACACCTAAAGGGTTAACACACTTACTGAATGCTATTTTGAATACGTTGAGGGGTGCAGTTTTTATAATGGGGTCATTTGTGTGGTATTTCTAATAATAAGACCCTTCAAATCCACTTCAAACCTGAACTGGTCCCTGAAAAATTCAGATTTAGAAAATTTTGTGAAAAATTTGAAAATTGCTGCTGAACTTTGAAGCCCTCTGATGTCTTCCAAAAGTAAGAACATGTCAACTTTATGATGCAAATATAAAGTAGACATGTTGTATATGTGAATCAGTATATAATTTATTTGGTATGTCTATGTTCCTTACAAGCAGAGAGTTTCAAAGTTCGAAAATTGCTAAATTTTCTAATTTTTCACCAAGAAATTATACAAGTATCGTCGAAATTTTACTGCTATGTTAAAGTAGAATATATCACGAAAAAACTATCTCGGAATCAAATTCATAAGTAAAAGCATCCCAGAGTTATTAATGCTTAAAGTGACAGTGGTCAGATTTGCAAAAAACGCTCTGGTCCTTAAGGTGAAAATGGGCTTGGTCCTTAAGGGGTTAAACTTCAAGGGGTTTTCTAGAATATTGTTTTTAAAATCTGTGCTTAGGCAGGTGGGGAAAAGATACTTTCTTTGCTTCACCACTGCAATGGAGCCCAACACTTGTGGCAGGCACGAGACATTGACAAACATAGCTGTGTCCTGCCCGTGCAACTGATTGGTCTTGCAGCAATGTCTCACCTCGCCAGGATCCCAGAAGTGAGATGCATTGGGGAGCCAGTCAAGGTTACAGGGGCGCGTCTAGGGAATTATTTAGTCAAACCCCCCACTTGCCTTAGAACAAATTTAGAAAAACAAAAAATGAAGCTGGAAAACCACTTTTAATGTTGCTCCTATTTTGTTATCGTTCCATGTTATATTATTTTCAAATTACAATGGTCTTCCCAGAACAAATGTATATTGTAACATGGAGGAGAGCATAGTACTGCAGAGATAGTTTGCTTAATTGATACCAGTTTTCTGAGAACCAGCAGGGGGCACAAGCGCAGAGGCTCTTTTGTTGTTGTATGTAGAAATATTATGAGAGCATATTTTTCATAATTAAAGTTTGTTGTGTAAGTAAAAACATTTAACCACAGCAAGCAGATCAGCTGTAACTATAATTGTTGTTGGTTGTGTGAACATTTCATATCTATTTGTTTTCACTGTCTTTATGTTAAAATAATGTTTAGTGTGCCTTTAGTTTATTTGTTCCTTAAAAGAGTGAAATAGCTCTGAAGTCTCTAGCTGGCATCAAGTTGCAACAGAAAGATTCCAGCACAGACTGTTACAGTTCAGCAGATTATTTTATCTACACATGTTCTTGGGTTCAGGAATAAAACATATTTAAACTAGAACATATTTGAAAACTTTTATATGCAGAATAGACATTATTTATACTTTCTTTACCCCTGCCAAGATAACAGTAGAATATGTTGTATTTTAATTTGATCTTTGGCTTTGCCATATTAAGCTACTGCCAGCAATGAGATCAGAATGACTAATGTGAGTTCAAACCACTAAACCACTTTATTCTGGGCAAAACTGGCTTTAAGAAGAATGAAACAGATGATACATGGTTTATACTATATTACTAACATTAATGTTAATAGAATGAGATTATTCTGACCATATTAACATCTCTTCTGTGTTTGTTTTCTGTTCTAATTTAAGTGGACCTCTCATTTCAAAAAGTCTCGGGACTTTAATTTCTGCTCAGCTACAGTGAGCATTATATGGAATTGCCAGTAGTCCCATAGACTTGCTTTTATTTAAGCATTACAGAAATGCAAGGAATACACAATTGGAGTAACACAACTTTTTTGTTTTATTATGTTATATTATCTATCTACATATTTTCTGTCCAGCTATCTCTGTATTTAGCTGTCTGCTTTATTTTGTCATTTAAAGGAGTACTCCACCCCTAGACATCTTATCCCCAAAGGATAGGGGATAAGATGTCTGATCGTGGGGGTCCCGCCGCTGCCAACCCCCTATGCATATGCACAGCTCTAATCAGTGTTATTGGCGATCTTCTGCTCTGGTCTGCTTGATCTCAGACCAGAGCAGAAGACTCCTGAAGACAAACCGAGAAAGGTGAGGGAACCTCCATCCACCATATTGGATGAACGGATCCCCGCGGCAGTGCCCCGCATTGCCGCAGATGGCGTGATCTGTATTGATCACGGCATCTGAGGGGTTAATGGCGGACATTAGCGAGATTGCTGGCTGCTGATAGCTGCAGGTCCTGCCATTTATGATGCAAGCACCAGTCCAGTGCTCGCATCATATTCAGGACGTAAATATATGTCCTGGTGTGTCAAGTACCACCACATCAGGACGTACATTTACATCCTATGTATTTAAAAGGTTAATTTTAAAATGCATAAGCAAATAAGTTCTTTGAGCTCCCTGCTGTATGCTGAGTCTAAACAAGAACCTACTGGTGTACTTTCATAATTTATACATTTAATATTATATTTATAATATTAAAGACATTAAATATACTTTAGGTAATTTTGTAAGGAGCAATTATCATTATAGAAGAGTAGGCTTATGAATTATAATGGTCCTATGCTGTGATAAATACAACTTATCCTTCTTTGATCACACAAAGCAACAAAGAAAAACATGTGTATGCAGACCCATAAGGCAATGAAGTACTTACACAATGTTGTTTACTGTACCACTCATTGTCACTAGACAGTATTAAATGCCTCTGAAATGAAATTCTCCTAAATCAGTTATATAAAAATTTAAATTGAGCAATAGTGTATGTAAAATATGACAAAAGTAATCTAGACACTAGAAATCAATACCTGCTATTTTAAAGCATAAACCTGGAATAAAATATACTTTGTATGGTTTCAAAATGTTATCCTGAATGTTATCCTAGGAAGGGAGTAACTGTAGAGGTACAGAATCAGACAGAGACTGCATGATCTTGAATTGTACCCCAGTGTTGGAATCTTAGTTTGCACTGCTTAGTACTGCTCTATAATGTCCTCTACACTGGTTCTGCTTCTGATGGTATGATTTATACTAAAAAGTAATCTGAAACAACATTCGTATGTTTTAAGACACTAGACATCCTGTACTTACATGCTTCTTGAGCAGCTCATAGAAAGAGCAGATACCATTTGATTATGTGGCATGATTCATTTTTGACCCCCTTTTCTGTATTTCATGAAGGCCAAATATCCTTAGCTAAATCATTAGCATTTACTTATTTAGCAGGCATTTATTTAAAAAAAAAAAATGTACCTGTGACAGATTTACTTAAAATCTGCAACATGCTAAATATTTTTAATGTGCTTAACATATTTTCAGTATTTTACATTGTTAATGGATTTTGCTTGAGTTGAATAAAGTAATTGAAAGCTGTATCCCACGAATTTCTGGAAAAGCAACACAAATGGTTGATTTAATTTGGCTATCTGAGCTATTCCCAAACCCCAGTACATTGGCAGCAAACAACACAAATTTAAATGATGCTGATCCTGTCTGCACTTTCTTTATTTAAATAAGACTTCCTGCAGTGAAATACTGTTTTAATCATGCTGGCACATGAACTGTACTGGAGACAGATTGTGCGAACAAATAGAAAGGCATTCAGTTCTAAACTAATATTAATGAATATGAATTAATACAAGTTTGGAGACCCACACATGGCCTCATACTGTCTTTCGTTTGGCTTAAGTGTCTGATTTTAAGCTGAATTAAAATAACAAAGAATCTAATTAAACTGTGTATTTTGCATCTTTCCACTACAATATACCTGCAATATAAGGTGTTATTTGCCAAAATATCTGGCTAAACGCATGCATCTTTTCGTGTCTTTTTACTTATTATTGATTGTCAAACATTTCGCTGGCTGGTGACAAAGTAAAGGGAAAGTTAAGCTAAGGCTTAGATTTTACAATTACTCAAGGCTGTGATTTACGAACACTGGCGTTTCACATGCCAGTCTTTAGTAAGGTCCCGGCATCTTAAATATTCAGCCCATTCATTAAGAGGCTACGGCCTCTTAATACATTAGGCATTGCTGTGGCTGTCCCCTATGCTACACTTTTAAAAATCTAGATCTCTGTGAGCTGGAATATATTATAATAAATTAGATGCAAGGCGAAGGTTCTATTTTAGCTATGTGTCCAAGGGAAACCTAGCCTAACAGGAGGGGAGGAGCTCCTAGTTAACTGGGTCAGCAACAGAGAGGGACATTAGGGACAAAATCAAAAACAGTAACAAAGTAAAAGTTAGAACTGAGATCAAAAGCCAGCAGGTAATGCCAGTAGCATATTTAGGTATCAGACAGAAGTCAAGCCAATAGTCAAGGGGCTGGAGGAAACATCAATGCCATGACATGTAGACACCCAGACACGTGATTGTGATGGTTGGACACGTGATTTTAACCTCTATTATTGTAAAGAGTAAAACTAACTGACTGGTTCCCATTAAAATTCCCAGTCTTCAAGAAGCAGGTAAGTACACTACAGTGTCTTGCTTTTGGGACTCAATACAATCAGCTGTAATCTTTGGGGCGTTTGAAATTTTAAAATATTTCTGCAGTGCCAGAATGAGACAAATGAA
The DNA here is from genome assembly GCF_029499605.1 of Hyla sarda. Classification (NCBI taxonomy): domain Eukaryota; kingdom Metazoa; phylum Chordata; class Amphibia; order Anura; family Hylidae; genus Hyla; species Hyla sarda. The sequence goes on along the minus strand of NC_079195.1, from coordinate 83,969,219 downwards.
GCCTTACCTGGTATCCATCAAAATATATGAGCTGTACATTTAATGCACAGACACACTGATTCTTCCAGAGTGAAAGGTGCTCTTAGTATTCTCTCTTTACCCTAGTCAATAGGTAGGGGACCTAATGGGAAGATCCTTGATAGTTAACTTAGCATTTCCACTAAAAATGTAATTTATAAATGGGTTTTCTCCACTAAGACCAACCACTAAATAACTTTTATTGTGAATGTAAGTAAAGGATTGCATTGTGTATATCCTGCCAAGGCTACTTGTCCGTTCTCCTACTTTAGTTCAGTGGTGATTCCGCCTTGAGCTGAAGAACGGTGCAGACTGTTTGCAATGAATGCTAATAACCCAATTGAAAAAACAGTGATGTTAGAAAGTTTGTCCATAGTGACTAGACATTGAGACGTGACTCAGCTCTCTATTTCAGAGCTTCATTGATGTCATGCTGATGGCAGAGAAAGGATAAGACAGATTGGCAGCAGTCACATCTTACTATTCCCCATTTAATTCTGCACTATTAATTTGAGATTTTCCTACCCTTGGTGACAGAAAATATAGATTTTATTAAAGACAGGGACAAACAGTTTGCTTAAATCTTCCCTTTTCTACTTCAGCAGCAAACAAAGAGTTAAAATACAGTTGCCAAGTAAAATGTATAAATTGAGTTCGGCCAGGAGCCAATCACAGGACAGTCCAGTAGTATAATGTCCCAACTGAATAAACCAACTTCCTCCTTTCTTTGGTGAAGCTGTAAGAATAAAATTTCTTCCTAGACTGGAAAGACAAACTTGTACTGGAACATCCAAAATCGTAGAAGGGATGTCTAAACTGGGATTTTAATTCATGTAGAATCTTAAATATTTTAATCTTTGATGAGTTGGTCAAACTGCAAGAAATAGAAAGATACAAATAAATATGTTGAGTAAATACAAAGGGAGGAATAATGTTCGTCTCCTGTCTTTAATAAATCTATATTTCTCGTCACCAAGGGTAGGAAAATCTCCAATTTTATCACGACAGGCGACTTCACATTATGCTTGTTTAAAGCTTCAAATTTAGATTAATATAAATGTAAATAATGTAACATTTCAAAATAATACCATGTGTATCAGGTCTGAAGTAAAACGTTTTAAAAGTTGACTGAAGACCAATTAGCGGCTTTTAAAATATATGATAAAGAGCCTCCTGCTTCACTGACTTTGGTAGACATCGCACTTCTAGTGGAATGAGCACCAAAGACAGAAACGTCTATACCAGCTTAGGTCATGGTTTGTCGGATCCATCTGGCTAAAGTCGCTGAAAAAACTGGTAAGTAGGGTTTACAAAAAGAAATAACTGAAGTAACTGAGAATTAGAATTAGTTCTAAAATATTCAGTTCTTTGTTCATAAGTTTTTAAAGTACCAACTACTCAGATTTTCCTGATGAGGAAAAGCTGGGTAGAAAACTGCACAAAAGTTAGTTTTTGTATGTTTGTATACCTGAAAAGTGACTCCTTGAGGAGAAAACTGTCTATGTGAGATATCTAGGACATGAAAATCTGATACTCTTTTAAATGAAATGAGACCTAATAGCATGGTAAGTTTGAAAGATAATAATTTCAAAGGAAGAGAATCATTATCTCCCCAAGAAATTATTAAGTTCAAACCATAGAGACATCCCAAATGGAGTTGTATTTGGGCAATGGAGGTCTGCAAAATTTGATGCCTTTCAAAACTTTGCATATTAACGGATGTTTTATATGGTTAAGGAATGTATGGGAGCGTGATAAAATATATCATATATTATAAAATATATAATATATCAGAATGATATACATTTATGGTTCTGTAGGCTTTACCTGAATCAAAAGAGTGAGATAGAAAATTAACTATTTGATTTAAAGGTGCATGTATGGGATCCAATGCCAATTGTGTGCACCCATCAGACCAAATTTCCCAGGCTGAATTATAGGCTGGGCTAGTACCTGGGGCCCAAGCATCTGAGAGGATGTTTCTAGCTGATTCAGAAATTTCGAGTTCAGGTTCTGATTCCCAGAAATGAACCAAGCTACTAGGGATAGTAGACCCGACACAGAGAGTGGATGAGGGTTCCCCGATGGATCTAAAAGTATTGAGTGATGATTCGGAAGAATGCAAGGGTAGTCTATGGACATTTTCAAGGCCTGAAGAAACCACATTTGAGTTGGGCTTATGGAGGTTATCAAAATCAGAGTGGATTTCCGGATTTTGGTTAAAAGTAGTGTTCTCGATATGAGAGCAAACAGAGGGAATGCAGATAGTGTTGCTGGGGGCCAAATCTGTAATAGTGCATCTGTACCCTGAGATTCTGGATGCGGACGCAAACTGTAAAAATGAGGCAGTTGACAATTCAGTTTGGATGCAAAAAGATCCAAATGAAAGGGACCCCATGAATGATTGAGTTGATTGAAAATGAGTGGATCTAGTTTCCAATCGCTGTAGTCTGTTAAATAGCGAGAGTTCCAATCTGCTATGGAATTGCTACCCCCGGAAAGTATTCTGCTTTTAATACAATATGTCTGTCTAGACAAAAATGCCAAAACTCTTTCGCGATGTTTGCTAACATCTTTGATCTGGTGCCTCGTAACCGGTTGATATACTGTACTGCGGATACATTGTCCATCCGCAGGAGTATACAACAATGAAGAGAAAATTTGTTGGTGCAGCTCACAATTATACACTTACCGAGGTGATATGGGGTACACACCTGTACCACGGTGTGTTAAATATATCAAAAGAGCAGAAAAACAGTATCCCCCACCTCAAGGTTAGTGTTTAAATAGTAATAATTTTACAATAAGACCGTGCTTCAATTATTCCAATATTTATTAAAAATGTATTATATCTTATATTCCACTCTCACAGGGCCCTTGTGGGAGAAGAAACAATGTTAAAATACAAATAAAAAAATATTAATATATTACATCATGCAAAATGTTCTATATGCCACTTTTGTTATATTGGTTATTGTTAGTACTGCAAGTTCTATCCATTGATGGACACCGATAAACTTATTAAATATAACTGTCCTTTATGTTGTAGCAATGGTCGCTACAATGATGTTACAATAATATTATGTTGTCTCTGGTTGGGTTATTTAAGTGCACTACAAACTGTAGCAAATGATGTAATAAACGATAATTTGTTACCAGTTCCTATGGTGCTCCTTTCTAGTCAGCAATCCCTCGCTGAGCTGCAGATGTACTTGCAGAGATGTGTGCTGGCATGCATAGACGGCGGCTGGTCCAGACAGCGCAGGGCCCGGGTGATACCGCCCGATGGTACCGAGGAGATGGATGCAGAGCCTCGTGTTTTCAGCGTCTGACGTCAGGAGTCTGGCAAACCATAGGAGCTGAAACTGATATGGTCCGGACCTAGAAGCAGGTAAGTCCTGGAAGTGGATTGCTCATTCAGAGCTGTAGGAACTGTCCAGAGTGCAACTGTCCAGAGTGTAACCGACCAAGGACTGGTCGGTTACACTCTGTACAGTTTCACTCTGGACAGTTCCAACAGCTCTGAATGAGCAATCCACTTCCAGGACATACCTGCTTCTAGGTCCGGACCCAATCAGTTTCAGCTCCTATGGTTTGCCAGACTCCTGACATCAGACGCTGAAAACACGAGGCTCTGCATCCATCTCCTCGGTACCATCGGGCGGTATCAGGACCAGCCGCCATCTGTGCATGCCAGCAAACATCTCTGCAAGTACATCTGCAGCTCAGCGAGGGATTGCTGACTAGAAAGGAGCACCATAGGAACTGGTAACAAATTATCGTTTATTACATCATTTGCTACAGTTTGTATTGCACTTAAATAACCCAACCAGAGACAACATAATATTATTGTAACATCATTGTAGCGACCATTGCTACAACATAAAGGACAGTTACATTTAATAAATTTATCGGTGTCCATCAATGGATAGAACTTGCAGTACTAATAATAACTAATATAACAAAAGTGGCATATAGAACATTTTGCATGATGTCATATATTAATATTTTTTTATTTGTATTTTAACATTGTTTCTTCTCCCACAAGGGCCCAGTGAGAGTGGAATATAAGATATAATACATTTTTTATAAATATTGGAATAATTGAAGCACGGTCTTATTGTAATATTATTACTATTTAAACACTAACCTTGAGGTGGGGGATTCTGTTTTTCTGTTCTTTTGAATACAACAATGCGTTTGATCCTTGGTTAAACTTTTGAGGGCAAAGAAACCTGCTAAAAGTTCTAGACCGTTTATATGTAAAAGGGATTTCTGTTTGGACCATTTCCCTCCTGTGGAAAGTGGATCACATCGAGCAACCCAACCTAGGCGGCTGGCATCAGATTCCATGATCAAGTCTGCAATGGGGTTGAAAGTTTTCCGTTCCATGACTGTATATGTTGGAGCCACCAGAGGAGTTCTTCCCTGGTTTCTGAATTGAGAGTTATCTCATCAGAATATCCAAGCCCTTCTCTGAAATGTTGAGCTTTGAGACGTTGAAGGACTCGATAATGGAGAGGTGCAGAAAATATTGCTTGAATAGAAGAGGAAAGAAGACCTACAATACAAGCGATAGGTCAAAGGGATATCAAGTGTTTGTTTAGAACAGATCATATTTCCGGATTAACCCCTTGCCGCAGAACGACAGGTATACCCATCTCTGCAGCACGGGAAGGTTATGAAGCGAGCTCAGGAGCTGAGCTCGCATCATGCCTGCACGGCCCTGGCTGCTATCAGCAGCTGGGACCCGTGGCTAATGTCGGACATCGCCGTTCTGGCAGATGTCCAGCATTAACTCTTTAGACGCGGCTATCAAAGTTGATCGCCGCGTCTAAAAGTGAAACTAAAATCATCCTGGCTGCTCAGTCGGGCTGATAGGGACATTGCGATAAAATCACGATGTCCCCATCAGCAAGGATGCAGCAGGAGGGTGTCTTACCTGCCTCCTGTGCGTCTGAACGGCGATTGATTGCTGCAAGCCTGAAATCCAGCTATAGCTGGATCCAGAGCTATAGCTTTGCAGTGATCTGTGTAAAAGATCAGTCTGTTCAGTGTTATAGCCCCCTATGGGAGCTATAACACTGCAGAAATAAGTGAACAAAAAAGTTAATAAAGATCATTTAACCCCTTCCCTAATAAAAGCTTGAATGACCCCCCTTTTCCCATAAAAAAAAACTGTGTAAATAAAAATAAACATATGTGGTATCGCCGCATGCGTAAATGTCCAAACTATAAAAATATATTTAACAAGAAAAAAGAGTGGTAGAGAGGCTCCTATTGACCTGGCAACATGAGAGCTGCCCAAATAACACCTATACCCACAGTGCCAAAAAATCTGAAATAGAATACAGAAATTGGGGCTTAGAGTCGTGAATATTAGGATAACGTATGTTTATTTCAGTATATAATGTATAAAGTTTGTATACTTGTGAACTGTGAATCACAGGGCCCTTGTGAACTGTGAATTCCGTTGATTCACAAGGGCCATGTGATTCACAGTTCACAAGTATACTAACTTTATACATTATATACTGAAATAAACATATGTTATCCTAATATTCACGACTCTGAGCCCCAATTTTTGTATTCTATAAAAATATGTTGTTAATTAAACTGCACGGTCAATGGCGTACGCCCAAAAAATTCCAAAGTCCAAAATAGCATATTTTTGGTCACTTTTTATAGCATGAAAAAATGAATAAAAAGCAATCAAAAGGTCCGATCAAAACAAAAATGGTACTGATAAAAACTTCAGATCACGGCGCAAAAAATGAGCCCTCATACCGCCCCATACATGGAACAATAAAAAAGTTATAGGGGTCAGAAGAGGACAATTTTAAACGTATAAATGTGCCTGCATGTAGTTATGATTTTTTTCCGAAATAATAAAAAATCAAACCTATATAAGGAGGGTATCATTTTAATCGTATGGACCTACAGAATAAAGATAAAGTGTCATTTTTTTTTTTTACAAAATGGCGTTTTCTTTTCCATTTTGTCACAATGATTTTTATTCCCCATTTTGCTGTAGATTTTTGGGTAAAATGACTGATGACAAAGTGGAATTGGTGAAGCAAAAAATAAGCCATCATATGGATTTTTAGGTGCAAAATTGAAAGGGTTATGATTTTTAAAAGGTAAGGAGGAAAAAACAAAAGTGGAAAAACGCTGTGTCCTTAACCAGATAACGACCATGGACATCTATGCTCATCCAATGGCCGTTAACGGGGTATGACGCGGGCTCCCGACCCGAGCCCGCATCATACCGGCCGGCCCCCAGCTGATACCTGTAGCTGGGGGCCAACGTTAATAGCCGACATGCGGCGATCGCCGCGGGCGGCTATTAACCCTTTGACAGCGGCGTGTAAAGGTGCCTGTATCCGGTCCCTGGTGGTCCAGTGGGGTGGATCGCCCCCCCCGCAGCGCAATCGCGGTGGGGGGGAGATCCACTGCTGATGATGTAGCCTGAGGGCTTACCTCTCCTGCGGCGGTGGCTCCTGTGCTCAGATGTCCGAACTGTAAAAATATATCGTAAATTAAACCGCACGGTCAATGGCGTACAAGCAAAAAATAGCGTATTTTTAGTAACTTTTCAGGCCATAAAAAAAGGAATAAAAAGCGATCAGAAAGTCTGATGAAAACTAAAATGGTACCGATTAAAACTTCAGATCACGGAGCAAAAAATTTGCCCTCATACCTGTCCGTACGCGGAAAAATAAAAAAGTTATAGGGCTCAGAATAGGACAATTTTAAATGTATTAATTTTCGTGCATGTAGTTATGATTTTTTCCAAAAGTACAACAAAATCAAACCCACATAAGTAGGGTATCATTTTAATCTACAGAATAAAGATAAAGTGTCATTTTTACCGAAAAATGTACGGCGTAGAAACGGAAGCATCCAAATTTTACAAAAAGGTGTTTTTTCTTCAATTTTGTCGCACAATGATTTTTTTTTCTCATTTTGCCATAGATTTTTCCGAAAATGACTGATGTCATTACAAAATAGAATTGGTGGCGCAAAAAATAAGCCCTCATATGGATTTTTAGGTGCAAAATTTAAAGGGTTATGGTTTTTAAAGGTAAAATTGAAAGTGCAAAAACACAGACGATCCCCCTGAAGGGAAAGGAGTGAGGTGGCAGGAATGCCACCCCTCCTATCCCTGCTATTGGGCGTCTAGAAGCGACTTCCAATAGCAGATCGGGGGCAGGGGGTTAACTTTTGTTTTCCCCGTTCTGCCCACCCACAATAGGTGGGCAGATCGGGGAAACAGAGGATCGGGGACGAAGTCCACTTACCCTGCGGGTGAGGCTGCGGGCGACGACCGGTGTCGGAGATCGGCGGGCGGCATGTCGTGCGGCTGGCTCCCTGGATCTGACGGAAGCCGGTAAGTTGCCTAGCAACATCTAGAGGGCTCCAGTTTGAGACCACTATACAGTGGTCTCTACACTGTTGCCCTCCAGATGTTGCATAACTACAACTCCCAGCATGCCCAGACAAGCTGTCATGCTGTTATTTGTAGTTTTGCAACAGCTGGAGGACTATAGTTTTGATATCAATGTGCAGTGAACTGTGGCCCTCTAGATCTTGCAAAACTACAACTACCAGCATGCCCACATAGCAGTTTGCTGTCTGGGCTTTGATTTGCAGTTTTGCAACATCTGGAGGTCCACAGTTTGGAGATCACTGTGCTGTGAAACACTTACTGAATGTCATTTTGAATACTTTGAGGGGTTCAGTTTTTATAATGGGGTCATTTATGAGGTATTTCTAATATGAAGACCCTTCAAATCCACTTCAAACCTGAACTGGTCCCTGAAAAATACCGATTTAGAATTTTTTTTGAAAAATTGGAAAATTGCTGCTAAACTTTGAAGCCCTCTGATGTCTTTCAAAAGTAAAAACATGTTAACTTTATGATGCAAATATAAAGTAGACATATTGTATATTTGAATCAATATATCATTTATATGGAATGTCTATTTTCCTTATAAGCAGAGAGCTTCAAAGTTAGAAAGATACAAAATTTTCTAAATTTTCATAAAATTTTTGAAGAAATGATGCAAGTATCGACGGAAATTTACCACTACCATAAAGTAGAATATGTCACGAAAAAACTATCTCGGAATCAAATTTATAAGTAAAAGCATCCCAGAGTTATTAATGCTGAAAGTGACAGTGGTCATAATGGGCTCCGTCCCCAAGGGGGTTAACATCTATCTTGATCAGCCAGTCGTCTTGTAATAATAAATCTCTTAAATCTCTTAACAGGTGTATGCCTTCCATCTTGAAATTATTTCTAGGTGAATGAGATCTCAATCTGTGGTGGAAAAGACTATTGGATGAGATTCCAGAATCTGTAAAGGTGGTGTTATAAATTCTATTTGGAAGCCTAGTACTGTGTTCAGAATCCATGCATCTGATGTAATCATGGACCAGGCATGGAAAAAATATGCTAGCCTTTCCCCTAGGGGTATGTAAGAAGAATATGGAAGAATTGCACTCAATCTTGAGAAGCCTCTCTGTCCTCTAGCCCTCCAAGGGCGGCCTCTGGTTGGAAAAAAAGGAGCTGTGTGGTATGAAGATGTTGGTAGAGAGTAGACATCTGTACGGGTAGGTTGGGGGCCTCTGTATGGAATTCTCTCCTGGGGTTGTCAGCTGGGGAACCGGCCCTGCCGTTTCCCAGCCCTACCAAAAACATGCCCTTGAAAAACTCTCTTAAGGGATGTTTGGGCCTTGTCCAACAAAGAAAATAGCCCTACATATTTATTGATCTCTTTAATATAAGAGTCACCAAATAGATGGTTATCAGCAGAGGGACCAGATTCTGAGTTTGCCAAATTGACCAACTGAGGGTCTTACTTCATTAAAATTGATCTTTTCCTCTCAATACACAGTGCCGCATTGGCATTTCCAAAAAGGCATAGGGTTCATTGAGCCCAACCTTGTAGAATGTGGAGGTCAATGGGGTTTCCTGATGATAAGGCTTCCTCTTTCATATCCAATATCCTGCTCAGGGATCCAAGAATATCTAAAAACTTATTTTGAATTGATCGAAAGGATCGATCCCCTCCCTTCTTAGGGGTTTTGCCTGATTTGGTTTGGTAACAGACTAGATCCAGATCAGGAGTGTTGGGGAGGGTAGGCCTGGGGCATTCCGATTTGAGCTTGCTACTAGCTGCCTTATCTAAAGGTTTCTTAACCCTGGAGCAAACATACTTAGAAACCTTTTGATGACGGGCCCATTCTCCCGATCGGGGGTGTTTTATATGACCAAGATAGAAGTAAGGGTTCCCTGCGCTGTCCAATAAAAGAGGTTCAGTAGAATCCTCCTCATCAAAATCTTCATCTGAGATATCCTCATATTCGGAATCTCTGATTCAGATATAATAGCATTATACGCAGAAGAGGATTGCTGAGGAGACATATAGATATTGCTTTCTTTTAAGAGGCTGTAGATGCTCGCTTACATTTGGCTTTCTCGGGGTGGGATGCAAATTAAATGCATATAGAATTGTGCTTTTTGATAAAGCTTTAGCATCTACCTGATCCCCATAATCTCTAGACATCTTGAATTGTTTACCAATAGCGTGATCGGTAGAAATGTGGCATCTCTTTTGAGTGGCCTTCCCTTTCTTTAAACCACCTGCCATATGTGAAGTGGAATCATCTGCTGACCAGAATAAATCTGACGGCGTTGATGGATCTTTCTGTGTTGATTCAATGGTTTTTGAGTGATTTATCGCTATAGCAACAGATTTAGTAATTACATCCTGCATGGATGACATATCAGACCTAACTGATATCTGCACTGACTTGCTGACCGATTGATCTACCAAGGATTGTAAAGTATTTTCATCCACTAATTCAAGATTCTGTGTCTCAGATAATTTAGTGGGTTCTTCATTTGCCATGACAGCGCTAAATGGGAAAGACGTATAGGGAAAAAAATTAATAAGTATGTTTCAATTAAGGAAATTATTTAAATAGATAAATAAATAAATTATTATAACATGTGTATATAATGAATTAATATATAATATATATTTCTGTAATAATTGTTAATATATAAATATATATCCAATTTAATTAAATAATTAATTGATAAAAAAAATAAGTAAATAAATATGAAATGACACCCTAAAATGGGGGCATAAGGTAATGGATAATGAGAATATTTAAGAGGAAACAATATGAATGAATTATAAGGATATGCTGCAGTTAGCTACTTCTGATAGGAGGTGGCTCCTTAACACAGGGGATAAGTATATATGGGTATGCCAGGTATATGACAGGCTAATATTAATGCCGGCTGATAAGAAGATATAGTGAGCACTCATCAGAGTTGAAAGGGGAAGGAGCGCGGGTATGTTGTATCTGACACAGGGTTGCGACGTCGGACACAGAGAAAATGTAAGCGTGGGAAAAACAGCTGATCACCAGCCTTGACAGGAACTCAGTAATGCAGCGGGGCCGCGGCTGAAGTACCCTTACGCGCTGAGGGAAAAATTATGAGGGGATATAGATTTTTATAGGAAAATGAAATAATAATGAAATAATGATGATGTTAAAATATTATGATTTGTATTAGAGGGAAAATATAAAATATTTGAAATAGAATAGATTTAAAATAATGAAATAATGATGAATTGATTTGTAAGTATATCTCTGACTAGAAATTAATTATCATTAGTAAGAATATAATTAACTAGCTTTTGCCCGCGGCTTTGCTCGCGTTAAATTTGGGGTAACATAGATCTACTTTTTACGATCCTAGTAATGAGGCTGCTCTGGGTAAAGTCTACGGGCATCTAAACAACCCGAATTCTAACAAACATTACATCTGCTGTTCCATGGAATTGAAGATCGACATCCTTTGAGGACTTCTACCGAGTCTGCTCGCAAGGCCTTTGGAGTGCTGAAAGAGGACAAAAATTAGGAAACGCCTTTAGAGGAATCTGCATTGTACAATTCTCCTTTCTAGCTGCAAGAATTATTTACCACAATGTTAGTTGTTAGTTCTCTGTTTCTTGAAGCCATCCAACATTTCAATGTACTTACGCAGCCAAAATATTGATAGTACCTTTTTGTATACTACATTCCAGTTTGTGCCCTCAGTTGCTAATATGACCAGGCTGTTAGGTGAACTAACTCTTGAGCAGGCCACATAAAACTGGCAGTGCGAGAAGCAGTCCCTACTAAGATCAATTCCTGCAGTTTTCAGTGACTGACCCTGTGACTTATTAATCGTCATTGCGAAACAGACCTTAAGAGGAAACTGCAGCCTTTTGAACTCGAATGGATAATCCGACGGTATAAGTGGTATTTGCGGTATAAATACAGATTCAATTTGAGCACAACCAGTAAATAAAGTGGCCTCTACCACGTTTTTATGTAAGGCTTTCACACGCAACCTGGTCCCATTGCACAACTTGGGCGGATTGAGATTTCGCAGTAGCATTACTGGAGCACCCACTTTGAGGATAAGTTGTGTGGGACGGCATACCAGGTGGGTTTAGAAAATGTAGAAACTCCACAGGATAGTATACAGCATCATCAGTATCGACTACAGTGTCCACAGACTTGTACTGGTATCCTGCACCTTTGAACGACTTCAACAAAATGTCATTGATCAGAGAAGGCTGATCATTTTTAGGTGTCAAAATTGCGTGTTCGCACAGCCACTCCATGGATTTACTGTGTAGATTTTGGACATCCTGGTATATTCGGGCTATGAGATCGTCAACAGTTGACACTGTTACGCCTAGCGCTCCGGGTCCCCGCTCCTCCCCGGAGCGCTCACGGCGTCTCTCTCCCTGCAGTGCCCCGGTCAGTCCCGCTGACCGAGAGCGCTGCACTGTCATGGCCGTCGGGGATGCGATTCGCACAGCGGGACGCGCCCGCTCGCGAATCGCATCCCAGGTCACTTACCCGTCCCGGTCCCCTGCTGTCATGTGCTGGCGCGCGCGGCTCCGCTCTCTAGGGCGCGCGCGTGCCAGCTCTCTGAGACTTAAAGGGCCAGTGCACCAATGATTGGTGCCTGGCCCAATTAGCTTAATTGGCTTCCACCTGCTCCCAGACTATATCTGCTCACTGCCCCTGCACTCCCTTGCCGGATCTTGTTGCCTTGTGCCAGTGAAAGCGTTTAGTGTGTCCAAAGCCTGTGTTACCTGAACTTCTGCTATCCATCTTGACTACGAACCTTGCCGCCTGCCCCGACCTTCTGCTATGTCTGACCTTGCCTCTGCCTAGTCCTTCTGTCCCACGCCTTCTCAGCAGTCAGCGAGGTTGAGCCGTTGCTAGAGGATACGACCTGGTTGCTACTGCCGCAGCAAGACCATCCCGCTTTGCGGCGGGCTCTGGTGAACACCAGTAGCCTCTTAGAACCGGTCCACTAGCACGGTCCACGCCAATCCCTCGCTGACACAGAGGATCCACTACCTGTGAGCCGAAGCGTGTCAGTAGATCCGGCCATGGATCCCGCTGAGGTGCCGCTGCCAAGTCTCGCTGACCTTACCACGGTGGTCGCTCAGCAATCGCAGCAAATTGCCCAACAAGGACAGCAGCTGTCGCAGTTGACTGCCACGTTACAGCAACTTCTGCCTCTGCTACAGCAGCAACCATCTCCTCCGCCAGCTCCTGCACCTCCTCCGCAGCAAGTGGCCGCTCCTAGCCTCCGCTTGTCCCTGCCGGACAAATTTGATGGGGACTCCAGACTCTGCCGTGGATTTTTGTCTCAGTGTTCCCTGCATATGGAGATGTTGTCGGACTTGTTTCCTACAGAACGGTCTAAGGTGGCGTTCGTAGTGAGCCTTCTTTCAGGAAAGGCCTTGTCTTGGGCCACACCGCTCTGGGACCGCAATGATCCTGCCACAGCCACAGTCCAGTCCTTCTTCGCTGAGGTCCGTAGTGTCTTCGAGGAGCCAGCCCGAGCTTCTTCTGCCGAGACTGCCCTGCTGAACCTGGTCCAGGGTAATTCTTCAGTGGGCGAGTACGCCATCCAATTTCGTACTCTTGCTTCCGAATTATCATGGAATAACGAGGCTCTCTGCGCGACCTTTAAAAAAGGCCTATCCAGTCGCATCAAGGATGTGCTGGCCGCACGAGAGATTCCTGCCAACCTGCAAGAACTTATCCATTTGGCCACTCGCATTGACATGCGTTTTTCTGAGAGACATCAGGAGCTCCGCCAGGAAAAAGACTTAGATCTCTGGGCACCTCTCCCACAGCATCCTTTGCAGTCTACGCCTGGGCCTCCCGCCGAGGAGGCCATGCAAGTGGATCGGTCTCGCCTGACCCAGGAAGAGAGGAATCGCCGTAGGGAAGAAAATCTCTGTCTGTACTGTGCCAGTACCGAGCATTTCTTGGTGGATTGCCCTATCCGTCCTCCACGTCTGGGAAACGCACGCACCCAGCTCACGTGGGTGTGGCGTCTCTTGGTTCTAAGTCTGCTTCTCCACGTCTCACGGTGCCCGTGCGGATTTCTCCTTCAGCCAACTCCTCCCTCTCAGCCGTGGCCTGCTTGGACTCTGGTGCCTCTGGGAATTTTATTTTGGAGTCTTTTGTGAATAAATTCCGCATCCCGGTGACCCGTCTCGTCAAGCCGCTCTACATTTCCGCGGTCAACGGAGTCAGATTGGATTGCACCGTGCGTTACCGCACAGAACCCCTCCTGATGTGTATTGGACCCCACCACGAAAGGATTGAGTTATTCGTCCTTCCCAACTGTACCTCTGAGGTCCTCCTCGGTCTGCCATGGCTCCGGCTTCATTCTCCCACCCTTGATTGGACCACCGGGGAGATCAAGAACTGGGACTCTGCCTGCCATAGGAAGTGCCTCTCCCCCCCTCCCAGTCCCGTCAGGCAAGCCTCAGTGCCTCCTCATGGCCCCCGTCCTGGTGACACACTGCCCCGTGCCAGGCTTCGCCCTCTGCCCTCCCTCCCCATTCCCACTCCTGCTGTACTGCCTGCCGTTGAGGAAACCCTCCATTCTTTCCCGGTGTCCTCATCCCAGGGGAGGCAGTTACCGGACAAAGAAAAGGGGAGACCTAAGGGGGGGGGTACTGTTACGCCTAGCGCTCCGGGTCCCCGCTCCTCCCCGGAGCGCTCACGGCGTCTCTCTCCCTGCAGCGCCCCGGTCAGTCCCGCTGACCGAGAGCGCTGCACTGTCATGGCCGTCGGGGATGCGATTCGCACAGCGGGACGCGCCCGCTTGCGAATCGCATCCCAGGTCACTTACCCCTCCCGGTCCCCTGCTGTCATGTGCTGGCGCGCGCGGCTCCGCTCTCTAGGGCGCGCGCGCGCCAGCTCTCTGAGACTTAAAGGGCCAGTGCACCAATGATTGGTGCCTGGCCCAATTAGCTTAATTGGCTTCCACCTGCTCCCAGACTATATCTGCTCACTGCCCCTGCACTCCCTTGCCGGATCTTGTTGCCTTGTGCCAGTGAAAGCGTTTAGTGTGTCCAAAGCCTGTGTTACCTGAACTTCTGCTATCCATCTTGACTACGAACCTTGCCGCCTGCCCCGACCTTCTGCTACGTCTGACCTTGCCTCTGCCTAGTCCTTCTGTCCCACGCCTTCTCAGCAGTCAGCGAGGTTGAGCCGTTGCTAGTGGATACGACCTGGTTGCTACTGCCGCAGCAAGACCATCCCGCTTTGCGGCGGGCTCTGGTGAACACCAGTAGCCTCTTAGAACCGGTCCACTAGCACGGTCCACGCCAATCCCTCGCTGACACAGAGGATCCACTACCTGTGAGCCGAATCGTGTCAGACACAACTGTAGCAAGGTCCGACAGGATCGCAATCTTGCCTTCTGATTCCGGATATTCTCCATTTCCTATTTTAAGGAGAAGATTGAAGAATTGTCCAGCACAAACATCGCCGTTCAAATGCACCCGCATGTTTTTGTTAAGGTGGAGTTTTTTTTAATAAGGGCCAAAGATTTGACGCTTTAATGCAAGCCTTAACTTTGTCAGCTCGAGATCCTCTCCGAACTACCGGCAGAGTCTGAAGGAAGTCTCCAGCTAATAATATGGTCATGCCCCAAATCATGTCATCGTTTCCTCTGATGTCCTTTACAGTTTTGTTAATTGCTTTGAAACCTCCTTTATGTGCCATTGTGCTTTCGTCCCAAACTATAAGTTTACAATCGCAAAGTACTTGGGCCGCATTACTCTGCTTTGATACAAAGTGGCATTTCGGCATGGGTGAGATTTAGCGGTAGCTAGAAGGCGGCGTGAGCTGTTTTCCCTCCATCCAACAGTGTTGCTGCTATCCCTGACGATGCGACAGCTAGGGCGATGCCACGGTTACTCCTTACTTTAGCCAACCGCAGATTAATAAGGAAAGTCTTAACGGTGCCGCCAGGAGCATCCAAGAAAAATATTTGCCCGATTCCTTCCTCGATACTGCCAAGAATCTGCTGGTATACGTAAAGCTGTTCACTCGTAAGTCGCTTTTCATTATTCGACACTACCTCAGACAGGGCGCAAGAATCCTAATTGGTCTCCCTCAGATATTTGCGATTATCCAAATTTTGGTTGAGGTATCCCATATTGTGTCAAATGTTGTCCCACTTGAGCTAACACTGCTTCTTCGATTAGTATCAAGCATCTATTGTAGATCTCGTCTATAAGCAGCTGCGCACCACCTTGCAACTCTCTCTCCAGTTGTTGTTTGATGTCCTCTGAGAGACTGTCTTTGTATTTCTCCCAAAGACTTAAAGGATAAGAAAGCTGGCAAAAAACTATTATAAACAGCTCTCGGAGATTGAAAGGAGCCTCACACAATGCAGCTTCCTCTAAAGTTGCCTCCCAATGTTTGTCATCTCCCAGCAATCCTAGGGCATTACACGCAGACTGAAATGTTGGATGGAGGACACCAGTCACAGTCTTCAAGTCCTCAAAGGATGTAGGCCCTCTAACCTCATGGAGCAGCAAACACAAGTGGTAGCACTATCTATTGTTGGGATGAATCGTGTAGACTCTACCCAGAGCATCATCTTTTTTTTAGTCCGGGCAAACCCCCTTTTCCTCCTAGAAAACTTTTTGCTATTAAATTCAAAGTAAGAAGGGGCTTCAGAGTACAGCAGCGTTTTTGCGAAATTTCCGATTTACAGATTTTAAAAAAAAAAGCTAGTACTGTTGTCTGAGGTGGATTGTTCACTTTGTCGGACAGGTTAGTAGAGGTAAAGTAAACATGTTGACCGTTTACAAGATGAACAGCGATATGTATGATAGGAGAGAATCTTTCATGTAGAGGAAATCTTAAGATCCTCCAAACTGCTTCAGAACTACTTTTATATCGGCCAGTTTCATAGATTTTCACCTCATCTTTCTCATTCTCCAGAGCAAATGCTGCTTGATCACTACCCTTATTTACGTACTTGCAAATATGTTTAACAGAGTTGCAGTACTCTACATTAATATGAGCATTGAAAGTATGTAACAGAATAGGACTGTAAGGCACTACCCAGCGGTTATCCGACTCAATATCTTTCATTTTTATTTTTATTGTGTGACCCCCGTCATCTGGCAATCTTCTCCTATATTGCGGATATCCATCGTCTCCTGTTTGGGTGTCCTTAAGAAGTGGTCGTGCATATTTCTTACTGCAGCTTTTATCTTTCATACAGGGAGATTTGTAGTTTAAGCTACCGTTAAGGCCATGAGAAGAGGGTCTTGCTCAGGGTTAGGTATTTCTGCACAGATTACATTGTCAATTTTGTCTGGGGTAATACGTTGCTCTATCCATAGCAAGATGTGAATGTGAGGAAGACCTCGTTTTTGCCACTCCACTGAGTATATAAAGCAACGCATTTCCCCAAACAGACAGCCTTTATATATAAGAGCCATCATCTTTTTCACCTTTAGGTAGAATACCCTGGCTATGATGTCATGTCGATCGTTTGGCTTTTGGCCAGGTAAAAGTACATTTGTAATGTCTTGCCAACAGGGATTACACATAAACGTGATAAAGAGGTCAGGGCGGCCATATTGACGCACGTACGTCATAGCGTCTTAGGTACACTCATGCATATAGTGGGGTCCTCCAGTAAAAGATGATGGAAGCACTACCTTTTGACCCAGCTGCTCACATCAACATCTTGTCTCCCTATAGCTTCCCGTAAGTGTATGTAGCTGTCAGCTCTTAGTTGCGCCTGGTTGTTCCTGATGTAGGCCAACCTTTCCGAATCTATTCTGGCGTACATATCAACCAAGAACTGACTAAACAGAGAACGGAAATACACCAGGTGATTATCTTCACCGTGTCTAATCATGATAGGAAAATAATAGAAACTCGCCACAGAGACTGTCTTTGTGAGTATTATTTTGGTCTCGGGATCACGTTGAGGTAAAGAAATGGAGTATCCGTCTTCGCCATAACTAAATAAAAGCAGAAACTGTAGGGTATCGTACGAACAGTGGATCTCGCTAATGCACTGCAATTTGTTATCGTGGCTCTCAAGGACAATGTCACGTTTCTCAAATTGTTGGCCAACTATTACTAAGGCCACTTCGTTTGAAGTAGGGGCATTGAAACGCCCTCTGTGGCATTCTTGCGGCTTCTTCTTGGCATTGATGACTACTTTGAATGTGTCAGAAGTCTCAGGCACTTTGTCTAGGGCGACTTTGTCTAGGGCGACTTTTCAAGACTAAGCCAGGTTTTACATCAGTAAAGTTACTGCACCTCAATCGTACTTCTCTATCGTCCTCACCAACAAAATATGTTTGTAAGAATTGTGGTTCTTGTTGAGGTGTTCATGTTCTGGATGTTAATCCATTATCAAACTGTAGAGAGGCTCAGCTAACTGTTCATAGGGCTGAAGCTGAACCTTACCAGTGCTACAGCACATGCCAGGTGCCTCCTCCTTCCACTTGAGAGCATTACACCACCGACACCTGCTGCTCATGGCACCCAAGACCACCATGCTGTCGCTTTCATACTCTATATTGATGTCATATGCCATACCAGAGAGAGCTTTGGTTTTCCAGGAATGTCCCTTCCTTTCTGCTCGTATTCCAGGATTATTTTGCTCATATCGAGACTGCGACTTCCTATGTACCTCAGGGGTGAGCTTGTTGGTACCTAGCCACTGCTTCTCTGCTCATCACAGCATTATTTTTTTGATACTTGGACACAGCAGCATGGTTAACTGCAGGTTTTTTTTTTGTACATACTTTTTCGAAGCTTTTCGTAGTTGTTTCCTCCGAGTAGAATCGGTGCATCTGGCACGACGTCTTTTTACAGCATTTGATAGGATTGCTACGAGATTATGACTGCGGTAAGTTGTTATCTGGTTCTGATGGGATTGGTTAGGTAGGCGGTGAAGTTGACGGTGAGGTAGATGGTGTGGTAGAGGGGGAATTAAGCACTTCACTTCTCCTCATAGTGAACTTCTTGGTGACAACAGGGAGACGTGCAGAAATGCAGGTGGACTTGCAAAACGTTGTAGCTACTTCACAACGTTTGTATTCATGGGAATGGCCATGTGACAAATCATGTGAAAATCGTAGTAGTCCCACTGGGTTACCTGCAGTACCACAACTTGTGTACAGCTCACCGTTATGGTAAACTTCAAAGACGTATGAAAAAAGTTGTCCAGCAGCTTCCAGCTCACATAAACTACCATAAGTAAAAGAGATTGACATGTCACTGTAGTACTCTGCGGCACTAAAGTAGTTGTTCCCGTTACTATCGTGGGACATAATGGAAAACTGTTCCCAGATAGCTACTACATGGCTAACGATTTGCTCGCGAACCTCCCTGGCCATCACTTTTGTGTCATACAATATATAACAAATGGCCCGAAACAAACAGGCTCCATCTCCAATTACAGGAATAACGTTGTGGGACACCATAGTCCCATCTTTTTTCAACAATTCTACATTCATTGTGATAGATACCAAACTAAAGGTAAATTATAGTCAGAATAAAGAAACAAAAAGGGGGAACCTGCCTTCTCGCGCTGCTTATATACTGTCTGGGTGCAGCGCTTACACATTTTTTTGTGTTTTGATTGATTTTTCTGAGGATTATTATTATGTAAATACAGATACAGACAGACATTGTTTTTATTTAAGAGTAATGGTGCAAATTTTCTAATTCAAAAATCAACCTAATCTTAGTTCATACAAACTTTGAACCCCAGTTTCACCCCTTCAGGGGTGGAATTTTAGAAAATTTAGAAAAAACATTTGTTTCTTTATTTCTAATTGTTAGCCTAAAAACAAAGTTTCATGCTTCTAGCTTCAAAAATGACAGACTTCCATACAAACTTTCAACCCCTTTTTCAGCTATCACGCCCCCTCCCATAGGCTTGCATTGAGGGGTGGAGCGTGATGTCACACGGGGGCGGAGGTGTGACGTCACACGCCGCCGGCCCCGTGGTCGCCGGTAATCAGAGAGGACTGATTTTAACTGGGGTGCTGCATGCAAGATCACGGGGGTCCCCAGCGGCGGGACCCCCGTGATCAGGCATCTTATCCCCTATCCTTTGGATAGGGGATAAGATGTCTAAGCGCCGGAGTACCCCTTTAAGGGTTGAATTTCGAAAAATCCTTTCTTATTCCTCGTCTATGTCTTAAAAACACCTGTGAAAAAATTCAGCTTTCTAGGTCCAAGGGTTTAGGCTGGGCGTTGATGAGTCAGTGAGTCAGGCCTTCTCTTTTTATATATATATATATATATATATATATATATATATATATATATATTAATACCAATGACGATCATATATTAATAATAAATGAAAATATCATATATATATATATATATATATATATCAGAGAATAAAGAGCTACTAGTACTTATCTCAACTGAAGCAGCAAAAAAAAAAGAGGACGTTGGTTTATTCGGTTGGGATAATATGCTACTGGACTGTCCTGTGATTGGCAATTTACATATTTTTCTTGGCAACTGTATTTTAACTCTTTGTTTGCTGCTAAAGGGAAAATTTAAGCATAATGTGAAGTCTCCTGTCTTGTGATAAAATTTGATTTTTCGAATAATATTTATATAGTCCACATTTTTTATTAATATGATTTACTAATAGAATGTATAGCTTATTTAATTGTCACGGCCTTCATTTTCCTTGGAAAATAACTCATAACAAATAAGACACTTGTTTTTTCATCATTAATTAATGAGAGTCAAAATTTTAATTCTATAAGAAACATCAAATCCACTCTTTCAGATGAACAAATTATGTTAAATCCTACATTAGTATTTGCTGGAGGAACCGTAATCCAGAATTAATTTTATGATGCTTTAAATAACAGTAATTTTCCACTATGTACATATAATGAACAGTGCTGGCAATTTACACAAAGCTAATTTCTGATAAGACTGCGCCCGGGGAAAAGAAAATCTTTACAGTATATGAGTTACTTATGCAAAGTCAATTCTTCCCACAGCAATCACATCTGTGGATTTCATTCATTATGCAGTCATCAATCAGCCCGTTTTCCTGTTCTGAGCTTCTGAAATAATTCTTCTTGCTCTTACATTATTTATTATGTGGTTTGGTCAAAAGGCAGAATAATTATATGCAGCAATGCAAACAGCAACATTCTGAAACACAAAATACTGGGTAATTGGGTATGAAGTGTATGCTTTTTATTTTACAATTATGTATAATTTTTTGGGGTTCATAAAAGCATTATTTTACTTTACATAGTTAAAAATTGTTTTTTTGTTTAATTAAAATGTTCAAGAGTTTATTAATATGATGGAGTTTATTAAAATGAATTAATTAAATTCAAAGCACAATCGATCAAAAATGCATCATATTTAACAATATCCAGGATTTAGAATAGTTTATATCCTATTGCTTTGGAAAATACATCTAGGTGGCTCCCATGGGGTCCTTAGTATTAGAGGGCCCAATCTTTCTCCTTTTGAGTGGTGAGAACCACTGCAGATCTCCCTGCACTGGTGTATTGTTAGCAAAAAAGGGGCAGGGAAGCAATAATTGGCACAAGATCATATATTTCTTCTCTGTTCACTGCTGCTTTGCATGCTGTACAAAGTCTTTCTGAAGCCCTCTCAAGACACAGATTATACATGCATTGAAGTTTTTTTTTCCTCTGTATTGAATGCTTTTTATACTGAAAAATGCATGATTTCTTATACAATTCTTTCATGCTTCTTACTAGAGTGGTGTAAAACTAATACAAGATTTTGTGACATTAATCGTTGAAATAGAACCTCCTGAGTTGGAGATATATATATAATCTATATCTATAAAACTCAATGGCCCTCATTTACTATTCTAAACCTGACCTCTTTTGTCGGGTTTTTTTGTCGCATCTTTGTCTGCGCCATGTCGCTGACATCGTGCGCCAGTCTGCGACACGATGCAACATTTTTTCTCGACGGACCTGATGTGGATTCTCCCAAACCCAAAAAAGGGGCGTTACCCGACATTTCTGAGCTTTCCCACGTATTTATTAAGGTTTCCAACCCGAATTTGTTGTATTGTTGTGGATTTTTTCCCGCCAGCTCAGAGGAGTTGGAAACCAAAACCAACAAAACCCACGTGCGACAAACAGGATGCGACATAATAATAAATACCAGGGGAAAAAAGCAGTCGGGTAAGAAAGCAACATAGACTTACAACCCGATTTTCTTAGTAAATGAGGGCCAATGTGTGTATGTGTGTGTATGTTTCAGCATCACGTCCAAACTGCTAAGATATTAACATGAAACTTGGCACACATGTTACTTTTATGTCAACAACAAACATAGGATAGGTCATTTAACCCTTACTTACCCCCATTTTCCAGGGTCGGGGGTTTTGTTTAAAGTCCCATACAAGTCTATGGGAAATATATATTACTGCATAACTTCCAAACGGCTGGAGATATTTTGATAATACTTGGTCACATGTTATTTATATGTCCACTTAAAATATAGGATAGTTAATTTAACCCTTAACTACCCCCATTTGTGAGGGTCGGGGTTTTTGTTTAAAGTCCCATGCAAATCAATGGGAAATGTATGTTCCCACATAACTTCCGTACGGCTGGCGCTTTTCAATAATACTAGTTAAATTAATAGTTAAATTAACCCTTACCTACACACTTTTATAAAAGGTTTTTGTTTCAAGTCCCATGCAAGTATATGGGACTTCCAGTACCTTACTCCACAAGCTCTGCTCTGCATCTCCTGGTGAATGTGTCAATCCGGCTTGCACACCACACCCCATCTCACAAAGACACACCCACATGTTAAGCTCCACCCCTTTTTATTATCTACCCTTTTTGTGCATCGGTCTGGCTTGCAAATCATGCCCAGTCCCACAAAGCCATGTTCCCTTCTATTTTTAGCTTACAATATCTTCCTCACAAATCAATCCCACCTGAGGACAGGATATGAAGATGGGATATGAGGTTGGGATATGAGGATGGGATATAAGGACGGTATAGGAGGTTGGGATATCAAGACGGGATGTGAGGACGGGATATGAGGTCAGGATATGAGGTCGAGATAGGAGGACAGGAAATGAGGTCGAGATAGGAGTCTGGATATGAGGACAGGATATGAGGTTGAGATATGAGGACGGAATATGAGAACGGGATAGGAGTTCGGGATAGGAGGATGGGATATGAGGTTCGGATATGAGGACGGGATAATAGGTCGAGATAGGACGGAATAGGAGGTCAGGATATGAGGAAGGGATAGGAGGTCGAGATATGAGGTCTAGATAGGAGGACAGGATATGAGGTCGGGATATGAGGACGGGATAGGAGGATGAGATATGAGGTTGAGATATGATGGAATATGAGGACAGGCTATGAGGTTGGGATACGAGGACGAGATATGAGGTTGAGATATGAGGACGGGATATGGGGTTGGGATATGACAACAATATATGAGGATGGGATATGAAGTCAAAAGCTTTCTCCTTTGTTGATTTTCCTCCCCAACGAGGATTAGGAAGGAAAAAATGGGCAACGCCGGGTACTCAGCTAGTATATCTATATATATATATATATATATATATATATATATATATATATATAAAACTCACCGTGTGTGTGTATGTTCCAGCACCACGTCCAAACGACTAAAGATATTAACATGAAACTTGGCACACATGTTACTTATATAGGATACAAACATAGGATAGTTGATTTAACCCTTACTCACCCCCATTTCCCATGCAAATCAATGGGAAATATATGTTCCCACATAACTTCCGTACCGCTGGAGATATTTCAATAATACCTGATATATATATTACTTATATGTCAAATAAAAATATATTATAGTTAAATTAACCCTTACCTACACCCTTTTATAAAAGGTTTTTGTTTCAAGTCCCATGCAAGTATATGGGACTTCCAGTACCTTACTCCACAAGCTCTGCTCTGCATCTCCTGGAGAATGTGTCAATGCGGCTTGCACACCACACCCCATCTCACAAAGACACACCCACATGTTAAGCCCCACCCTTTTTATTATCTACCCTTTTTGTGCATCGGTCTGGCTTGCAAATCAAGCCCAGTCCCACAAAGCCACGCCCCCTTCTATTTTTAGCTTACAATATCTTCATCACAAATCAATCCCACCTGAGGACAGGATATGAAGATGGGATATGAGGTTGGGATATGAGGATGTGATATAAGGACGGTATATGAGGTTGGGATATCAAGACGGGATGTGAGGACGGGATATGAGGTCAGGATATGAGGTCGAGATAGGAGGACAGGAAATTAGGTTGAGATAGGAGGTCTGAATATGAAGACAGGATATGAGGTTGAGATATGAGGACGGAATATGAGAACGGGATAGGAGGATGGGATATGAGGACGGGATAAGAGGTCAAGATAGGAGGACGGAATAGGAGGTCAGGATATGAGGAAGGGATATGAGGTTGAGATATGAGGTCTAGATATGAGGACGGGATATGAGGACGGGATAGGAGGATGGGATATGAGGTTGAGATATGATGGAATATGAGGACAGACTATGAGGTTGGGATACGAGGACGAGATATGAGGTTGAGATATGAGGATGGGATATGGGGTTGGGATATGACAACAATATATGAGGACGGGATATGAAGTCAAAAGCTTTCTCCTTTGTTGATTTTCCTCTCCAACAAGAATTAGGAAGGAAAAAACGGGCAACGCCGGGTACTCAACTTGTCTATATTTATATATATATATATATATATATATATATATATATATATATATATATATATATATTTATATAAAACTCAACGTGTGTTTATGTTCCAGCATCACATCCAAACGACTAAAGATATTAACATGAAACTTGGCACACATGTTACTTATATAGGATACAAACATAGGATAGGTGATTTAACCCATACTCACCCCCATTTGCCAGGGTCCGTGTTTTTGTTTAAAGTCCCATGCAAATCAATGGGAAATACATGTTCCCACATAACTTCCGTACGGCTGGAGATATTTCAATACCTGGTACTCATATTACAGGTCGGGATATGAGGACAGGAAATGAGGTCAGTATAGGAGGTCGAGATAGGAGGATGGGATATGAGGACAGGATAGGAGGTCGGTATAGGAGGTCGGGATAGGAGGTCGAGATAGGAGGTCGAGATAGGAGGTCGGGATAGGAGGTCGAGATAGGAGGTCGAGATAGGAGGTAGAGATAGGAGGTCGGGATATGAGGACGGGATAGGAGGTCAAGATAGCAGGTCGGGATATGAGGACGGGATAGGAGGTCAGGATAGGAGGTCGAGATAGGAGGTTGAAATAGGAGGTCTAGCTAGGAGGACGGGATAGAAGGTCGGGATACGAGGATGAGATAGGAGGTCAGGATAGGAGGTTGGGATATGAGGACAGGGTATGGGGTTGGGATATGACAACAATATATGAGGACGGGATATGAAGTCAAAAGCTTCCTCTGTTGATTTTCCTCCACAACAGGGATTAGGAAGGAAAAACCGGGAAATGCCGGGTACTCAGCGAGTGTATATATATATATATAAAACTCAATGTGTGTGTGTGTGTGTTTATGTTCCAGCATCACGTCCAAATGGCTAAAGATATTACCATGAAACTTGGCACACATGTTACTTATATGTCAACAACAAACATAGGATAGGTGATTTAACCCTTACTCACCCCCATTTGCCAGGGTAGTGGTTTTCATTTAAAGTCCCATACAAGTCTATGGGAAATATATGTTACTGCATAACTTCCAAACGGCTGGAGATATTTCGATAATACTTGGTCACATGTTACTTATATGTCCACTTGAAATATAGGATAGTTAATTTAACCCATAACTACTCCTATTTGTAAGGGTAAGGGTTTTTATTTAAAGTGCCATGCAAATCAATGGGAAATGTATGTTCCCACATAACTTCCGTACAGCTGGAGATATTTCAATAATACCCGGTACACATATTACTTATATGTCAAATAAAAATATATAATAGTTAAATTATCCCTTACCTACACCCTTATATAAAAGATGGGTTTCTGTTTCAAGTACCATGCAAGTATATGGGACTTCCAGTACTTTACTTCACAAGCTCTGCTCTGCATCTCCTGGTGAATGCATTTTATTAGTACAAAAACGGGTTGACAAAGCGTTTTGAGGGGACAGCACCCCTCTTCCTCAGTTCAAGGGGGGGGGACGACACTTAACAGAGGTGCCTTTTATACATGCAGACTGTGATGAAAAGCCTTTGAAGACTGCAGGGCCCTGGGGTAGGATCAGATGAACTTGTTTTAAAAAAGTTCATTTGTGACAGAAACCTTAAAAATTTTTGTGGATTGCGGTTGTAGTTAAAATGCATTTTGGTTATGACACATGGGGTTTCATTTTGAAGAGTTGAGGAAGATTTGTAGCGGGAGCACAGCCGGCGATACTGGTCGGCAGTGGTTTGCTGTGCTCTATGACTGTCGGTAGCAGAGGGCAACTGGCGTGGGCAAAATGCTGCTGTACGGCTAGTGGGACGAGTAAGTGGATGTTTAATTCAATGATTAGCGGTTGTAGTAGCGCGGCAGGTGGCTGCACTGTATTAAGTGTGGGGGAATAGTGTGCAGCTGTCCCGATGCTGCATGAAGCACAGCAGTGTGTGGATAATAGTGGTGGTGAGGGGACCAGTGCCATCATAATGGTTGGTGGGGGCAGGACCTTAACAGGGGAAAATCTGGCAGTTGCACTGGTGCGGAACCATCTCCCATGGAAAAACAGAATTTACGAGTACCAACAAGGGAAAATCCTTTCCAATAAAAAAACACCTTACATGTCAATCAAAATACATAATATATTTGATGGAGTGCAAATGCCAAAAGCAATGCGTAGGCAGAACAACACAACACTGCACACGAGACTGAATCAACACCGGGCAAACATCAAAAAAGGCTACCAACTCCATGGACTCTCACGCCACTGCAGCAGATACCACCCCGGGGGATAACAACCCCATGTCCATCCCTCCTATCGACCAAGTCCCTGGACATCTGACCAACAGGTTTGAAGCACTGGTAAAAAAAAGAGATGTTCTGGATCTACAGTTTGAAGTCATTACAACTGCATGGTTTGAATGAGATTACTGAACTAGTCCACTAACACCCCCCAAACAATACAGTCCTTACCCAGTCCACTGCCCCCACCCGCCTCCGGTCCCCCCCTTACGTCCACCCCAGCCCGTCCATGTCCCTGCCCTTTCCATGAATTACCACCACCCTATCCATATCCCCTCCATGTCCATACCCACACACATGTCCACCCCAACCAGCCCTGCCTTCATTACACCCATCCCTCTTACATCACCTTCAAGCCTTACATACACAAATGTGAATTAGTCCTTTTTTCTATACCCTGTCCATGTACATACATAAGAACATGTCCAGCATTAAGCCTCCATTCTGCTGCACAAGTCAGCGCTCCACACATCATGCATGTCACACCAATAGTTCCCAACCTTTCCCATCCACATTTTAGGAGCCCCACACCTGCAGCTCCACACACAGCACTCCTGCACCCTCCTGACCCTCTCACCCCCCTCATACATAGTACAATCTATCCCACTCCCCGCCGCCTGCATCCAATCACCAGTGCAACTGCCAGATTTCCACTGTTAAGGTCCTGCCCCCCACAACCCATTATGATGGCACTGGTCCCCTCACCACCACTATTATCCACACACTGCCTCGGCTGCTGCACTTCTCGCAGCATCCTGACAGCTGTGCACCATTACCCCACACTTAATACAGCGTAGCCACCCGCCGCGCTGCTACAACCGTTAACCATTGAATTAAACATCCACTTACTCATCCCACTAGCCGCACTGCAGCATATTGCCTAAGCCAGTTGCCCTCCGCTGCTGAAATCACGGAGCACAGCAAACCACTGCCGACCAGCATCGCCGTAGCGTAACTGCAGAGTGAGGCAGGCTGCGCTCCCGCTACAAATCTTCCTCAACTCTTCAAAGTTAAACCTCATATGTTGTGACCAAAATGAATTTTAACTACAACCGCAGTCCACAACATCTTTTAAGGTTTCTGTCACAAATGAACAAGTACACAAGTTTGCAAAAATGGAAGAGTAGTCAGCTCACCCGGCCACCGCACGGCAATGTAATCCTCCAAGGGTACGAAGAAAGCAGGTAGAGGCCAGCGATTATGAAACTTCACCTTTATTAGAACCACATAAAATCATCGACATGGAGAGACTTCAGTAAGACAGACATTTAAAATTCCAGGAATCAGCGCCAAGCATGATGCGTTTCAGGTCATGTGACCTTTCATCAGATGCATGGTGGGAAGCAGAAGGGTAGGGGAATAAATCCCAGCCTCCTAATGGAACAGGTGAGTAAAACATCTATCTTGTAATCACAGAGATTAACCCTGTCCGTTCCAAAAACAGAGGCACCCTTCTGCTAAACATAACAGGTATAAAATCATAAATCATTAAGCACCTATAACATAGTTATAAAATAAGTGCAAACAATGTATATGAAACCTGTATATTTTTAAGGAGACACAAAATGTAAGTTGGGAGGAAAAAGGTTGCAAAAACACTAATAAATAGTGATACAATGAATAATAATGTGTATGAAATATCAATGGCAACCTAAAACTATTTAGTAATGAAGAATGACGTCTGATTTTAAATTTAACCCATGTGGTTGAAATGTACGCAAAGAGTAAATCCAAAAGATTTCCCTATTGCGTAATAATTTGATACGGTCTCCACCTCTGTCATGTGAACAAACTATTTCAATACCGGAGAACGAAAAATGAGCTACATTACCGTCATGGACATTTTTAAAGTGTTTAGAAACATTTGATGCGTTAGTGTAAGAACCGCTGCCAATGGCTCTAAGATGTTCTTGAATGCGTTTTTTTTAAAGTTCTTTTAATGCTGCCAATATAAGAAACATTGCAGCTATTGCAATCTATTTTGTAAATTACGTGAGTAGATTCGCAATTAATAAATTGTTTGATCGGTACAGAATTCGAATCAGGAATTGGAATCGTAGACGTCTTGGCAGCATGTACACACACACAACGCATCTAGGTAAACCGCATTTGAAAAACCCATGTAATTTAATCCATGAACGAGAACTAGCAACAGATGCAAGTGGCAAGGCACTTGGAGATAAAAGATTACCTAGATTAGGGGCCCGTCTGCTCGAAAAATTTATACCACTTTTTAAATATTTATTAAGGATGGTATCCTGACATAAGATAGGTAAAAATTTATTAATAATGGATTTAATGCTATTAAATTCTAGACTGTAAGTGGTTGTAAAGGTAGGCTTAGATACCGTATTCGAAAATGTTTGATTAGGTTTTGGTGTGAGAAGACTATCTCTAGATTTTTGTAAAACTTTCTGTTTAGCTCTGTTCAGACACCAGGGCTGGTAGCCTCTCTGACCCAAACAATGAAAAATATTGTCCAATTCAATTCGAAAGGATTCGTCTGTGGAACAATTTCTGCGAGCACGAGTCAGTTCTCCCACCGAAACGGATAAAACCGTATGTTTTGGGTGGCATGACTGCGCGCAGAATGTTGTTACCTGCAGTCGATTTCCTGTAAGTGGAGGTGTGAATATGTCCCTGTCTGCTGTCAAGTAAAATATCCAAAAATGGAGTGACGGATTTGTGCCAGATTGATGTAAAAAAAAAATTATGAGGATTATTGTTAACATAGTCAACAAAACAGGAAGCATTGTGCTCTGAGGACGACCAAATTCTGATGACATCGTCAACATATCTTCCGTACCAAGCAATGTTGGAAAAGAAGGGGTTGATGTCAGAAAATATATATTGCATCTCCCACCAGTGGACAAAAAGAATAAAACGCCTATTTCTTCTACCTGTGGAGTCTGAAATCATCATCATTACAAAGTTACTTCCAGCAAGGAGAAACTGTACTTTTTTCTCCCCACACCACTGCAAGTTGTGGTCCTCTCCAGTTCATCACAAATCAGTCCCACCTGAGGACAGGATATGAGGTCTCCACGAAAGCACCCATGAAGTTACCTCCTCCTCCTGATTGGGACAGGAAAAAACACTGAGAGCTTAAATTCCTCACCCCTTCCTCTCCACACCAGTGTTTTTTCCTGTCCCTGTCATTGAACGAGCTGAGAGGTGCGGGGGACTTTTTTCCCCTGCAAAGAAATTGGAGGTCCTTACCGGGGCCTTTTTTACACTCGGGGTGCAGGCACCTCCTGTCATATTTTCTCCCTTGGGTCCGGTCTGGTCCGCTCTGTAGGTCTGCTCCGGGAGCATGGAGGCAGAGGGAATGCCACGGGAGCACTGCAGGTGTGGGGGATTTGGCTGTGTTCTTGCAGCGGTCTCTGCTTTCGGGGCGCAGGGCTTTACCTCGTGCGAGCGCTTCCTCGTTTATTTCTCCCGGCAAGGAGTTTTGCAAATCTCCTTCCGTCCGGAACGCTGGCATCTGATGTCACTTCCAGCCGCCCTTGCGCGGGGAATATGAATCTGGAGACCGGCTTTTTTGCTATAAGAAGCCCCTCTCACAGATGGAAGTTTCTCTACCTGATTCCAGCATTGGATACTACAAGGCTGCATCATGAGCTCGCCTGCAAAGGTTCCAGATCCTCCAGTGGTCCCAGGATCCGTGAGTACTGAGGGCCTATGGGTTGGCGTTATCCCTTTAATGACTCAGACTCTATCACTTGGGATACGATACCGTTAGTAGACGTCCCGGTTGCTAAAATAGCAAAGCGTACCTCTCTGCCTTTCGAGGACGTTACACAACTAAAAGATCCGATGGACAGCAAGGCAGAGAGTTTGCTAAAAAAAAGACCTGGGAGGCTGCTTCTTCCTTGTTAAGGCCTAGTATAGCCTCTACTTGCATGGCCAGAACTTTAGGAGTCTGTTTATACCAACTGGAATACCATCTCCAGTCTAACCCCCCCTAAAGACCTCTTCTTAAAATGGCTTCTAATTTTTTATCTGATGCCTCTGCAGAATCCGTTAAACTTGCTTCTCATACTGCTGTTTTGTCCAATACCACTAGGCATGTACTGTGGCTAAAATCTTGGTCGGGAGACATGACTTCTAAAAGTAGACTCTGCTCCCTTCCTTTCCATGGAAAATGTTTATTTGGTCCAGAGCTGGATTCCATATTGGACAAGCAGCAGACAAGAAAAAAGGATTGCCCTTAGATGAGGTCCAACCTAAGAAATCTCCTTTTCGTCTTTTCTCCCAGTCAGACCAAGCTTTCAGAGGAGGTAAAGGGAAAACAGGAAGGTGGTCTTACAGGAAGGGGGGTAGGGGTAGAAATATCTACACTAACCCTGGTCAGTCCTCTTACAACCCTAAACAATGACGCCAGGCCAGTGGAGGCAAGGCTTTCCCATTTTGCCCAAATGTGGGAGTCCTTCATTCCCAATCCATGGATTGTAGAGATAATATATCGAGGCCTTCGGATCGAGTTGTCATCACCTCCCCCTCAAAGATACGTTGTTATTCATCAGAGTCCAAAAAAACTGAAATTGGTTCTCAAGGGTGTTCAGGACCTTCTCAGCCTGGGTGCTATCCATAGGTTCCTCTCCTTCAGAGGGGCCTAGGTCATTACTCCTCCCTGTTTTTGGTCTCCAAACCAAATGGGAAATTCCACACAATTATAAATCTGAAACCCTTGAACAAATTTGTGGTTTACAAAAAATTCAAGATGGAATCTGTCAAATCTGCAGTTCAGTTGATAAAGGAGGGGGGGGGGGTGATGGTGACAATCGATCTTCGAGATGCTTATTACCATATTCTCATCCATTCAAATTCCCAAAAATATTTGAGATTTTCCATCCGGTGGGGGTCCAGGGTCCGCCACTTTCAGTTTGTCTGTCTCCCATTCGGCCTGTCATCTGCGCCTCGAATTTTCACCAAGGTCTTGGCAGAGGTGGTTGCCCTTTTCAGGAAGGAGTCTATTCTAATTATCCCTTATCTAGACGACATTCTGATAGTGGTGGACTCTGCTCCTCTATTGGAACTTCATTTACAGAGAACTACCTTTGTTCTCCAGAAGTTGGGCTGGATTCTAAATGTAGACAAATCAGATATGATCTTATTCCCAGTCTGAGGAAGATATTCCTGGGTACCCTCTTGGATTCAAGGATTCAGACCTCCTTTCATCAGGATTTCAAGAGGGTATTACTGCAGGCATTAGTGTCTCGGTTCCTAGGCCTCCACTCTTGTACAATCAGGATGGCAATGTCCACTCTGGGTCATATGACATTGTGCATCCAATCAGCAGCTTGGGCCCAGTTTCACTTCAGACCTCTACAAAAGTGGATCTTAGCCATTTGGGACAAGTCTAAGAAGCCTTTAGACAAAAGAGTGATAATTCCCACTCAAGTAGAAACCCATCTAAGATGGTGGACGTTAAAGAAAAATTTAGAGAAGGGAGTAGGTTGGTTCCAGACAAACCAGTTACTTATAACAACAGATGCCAGTGCATGGGGATGGGGTGCTCACTCAGAGACTCAAGTAGTCCAAGGGAAGTGGGATCCTCAGACAGCAAGAGAGCTACTGGTGATATGGATGACACTCCAAGAACTGGAGGAAAATTGTAAGAATCGCCATATCGTCATTTACTCGGACAACACGACTGCAGTAGCCTTTATAAGATGTCAGGGAGGCAGCTCTTCAATCAATTTCTCATAAAATATTTTCTTGGGCAGAAAACAAGGTAATTTCTATCTCAGCAGTCTATCTCAAAGGGGTCTGGAACTTGGAGGCGGATTTCCTAAGCAGACATATATTAGACCCAGGGGAATGGTCTCTAGCCCCGTGGGCATTCAGGATGATTACGGAGAGATGGGGGGTTCCTCAAGTAGATCTCTTTGCAACCAGGAGAAATCACAAGGTGGATCTATTCTATTCCCTAAATTCAAAAATTTCTCCTCTAGCAGTAGATGCTTTGGCTCAGGATTGGACATTCAGAATGGGATATGCATTTCCTCCCCTGCCTCTGATATCTCGGGTCCTTCAAAAACTAATGAACTGCCATTGCATTCTATTCCTAGTAGCTCCACATTGGCCAAAGAGGAGCTGGTTCTCTTTACTAAAAACTCTAAGTATAGAGGATCCCATGTGCCTTCCTCCTCAAAAGGATCTTTTGTCCCAGGGACAATCCTTTCATCGTCAGATCAAAAACCTTAGCTTTACGGTTGTTGCGGGTTTGGAGGCCTGGCGGTACGCGTTGCAACATCAAATTCTAAACCCATGCATATTGGAGAATGTTCCACTGGCGGTAGTCCAGTCCCTTATACCAACAACAGACTTTGCTGTCTGGATGAAGAAGGGTATTTTAACATTAGGAGACATTGTGGGGGATGTAGGACTGCTACCATTTGAACATATTACTAAAAGATTTGAAATCCCTCCAAAAGATTTTTTCAAGTACTTGCAGCTATGACATTGTGTCTCCTCTTTCGATTGGAGAGCTGAAGTAAAGTCAAGATATAATGAGTATTTCTTCAATAAAAGAGGGGGTAGAGGTGGGATATCCAGATCTTATAAAGCTTTACAACAAACAGATCCCAAAATAATGAATTTCCAGGTCAAATGGGAAATTGACCTAGGGTACTCTATCTCTGAAGAAACATGGATGGGTATCTTTACTATCCCAGTTAAGACCTCACATTGTCTCTCCCATTTGAAGTCATCGCGTAAGCTACTATATAGGTGGTACCTGACCCCGGTTAAAATGGCCAAATTTAATACATACTTGGCGGTGTAAGCTGGGGGTTGGTACACTAAAACATATTTGGTGGGATTGCCCACACATAAAAAGGTTATGGGATGAGATATATGAATTGCTGAAGCTATTGTGGGGGGAAACTACGGATGTCACCTGGGGGCCGGGAATGGCGCTATTATCAATGGGTTTGAATCACCTTCAACTGAAACACTCTGTGATAGCCTTCCATGTACTGGTTGCACCAAGAGAGAGGCGATAGCCAGTTGCTGGAGTAGCCAAACTCTTCCAAATATAATTTCCATTGTTAGAACATTGAAACAAATATGTATTATGGAGAAACTAAGATTAAATAGGATTGCGAAGGATAAGTCAAAAGATAAATGGCAGGAGATCTGGGAAATTTTTGAAACCCAATTAAATAAGTTGGTGTGAACCCCCCAAATACCAGGGGTGAACTCTGGGTGTGAGTTGAAAAGGGAGGCGGAGTGATAGTCATGCGAGAGGAGTAAGAGAGAGGGAGAGATTGTAGGATGCTGTTAAGTAGAGGTTTTGTTTCTTTTGGGTTTTGTTTATTATAACAATAATAAAATATATTAAACACTAAAAAAAACCTTAGCGTTACAGCATGGAAATTGAAAAGTCCCTTCTGTTGAAGGAAGGTTTCTCTGAAAAGGTAGTAAATACACTTCTATCTAGCCGTAAAGATACTACCATTAGAATCAATGCTAAAACCTGAAAGAAATTAATTTTTTTGGTGTGGGGATTCTTTTTCTATCAACACTTAGGTGATTCCTAAAATTCTAGACTTCCTTCAGCAGGGATTTGATTTAGGTCTCTCCCCTAGTTCCCTTAAAGTACAGGTTTCTGTACAGTGTTCTCTATCATGTAAAATTGACTGATAACATGTGGATTTCTAGATTTATTAAAGCATCCAGCAGACTCAGGCCTAAGACTCTAAATCTCTAAACACAGTTCTGGTGGCTCTTCCTCTGGATCCCTTTGAGCCTCTGGATTTTATCTCTGAAAAATTTTTGACTCTCAAAACTATATTCTTAAATGCCATCACTACAGCTAGAAGAGTAGGTGAGATTCAGGCTCTTTCTTTCCGGGAGCCTTGTATCAGAATTTTGGATGACAAATTATTTTTAAGCTTGATCCTAACTTTCTACCCAAGGTTGTGTCTACCTTTCATAGGTCACAAGATATTGTGGTTCCATCCTACTGTTCTAATGCAAAAAATGACCTAGAAAAATCATATAGTCTTCTGGATGTTAGAAGAGCTGTTCTCCTTTACATTGAAAGAACTAGTCAGTGGAGGAAGGATGATAATCTGTTTATTCAGTTTGCTGGCCCTAATAGAGGTAAAAAAAAAAAAAAAAAAAAAAGCCTCTAGAAATTCTATAGCCAGATGAATTAAGACCACAATTTCAGAAGCTTATGTGGCCAGAAGTAAAGCCCCGCCTATTCAATTGAAAGCCCATTCTACCAGAGCAATTTCCTCATCATGGGCAGAGAGAGGGGGAGCTTCTGTAGAACAGATTTGCAAAGCTGCCACTTGGAAAAACCTTCATACTTTTTCCAGACATTATAGAGTTCACGTTTTGTCTTCTGAGGATATGGCCTTTGGATGTAAAGTTCTCAGTGCTATAGTCCCTCCCTAATAAATTCTTTGGTATTTCTCATGGGTGCTGTCGTGGAGATGTGGTGGGTAATGGTGAACTATATTCACCGATAATTCCTTTTCTGGAAGTCTCCACGACAGCACTCATATATTTCACCCTTTGTTTTTGTTTTTATTGTGGTGTTTTAGTGCATGTTTTTCCTTTTCCTTCCGTGTTCTTTATAAATACACTGGTGTGGAGAGGAAGGGGTGGGGAACTCTTTGTGTTTTTTCCTGTCCCAATCAGGAGGAGGAGGTAATCTCATGGGTGCTGTCATGGAGACTTCCAGAAAAGGAATTATCAGTGAGTATAATTCACCATTATTTCTCCCCACACCGCCGCAAGTTGTGGTTCCCTCTAGTTCATCACAAATCAGTCCCACCTGAGGACAGGATATGAGGATGGGACATAAGGACGGGATATGAGGTCGGGATATGAGGATGGGATATGAGGATGAGGACAGGATATGGGGTCAGGATATGAGGATGGGATATGAGGTTGAGATAGGAGGACGGTATAGGAGGATGGCATATGAGGATGGGATAGGAGGACAGGATATAAGGTTGGGACATAAGGACGGGATATGAGGACGGGATATGAAGACAGGATATGAGGTCGGGGTATGAGGATGGGATATTAGGACAGCATATGAGGTCGGGGTATGTGGACGGGATTTAAATAGTGCACACCCATTACGTGTTACATATTAAAATAATGAAAATATGCAGAAAAACACATAAAATGCATTATTATGATAATTCAATAATACTAAAAACAAGAGCAACTAGTGTGAACTAAAGAAAAGAACCCAGTTCATTCCGACCATTCAGCCCAAGGGCTCTAAGTGCTTCGGCCCTGATAATCCAACGCTCCTCTGCGCATGCTAGGCTTTCATGTCTATCACCACCTCTTTTGGGGCACATAACCATTTCTATTTCTGCGAATTTTAATAGACTCACATCTCCTCTATGGACCAACTGCATGAGGGTTACAAATCTCTGTGCTCCTATACCTGTCCTTACGGACCTGAGATGTTCCTTGATGCGCACATGAAGCTTTCGCTGCGTTCTACCTATATAGTAGAATCCACAAGGACATATCATGCAATACACTACAAACGTGCTCTGACAAGTGATCAATTGTCTGTTGTTGATCCTACAAGCACCAAAGGGTAAGAGTATCACCTGTTAGATTTTTGTTACAGATGGAACAATTTCTACATTTCATATTACCAACTGGGGTTATGTTTTTTAACCAATGTTGTTTTTTGTCCTAGACATGCCTTTCATGTATAGTTTTTAAAACATTGCCAATGCTTCTACTGCATCTGAAATTGATTATAGGACTAGAGATATCAACTCCTTTTAAATCTTGTACCTGTTGTACAATGTACCAATTCTTTTGCAGTACTCCATTGATAATGTGATTCATCGGGGTCTTGGCAAACGAGAATAAAACCTTGCTTACTTTATTAGTCTGACTATCCATTATCTTTCTGTTCTTTCTGTTTCCAGACAGTAGGGTAGACCTATCAATCTGGTTAGCCTTCTCAAAAGCCTGATCAATAATTTTTCTGGGGTACCCTCAATCTATCCATCAGATTCTTAGCTTGCTCCAGGAAAACATCATGATCGTTGTTGATCCATTTAAGGTGAATAAATTGGCCATACGGTACACTATGTTTGATACAATAGGGGTGTAAACTGTCAAAATGTAACAGAGCATTTTTGGCCATGGGTTTCCTGAATCCAGATGTCATCAGTCTCCCATTCTCTACATGTATTTTAATATCCAGGAATTACAATGACTGATCACCAAAATGATAGGTGAAGATCATGTTGACTGTGTTGATGGAATTAAGCTCAGTGACAAAATCACAGAATTCTTGTTGTGTACCATCCCATACTACGAAGATGTCGTCCACAAATGTGTTTGATAAAGCGATTAGTGGATGAAAATATAATACATATAATAAGAAAATATATAATTACGCTCAATGATAGAAATAAATAAATTAGTGTACGTGCACGAGATGGGAGTGCCCATTGCTGTATTTTTGCTTTTAACACTCTCCGTTGTATGTGAAGATATTGTTTGTCAAAATAAGAGAAAGAGCCTTGCAAACAAAATTTACAAATCCTGGGGAGTTATCTGTACTCCCCAGTACCTCTCGGATCGCCTGTATACCCGCATCATAAGGGATGCGGGTATACAGGCTCTCCACATCAATTGAGGCAAGATGGTACTGATCCTGCCAGCAAAAATCTTCAAGGGTATCAATAGGTTGGCATTTCTTTCAATAAGGGGGATAATAGCCAGTCCAAATAAACGGACAGTGCCTCGGTCATTGAGCCAATCCCCTCCACAATGGGGCGGCCAGGGAGCTGTCTCAGTGACTTATGCACTTTAGGGAGAATATACCAGTGAGGGTATTTAGGACTATCTGGGAGGAGTCTTAGTGCCATC
This sequence comes from Hyla sarda, assembly GCF_029499605.1. Taxonomy (NCBI): domain Eukaryota; kingdom Metazoa; phylum Chordata; class Amphibia; order Anura; family Hylidae; genus Hyla; species Hyla sarda. The sequence continues at coordinate 83,931,888 of NC_079195.1, read as the reverse complement.
TTCTCAGAGATGATTCCCTTATCTGCATGTTTCTTTAGAAAAACATGCAGTCTTTCTTTGATTATTGAAGTTGGGTTAGAAGATAGTTTCTCATATACCATGAGGTTCCCTAGTTGGTTTTGAACTTCTGTGTTATCATTTTTTTTGTACCATACCACTACCCCTCCCCCCTTGTCAGCTTTTGAGACAATGATCTCCTCATGGACAGCGAGCCATTCTAATGCTCGTTCTTCAGCCCTAGAAATATTGGGAATGGGTTTGGGGTAGATAATGGCTTTGTTATCCTTTAACACTGCTTTATAAAATACATCAATGGAACTCCCTGGTACTATTGGTGGATTAAATTTAGATCTATTACCTCCGATAAAAGGTGTAGTCTCATCACTCTCATCTGACACACAGGCGCTCACCTCCCCACCTCCTACATCCCCCCTCTAAATTAGCTAATATTCAGGTGAATTGTACATCTTCAGATGTGAAGTCTTTCACTATTGAAAATCCTAATGGACCAATATGACAGGGAACATCACCTTCAATAACAGATCTAAAATTGCTGGCATTTTTATTGGGTGTTGTATTTGCAAAAAAAATAAATACATTTAGGATTAAGCTTGCGGACTCCCCTATAGAGGTCAATCTCAAATTGGGTTTTGTCAAATCCATCACACAGTCTGAAGTTAAGACCTCTATTCAGGACACGAAGACATTCTTCTGATAGAGGAATAGATGTGAGGTTTAACACTTACGAGGGTGCAGGGACCGATCCCATGACACTGACTCCCTCCCTAGAATCATCAGAAAGCAAAGTGTCTGACTCCGTGGTAAGAAAATCTGACTGTATAATTTTCCTTTTTCGATGGTATGGTTGTCGCCTTTTATTTTTCTCCAAGTCCCGGTCCTATTATGCTGGGATAGTTTTCCCCAGTTAAAGATCATATCCAATTCAAAATGCTTTTTGTCCCTCAAAAATTTAGCTTTTTTAGTTTCCTTGATGACTGTTTGTAGGGTAGAAGTTTTTTCTCCAGGTTCTGGGAGAACTCAGTGTATTGTGATTCAGATAGCCTTGTGCGAAGCTCATGTTTTGCTTTACATAAATCAACTGTAATTACTTCATTGTCCTTTTGACTTTTTTTTTGACTCTAGGAATAGTTGTTGTAATTTCAAAGAATGTTGTAAATGCACCTCATTCCAGAAGGAAATGAACTCAGGGTCATCTTTAAATTGTGAGGGAGATTTGTATACCCTCAGACCTCTTGGTGTACGTTCATATTCTGCATACGCTTTTAATAAATTAATTGTCCAATCCAAGCTTAATCTTAAAAATTTTTTTGCAAATACAAAACCCAATAAAAATGCAATGTTAGATCTGTTATTGAAGCTGATGTTCCCTGTCATATTGGTCCATTAGGATGTTCAATAGTGAAAGACTTCACGTCTGAAGACGTACAATTCATCCGAATATTAGCTCATTTAGAGGGGGATGTAGGAAGTGGGTAGGCGAACGCCGGTGTGTCTGATGAGAGTGATAAAACTACACCTTTTAATGGAGGTAAAATATCTAAATTTAATCCACCATTAGTACCAGTGAGTCCCAATAATGTATTTTATAAATCAGTGTTAAAGGATACCAAAGCCATTATCTACCCCAAACCCGTTCCCAATATTTCTAGGGCTGAAGAACGAGCATTAGAATGGCTCGCTGTCCATGAGGAGAACATTGTCTCAAAAGCTGACAAGGGGGGAGGGGTAGTGGTATGGTACAAAAAAGATTATAACACAGAAGTTGAAAACCAACTAGGGAACCTCATGGTATATGAGAAACTATCTTCTAACCCTACTTCAAAAATCAAAGAAAGACTGCACGTTTTTCTAAAGAAATATGCTTATGAGGGAATCATCTCTGAGAAGATGGCACTAAGACTCCTCCCAGATAGTCCTAAATACCCTCACTGGTATTTTCTCCCTAAATTGCATAAGTCGCTGAGCCAGCCCCCTGGCCGCCCCATTGTGGAAGGGATTGGCTCAGTGACCGATGCACTGTCCGGTTATTTGGACTGGCTATTATCCCCCTTATTGAAAGAAATGTCTACCTATTTGAGAGACACGTGTGATCTTATTGATACCCTTGAAGATTTCTGCTGGCAGAATCAGTACCATCTTGCCTCAATTGATGGGGAGAGCCTGTATACCCGAATCCCTCATGAGGTACTGGGGAGTACAGATAACTCCCCTGGATTTGTCAATTTTGTTTGCGAGGCTCTTTCTCTTATTTTGACAAACAATGCCTTCACATACAACGGGGAGTGGTACAAGCAAAAATACGGCACGGCAATGCGTACTCCTATCTCGTGCACATACGCTAATTTATTTATTTCTATCTTTGAGCGTAATTATATTTTTTCATCCACTAATCGCTTTATCAAACACATTAAGTTGTTTACGAGATTCGTGGACGACATCTTCGTAGTATGGGATGATACATAACAAGAATTCTGTGATTTTGTCACAGAGCTTAATTCTATCAACACAGTCAACATGACTTTCACCTATCATTTTGGTGATCAGTCATTGGAATTCCTGGATATTAAAATCCATGTAGAGAATGGGAGACTGATGACATCTGGATTCAGGAAACCCACGGCCAAAAATGCTCTGTTACATTTTGACAGTTCACACCCCTATTGTGTCAAACGTAGTGTACCGTATGGCCAATTTATTCGCCTTAAATGGATCAACAACGATCATAATGTTTTCCTGGAGCAAGCTAAGAACCTGATGGATAGATTAGCTGAAAGAGGGTACCCCAGAAAAAATTTTGATCAGGCTTTTGAGAAGACTAACCAGATTGATAGGTCTTTCCTAGTGTCTAGAAACAGAAAGATAATGGATAGTCAGACTAATAAAGAAAGCAAGGTTGTATTCTCGTTTGCCAACACCCCGATGAATCACATTATCAATGGAATACTGCGAAAGAATGGGTACATTGTACAACAGGAACAAGATTTAAAAGGAGTTGATATCTCTAGTCCTATAATCAATTTCAGACGCAGTAGAACCATTGGCAATGTTTTAAAAACTAAACATGAAAGGCATGTCCAGGACAAAAAACAACATTGGTTAAAAAACATAGCCCCAGTTGGTAATATGAAATGTAGAAATTGTTCCATCTGTAACAAAAATCTAACAGGTGATACTCTTACCCTCGGTGCTTGTAGGATCAACATCAGACAATTGATCACTTGTCAGAGCACGTATTGCATGCTATGTCCTTGTGGATTCTACTATATAGGTAGAACGAAGCAAAAGCTTCATGTGCGCATCAATGAACATTTCAGGTCCGTAAGGACAGGTATAGGAGCACAGAGATTTGTAACCCACATGCAGTTGGTCCATAGAGGAGATTTGAGTCTATTAAAATTTTCAGGAATAGAAAGGGTTATGTACCCCGAAAGAGGTGGGGATAGACATGAAATCCTATCATGCGCAGAGGAACACTTAGGGCTGAATGATCGGAATGAACTGGGTTCCATTCTTTAGTTCACACTAGTTGCTCTTGTTTTTAGTATTATTGAATTAAAATAATAATGCATTTTTATGTGTTTTCTATATATTTTCATTATTTTAAAATGTAACACGTAATGGGTGTGCACTATTTAAATGCTACACCGAGCAACAGGAAGCTGTCACCAGGAACCTGAGGAAATGTCAGGGACCTGAGGCGTAGTAGTCCATGTGTGAAGCTCCTGCTGCATCAGCTCTGCTGGGATGATGAGATGCTGATTTGTTTGGATGTAATCCGTGAATAAATCTACACAGCAAATCCACCAGGTGTGTGCTCTGTTCCTTTCTCTTTCTATGCATTAAAATCTAAATATGGCCCTGTCCACATATACATTGCTTCTCAACCTTTATTTATGCGACAGGCCGTACTTGTACAAGAGATAGACAGAGTTGACAAGTGGATAAGGAGCCATTGGGGGAAAGGGAGCAATTGCAGTGCCTTCACGTTTATTTTTACAGCTAATCGGATACTGCCTGAGCAGATGATAATGCTGTTATACACAGCTATATATACAGTGGGGCAAAAAAGTATTTAGTCAGCCACCAATTGTGCAAGTTCTCCCAATTAAAAAGATGAGAGAGGCCTGTAATTTTCATCATAGGTATACCTCAACTATGAGAGACAAAATGAGAAAAAGAATTCCATAAAATCACATTGTCTGATTTTTAAAGAATTTATTTGCAAATTATGGTGGAAAATAAGTATTTGGTCACCTACAAACAAGCAAGATTTCTGGCTCTCACAGACCTGTTACTTCTTCTTTAAGAGTCTCCTCTGTCCTCCACTCCTTACCTGTATTAATGGCACCTGTTTGAACTTGATATCAGTATAAAAGACACCTGTCCACAACCTCAAACAGTCACACTCCAAACTCTACTATGGTCAAGACCAAAGAGCTGTCCCAGGACACCAGAAACAAAATTGTAGACCTGCACAAGGCTGGGAAGACTGAATCTGCAATAGGCAAGCAGCTTGGTGTGAAGTTATCAAATGTGGGAGCAATTATTAGAAAATGGAAGACATACAGTCATGGCCTTAAATGTTGGCACCCCTGAAGTTTTTCTAGAAAATGAAGTTTTTCTCTCAGAAAATGATTGCAGTAACACGTTTTGCTATTCACAGGTTTATTCCCTTTGTGTGTATTGGTACTAACTAACTAACTATTTGACTTCCCCACACACACACACAGCTGATTTGGAACAACCATCATCATTAGCTTCACTCTATTGGATTTTCATTTTAGACTAGTTGTATAATCCTTAACATTTTGTTGCTTGACAAGTCTTTTGTTAGAACCATGTTTCCTTTTTATTTGCAGGAAGATCTATAAGCACATTGTTTACCTGCAGATTTATCTGCATTTTTAATCTTATGTCTGTGTTTGTTGTGCAGACTACTCAGAATTTTAATCTAATGCTGATGTTTGTAGTAAACATACAGATTACCCAACTTCATATAAAGAAGTATACGCCATAAAAAATAAATAAATATATATATATATATATATATATATATATATATTAGGGATCAACCGATATCGTTTTTTTAGGGCCGATACCGATAATCGGTGGAGGTTAGGGCTGATAGCCGATAATTTATACCGATATTCCGGTATAAGTTATCGGCTATTTATCGCCCCGTGACACAGCTTCAGATCATTGATTTAAAGCGGGCGCTTTAAATCAATGCACTGCAGGGGCTTTTGCGGTGCCATAGGCTGCCGCCGCCGCCACCACCCGCTTCTCTCCCCCTACCTGTTAGGGTGGTCCGGGCCATCCTTCCTTCCTGTAGTGTCCAGGGGCGTTCCGGGTGAAGGGTGAACCGGTCCGGGCTGTCCTTCTTCTCCGGCGGTCATCTTCTCCACTCCGGGCAGGCTCCGGCCTAGTACGCTGCATAGACGCCGCTGCGCAGTGACGCCCGTGCGCAGCGACGCACCTGATGTCGCGGCGTAGCGGCGTCTATGCAGCTACTAGGCCGGAGCCTGCCCGGAGTGGAGAAGATGACCGCCGGAGAAGAAGGACAGCCCGGACCGATTCACCCTGAACGCCCCCGGACACTACAGGAACGATGGATGGCCTGGACAACCCCCATTATGGTTAATTTTAATTTTTTTTATTAACTCGGAGGGTGGGGGAGGGGCCCGACCGGTACAGCAGTATGGGCAAAAATCCATACCGGTATACTGCCCAGCACTACGGTGGGGGGTGCGACGCGGTGCGGTGGGCCCGGGGGGGGGGCGTTCGTGGTGGGGCGGGGCAGGGGGGGGGCGGTCGCGGTGCGGTGGGGGTGGTGCGGGGGGCGGGGCATTATCGGCAAGGTAATTGCCGATACCGATAATGCCCAAAATCGTGATTATCGGCCGATAATATCGGCCATACCGATAATCGGTCGATCCCTAATATATATATATATATATATATATATATATATATATATATCTTTATTTGAGGTAGGTTTTATGATGCCAGAATGTTGGAATATTCTGTATGTGTTCTGTGTTTGCAGCAAATAAAAAATAAACAACAGAGATTATAACATACATGCTTAGCAAACAGGAGTACATATTATTGGTTACATCATAGCTAGTAACTATAGGTTGAAAGATTATCTATACAACAACTTTCATGCCAAACGCAAGAGATTAATGTCTTACCCTATAAATGGAATTTATTATTTTTATTTACAGTTTTTTTCCTTTTATTTCACTTATAAATATTATACAATAATATATGCATTATAATATAAAATATACAATACATATGAAATGTATTTTTCTTTACTGTTTACGTTTTATTTTTATACTTTTATTACCGGCAGAGGGAGTATTTGTTGAACACATTACTAAGAGCTTCATGATGCTGATTGCAGATCATGCTAGTATAATCATAAATTTTAATCATAAAATAGGCATAGAGAAGCCCTGAAAATCTCTGCATAGTGGAACCCCCAAATAAGTAATACTGTGACTGAGAAAGAATACCATCCTCTCAGCTAAATAGAATTCTGTTAAGTAAACAGTCCGCTCAATGTTTTTTGAAATATGATCTAAAAGGAATTTCTTAAGAAAATATTTCCAGTATTAACATATTAAAAGCTGTAATAAATAGCTGTTCTTGATCTTTTCCACAATATCATTACATTTGTGTGTGAATAAAAGGTTATTGGTTACGATATTGTTATTTTTCACAATGAGTAAAGATAGGCTGTTTGAGAGACAATTATATCTTTAGGCTATTACAAATGTTTGTTTGCACTGAGAAAAAAGATCACAGTCTTTTTTTAATACTACAGATTTATGTAGGGGTGATAGAGGGCAGTTGTATGGATTACAGAAGTAATGTGAAGTGTTTTAAAACAGAGAGATTGTCTCATAACAGACCCAGATTGTAAAACCTTCAGGCAAAGTGATGGATAATTAAAATGTCTGACCCTTGTAGCCCATGTGGTAAATATAAGGAATTTGGTAATGAAATTCCCCGTTGCCATTTCAGATTTTCTTGTAGTAAAATAGGAAAGTAAGTGACTGAAGAAGGTAAATTCACACTTATTTAAAGTCTATATATATTATGTAATCTTTCATAAATCATTACTAAATTCGGTTCAAATTTGTGATATTGAAGTTTGTATCTTTATGATCAATAAGTCATATAACACTTAAATTAATTTATTACTTTACAAATTATCAATAAAATGTGAGCAGATATACCGATTTTAAAGACAAATTGTAAATTGTAATTATCTGAAGACATAAAAGAGTTCTTTCTACATTGTTGGCTTGTATTTGGACCTTCAAGTTCAAGATTCCCAGAACAAAGAGATTTGAGCTTGATACAGCAATGCAGCACTGACATAGTAATACACAACCTTGCCACTGTTTGTTGTCCTTTTTGTCTTGTAAATAACATGCAGTTTTCCTGCCATTTTTCAGGTTTATAGAAAAGTGTATAGAAAAAGTGCCCACAAAAACACCATAGAGCATGTTGTGTAGTGTGTGTAGAGTGAAGTACACTCAAAAAACACAAAACTATAGACACTAAAAAGTAAACAACAAATGTGCATTATTTGTAGTGCATTTTTTTTGTTTCATTTTAGACTCCCATGAGACATCTGGCCAGAGAAAAACTCTTTTAAACAAAATTGTTGTGTTTGAAACCACTATTTAAATTCAATACAAGAATAAATATCTAGTTGTGTGACCTGTTGCACAGAGAGATTAAATGGTCACCGTTGTTTTAACAATATTTGCATAGCTCAGTAGTACAAGTGACAATAGGAAACTTTGTAATATCTGTTTTTAGAGAATAAAAATGTCTCCTCTTTTTAAGCTTCTCTCCCCCACTTTAATTTGCTTTGTTAAAGGGGTACTCCACTGGAAAACAATATTTATTTTAAATCAACTGGTGCCAGAAAATTAAACAGATTTGTTAATTATTTCTATTAAACATCTTAATCCTTCCAGTACTTATCATCTGCTGTATACTCCAGAGGAAGTTCTTTTCTTTTTGAATCCAAACAAGAACAGACAACAATAAGTGCACTCACCACATAATTCTGCTACATCTGGATGTTTTATTCAAAGTCCATCAGACCGAACAGTGCAGGGAGAGAAGGAGGTGAACTGAGGCTGCGGTCCTGTCTCGCGCTACATGCACTTCATAAGGCCTTAGAAATGAATGGACTTTGAATAAAACATCCAGATGTAGCAGCATTACATGGTGAGGGCACTTATTGTTCTCTGTTCTTGTTTGGATTCATTGGACTGTATTTTCATTTCTAAATAATCTGCACCACCATTAGCTGCCTTGGCTGTTATGCTGTGGGAGTGTGTCAATCGGTAAGACATCCAGCAGGTGTGCGCATCAGCAGTGCCAGACTGCCTTTCTTTTCTATACACCGAATCTTTTCTTTTTGAATTTCCTTTCTGTCTGACCACAATTGTCTCTGCTGACACCCCTGTCCATGTCAGGAACTGTCCAGAGTAGGAGCAAATCCCCATAGCAAACCTCTCCTGCTATGGACAATTCCTGACATGGACAGAGGTTTCAGCAGAGAGGACTGTAGTCAGACAGAAAGGAAATTAAAAAAGAAAAGAACATCCCCTGGAGCATACAGCAACTGATGAGTACTGGAAGGATTAAGATTTTTAAATAGAAGTAATTCATAAATTTTTTTAACTTTCTGGCACCAGTTAATAAAAAAAAAATGTTTTCCAGCAGAGTACCCCTTTAAATTTCCTCTGACCACAGTGCTCTCTGCTGACACCTCTGTCCATTTTAGGTTGGGTACCACAGGGGTCAGTCTTCGGTCCTATTCTATTTAATATATTCATTAATGACCTTGTAGAGGGGTTGAATAGTAAAGTAGCAATCTTTGCAAATGTTATTAAACTCTGTAAAGTGGTCAACACAATAGAGGACAGTGCACTGTTACAAATGGATCTGGATAGGTTGGAGGTTTGGGCTGGGTAGTGGCAGATGAGGTTCAACACTGATAAATGTAAGGTTATGCATATGGGGAAGAAAAATCCGGGCTGGGATTATGAATTAAATGGGAGCACACTTGGGACGACTGACATGTAAAAGGACTTAGGAGTCTTAGTTAACAATAAATTTAGCTGTAGTGACCAGTGTCAGGCAGCTGCTGCCAAGGCAAATATAATCATGGGGTGCATCAATAGGGGTATAGATGCCCATGACAAGGAAATAATTCTGCCACTGTACAAAGCACTAGTCAGACCACACATAGAATACGATGTACAGTACTGGGCACCAGTGTGCAAGAAAGATATAGTGGAGCTGGAGAGGGTTCAAAGACAGGCAACTGGGGTAATACAGAAATGGGAGGACTACAGTACCCTGAAAGATTATTAGAATTGGGGTTATTTAGTTTAGAAAAAAGAAGGCTATGTATAAATATATCAGGGGACCTTACAGAGATCTCCCATGATCTATTTATACACAAAACTGTATTCAAAACAAGGGGGCATCCTTTACGTCTTGAGGAAAAAAGGTTTCTGCACCAGCACAGACAAGGATTCTTTTCTGTAAGAGCAGTGAGACTATGGAACTCTCTGCCAGAGGAGGTGGTCATGGTGAACTCTGTAAAAGAGTTCAAAAGGGGACTGGATGCATTTGTGGATAGTAATAACATTGCTGGTTATAGATACTCGTAGATTTATTGGGACAGAACGTTGATTCGGGGATTTATTCTGACTTCCATATTTGGAGTTGGGAAGGAATTTTTACCTCTAGTATGAGGGTTTTTTCCTTCCTCTGGATCAATTCAGTAGGGATTCATTAGGGATAATCGTTGAACTTGATGGACTCTGATCTTTTTTAACCTTATGAACTATGTTGCTATGTTTCTGGCATCAGTTTATTAAAAAAATGTTATCCAGCAGAGTACCCCTTTAAAAAGAAAAGTAGTAGTATACAGCAACTGATAAATACTGGAAGGATTATGATTTTTATATAGAATGAATTTACAAATCTTTCATGTAGAAGGAGAATGAAGCAGTCGGCAACTCACCAATCCTCGATTCAGCAAAGTTCTTTATTGCACATATTCACAGACAGGGTTGCCCAGGGAGAAGACAAGAATGATGGGAAATGTGGGGGGAATACCACTGAGAGACGACAACGTTGTTTCACACTACATAGTGCTTCAACTGGCCAGTTGAAGCACTATGTAGTGCGAAACAAAGTTGTCATTTCTCTGTGGTATCCCCCCCCCCCCCACATTTGCCATCATTCTTGTCTTCTCCCTGGGTAACCCTGTCTGTGAGTATGTGCAATAAAGAACTTTGCTGAACCGAGGATTGGTGAGTTGCCGACTGCTTCATTCTCCTTCTACATGAATTGTTTGGATATATCTATTCATCAGTCTGAGCACCACACACGCCTCACTGCCATATCCGCTATTGAGCTATATAGTCCTGAGGATCAGAAGTAAGCTGTGCCAAATTGCTCTGTCTTTCTTTCATGAATTTACAAATCTATTTAACTTTCTGGCACCAGTTGATTTAAAATAAAATAAAAATGTTTTCCAGCTGAGTACTCCTTTAAAACAACTCAATACCGTCCTGTGTTTACAAGATGGAATTACAGCTCAGAGAGGAATCTGTTACATGCTGCCCATACAAGTTTAGGCTTAATTGCATAATTTATCATTTAGGTTGCATAATACTGCTCCTTTAAAATACTGCTCCGGCAAAAACTAACTTAAGTAGCTGATCGTGTGGGGGTCCTGTCGCGTGGGCATTGAGTAGTGCATGTCATTTACCGGTATGACATTTATTTCTATGGGAGTGCCGATAATGCCTTAGAGCTGTACCTGGGTCTTTTCAGTGCTTCCAAAGAAATTAATGGAGCGTGTGCCAGCTGCATCACATGCTCATCACTGACCGCCTATTCCGGTCCCTGTGATTGTAGGGGGCCCCAGCGTTCAGACCTTCCGCCATCAGCTACTTATCCCCGATCCTGTGGATAGGGGATAAGTTAATTTTCGAAATGCCATATACAAATGTCATATAATGGCCAGAAATAGTGCTATTCCTCATGTGCACACACTGGACCTATAATCCTAAAAAGTTACTTGAAATGACAGGTCCTCTTAAATGTTTGCCCAAAAATTTGGCCACATTTAGTGAATGAGGATGTGCCATGAGTTCAACAAATTTTAGTACATATGGGATTTTCTAAATCTAAATCTGTTGTGTCAGAAAAATTTGCAGAGATTTTAGAGTTTGCTACAGATTTCTAAATCTCATGTAGTTCATTTGTCTTTTGGTACAGATTTGGTCCCACCAGATCTATACATGGTGTTGCAGTTGAAAACGCCAGTTGGTAAATAATATTGAAGCAGGTCATCAAACATAAATTCCCAAAATATTGAAGCAATAATGTAACTTATAGGAAGTTTGATTAAACACAAAAGATTACAAGACATCTTTTGACTTTCATAGCACGTTGCCTTCTCCTTATTGCGTAATAAAATCTAGTTGTTTGTTGCTTCTCTGAAATTGCAGTGTTTTCAGACAAAACTAAGAGGCAACATAACCTGGCTGCTAGCAACAAGTTTAAATGAAATAGCAGCTTTTCAGTGTTTTTCTATAGACTGATGTTGTAGCTATTAAAGTACATATTGTATTGTGGAAGAGGACAAAGGGCACAGTCAAGGATCAAAAGAACTCTGCAGAGACACAATAAATCACAGAATCAAGTTGAATCTTTGTTTTTCGTACTGGGTGTTTTTTCGTGCCTTATAAGACAAAATGTTCTTTTTGTTTCTCTTAGATACTGGTGCTGTTCTAAAAGAAAATTAAGATGTTCGCAAATTCTCAGGGCAACAATTATTTTCAATGTATTTCTACAGGAAAATGCAATTAATGTAACTGATTTGGTACATTATGTTCTTGTGTGAAAGCAATCATTACCATACTTCCTATTTAAACTGAGAATATTTCCTTTACTAAAATAGTTGTGTTTTAAAAATTAGATTCAGGTTTAATGGATTTTTAACAGATATAGCTTTCAGAAAATCATGAAAATATATATTATTTTTTTTTGTAATTCAAAACATTTCAGTGCAAGATCTGCATAATGAATTCATGCTTTTCTTATGTTCCCATGGATATCTTGAACAGGGCTCTGGACCCCCCTTCCTCTTCTTTAGTATGTACGCATTGTGCATTTTTTTTCAAACTAGTGCACAACAGTCACACATATATGATCTAGATTTGCCATTCCATTCAATATATCATTTTTTATATCTTTTATTGTGACACAAACAGTAAGGAGAACAAAAAAGCTGACATTTGTAGGATGCATAACAACAATGCATGCATAACTGTCACGATGCCGGCTGGCAGGTAGTGGATCCTCTGTGCCAGAGAGGGATTGGCGTGGACCGTGCTAGAGGATCGGTTCTAAGTCACTACTGGTTTTCACCAGAGCCCGCCGCAAAGCGGGATGGTCTTGCTGCGGCGGTAGTGACCAGGTCGTATCCCCTAGCAACGGCTCAACCTCTCTGGCTGCTGAAGATAGGCGCGGTACAAGGGAGTAGACAGAAGCAAGGTCGGACGTAGCAGAAGGTCGGGGCAGGCAGCAAGGATCGTAGTCAGGGGCAACGGCAGGAGGTCTGGAACACAGGCTAGGAACACACAAGGAAACGCTTTCACTGGCACTAAGGCAACAAGATCCGGCGAGGGAGTGAAGGGGAAGTGAGGTGATATAGGGAAGTGCACAGGTGTAAACACTAATTGGAACCACTGCGCCAATCAGCGGCGCAGTGGCCCTTTAAATCGCAAAGACCCGGCGCGCGCGCGCCCTAGGGAGCGGGGCCGCGCGCGCCGGGACAGAACTGACGGAGAGCGAGTCAGGTACGGGAGCCGGGGTGCGCATCGCGAGCGGGCGCTACCCGCATCGCGAATCGCATCCCGGCCAGAGGCGGTATCGCAGCGCCCCGGGTCCGTGGAACCGACCGGAGCGCTGCAGTGAGAGGAGTGTAGCGAGCGCTCCGGGGAGGAGCGGGGACCCGGAGCGCTCGGCGTAACAGTACCCCCCCCTTGGGTCTCCCCCTCTTCTTGGAGCCTGAGAACCTGAGGACCAGACTTTTGTCCAGGATATTGTCCTCAGGTTCCCAGGACCTCTCTTCTGGACCACAACCCTCCCAATCCACTAAAAAGAAGGTTTTCCCTCTGACCTTTTTAGATGCTAAAATTTCTTTGACGGAGAAGATGTCCGAGGAGCCGGAGACAGGAGTGGGGGGAACAGATTTGGGAGAGAAACGGTTAATGATAAGTGGTTTAAGAAGAGAAACATGAAAGGCATTAGGAATACGAAGAGAAGGAGGAAGAAGAAGTTTGTAAGAGACAGGATTAATCTGGCGCAAAATCTTGAAAGGACCAAGATAGCGTGGTCCCAACTTATAGCTAGGGACACGGAAGCGGACATATTTGGCGGAGAGCCATACCTTGTCTCCAGGGGAAAAAATGGGAGGAGCTCTTCTTTTCTTATCCGCGAATCTCTTCATGCGTGAAGAAGCCTGTAAGAGAGAATTTTGGGTCTCTCTCCATATGATGGAGAGATCACGAGAAATTTCATCCACAGCGGGCAGACCAGAGGGCAAGGGGGTAGGGAGGGGGGGAAGAGGGTGACGGCCGTACACCACGAAAAACGGGGATTTGGAGGAAGATTCAGAGATTCTGAAATTATACGAGAATTCGGCCCAAGGTAGAAGATCTGCCCAGTCATCCTGGCGGGAGGAAACAAAATGTCGTAAATAGTCACCCAAGATCTGGTTAATTCTTTCTACTTGTCCATTGGATTGAGGATGGTATGCAGAAGAAAAATTTAATTTAATCTTGAGTTGTTTACAGAGAGCCCTCCAGAATTTAGACACAAATTGGACGCCTCTATCCGAGACGATCTGCGTAGGCAACCCGTGAAGACGAAAAATGTGTACAAAAAATTGTTTAGCCAACTGAGGCGCTGAAGGAAGACCAGGAAGAGGGATGAAATGTGCCATTTTGGAGAATCGATCAACGACCACCCAAATAACAGTGTTGCCATGGGATGGGGGTAAGTCAGTAATAAAATCCATACCAATCAGAGACCAAGGTTGTTCGGGAACAGGCAGAGGAAGAAGAAAACCAGCGGGCTTCTGGCGAGGAGTCTTATCCCGGGCACAGATAGTGCAGGCTCGCACAAAGTCCACCACATCAGTCTCTAGAGTCGGCCACCAATAGAAGCGAGAGATGAGTTGCACAGATTTCTTGATGCCCGCATGACCTGCGAGATGGGAGGAGTGACCCCATTTGAGGATTCCGAGGCGTTGGCGTGGAGAAACAAAGGTCTTTCCTGGTGGAGTTTGCCTGATGGAGGCTGGAGAAGTGGAAATCAGGCAGTCAGGAGGAATGATGTGTTGAGGAGAGAGTTCAATTTCAGAAGCATCTGAGGAACGAGAGAGAGCATCGGCCCTAATGTTCTTATCAGCAGGCCGAAAGTGAATTTCAAAATTAAATCGGGCAAAGAACAGAGACCACCTGACCTGACGAGGATTCAGCCGTTGGGCAGACTCGAGGTATGAGAGGTTCTTGTGATCGGTGTAAATAATAACTGGAAATCTTGATCCCTCCAGCAGATGCCTCCATTCCTCAAGTGCTAATTTAATGGCTAGAAGCTCTCGATCCCCGATGGAGTAGTTCCTCTCCGCCGGAGAGAAGGTCCTAGAAAAAAACCCACAAGTAACAGCATGCCCGGAAGAGTTTTTTTGTAGAAGGACAGCTCCAGCTCCCACTGAGGAGGCATCAACCTCCAATAGGAAGGGTTTAGATGGGTCAGGTCTGGAGAGCACGGGAGCCGAAGAGAAGGCGGACTTGAGTCGTTTAAAGGCGTCTTCCGCTTGAGGAGGCCAAGACTTGGGATCGGCATTTTTTTTGGTTAAAGCCACAATAGGAGCCACAATGGTAGAAAAATGTGGAATAAATTGCCTGTAATAATTGGCGAACCCCAAAAAACGTTGGATGGCACGGAGTCCGGAGGGGCGTGGCCAATCTAAGACGGCAGAGAGTTTATCTGGATCCATTTGTAGTCCCTGGCCAGAGACCAAGTATCCTAGAAAAGGAAGAGATTGGCATTCAAACAGACATTTCTCAATTTTAGCATAGAGTTGATTGTCACGAAGTCTCTGAAGAACCATACGGACATGCTGGCGGTGTTCTTCTAGATTGGCCGAAAAAATTAGGATATCATCAAGATATACAACAACACAGGAGTATAATAGATCACGAAAAATTTCATTAACAAAGTCTTGGAAGACAGCAGGGGCGTTGCACAGGCCAAAGGGCATGACCAGATACTCAAAGTGTCCATCTCTGGTGTTAAATGCTGTTTTCCACTCATCCCCCTCTCTGATGCGGATGAGGTTATAGGCGCCTCTTAAGTCCAATTTAGTAAAGATGTGGGCACCTTGGAGGCGATCAAAGAGTTCAGAGATGAGGGGTAAGGGGTAGCGGTTCTTAACCGTGATTTTATTAAGTCCGCGGTAGTCAATGCAAGGACGTAGAGAGCCATCTTTTTTGGACACAAAGAAAAATCCGGCTCCGGCAGGAGAGGAGGATTTACGGATAAAGCCCTTTTTTAGATTCTCCTGGACGTATTCAGACATGGCAAGAGTCTCTGGGGCAGAGAGAGGATAAATTCTGCCCCGGGGTGGAGTAGTGCCCGGGAGGAGGTCGATAGGACAATCATAAGGCCTGTGAGGAGGTAGAGTCTCCGCTTGTTTTTTGCAGAAAACATCCGCGAAGTCCATATAGGCCTTAGGGAGACCGGTTACTGGAGGAAGCACAGAGTTACGGCAAGGGTTACTGGGAACCGGTTTTAGACAGTCCTTGGAACAAGAGGGCCCCCAACTCTTGATCTCCCCAGTGGACCAATCCAGGGTTGGGGAATGAAGTTGAAGCCAGGGAAGTCCAAGGAGAATTTCCGAGGTGCAATTGGGGAGGACCAAAAGTTCAATCCTCTCGTGATGAGATCCGATGCTCATTAGAAGGGGCTCCGTGCGGAAACGTATGGAACAGTCCAATCTTTCATTGTTTATACAATTGATGTAAAGGGGTCTGGTGAGACTGGTCACTGGGATGTTGAACCTGTTGACGAGAGAGGCCAAAATAAAATTTCCTGCAGATCCAGAGTCTAAGAAGGCCACAGAAGAGAAGGAGAAGGCAGAGGCAGACATCCGCACAGGCACAGTAAGACGTGGAGAAGCAGAGTGGACATCAAGGATTGTCTCACCTTTGTGCGGAGTCAGGGTACGTCTTTCCAGGCGGGGAGGGCGGATAGGACAATCCCTCAGGAAGTGTTCGGTACTAGCACAGTACAGGCAGAGGTTCTCCATGCGGCGTCGTGTCCTCTCTTGAGATGTCAGGCGAGACCGGTCGACCTGCATAGCCTCCACGGCGGGAGGCACAGGAACAGATTGCAGGGAACCAGAGGAGAGAGGAGCCGAGGAGAAGAAACGCCTCGTGCGAACAGAGTCCATATCTTGGCGGAGCTCCTGACGCCTTTCGGAAAAACGCATGTCAATGCGAGTGGCTAGGTGAATAAGTTCATGAAGATTAGCAGGCATTTCTCGTGCGGCCAGAACATCTTTAATGTTGCTGGATAGGCCTTTTTTAAAGGTCGCGCAGAGGGCCTCATTGTTCCAGGATAATTCAGAAGCAAGAGTACGGAATTGTACGGCATACTCGCCAACGGAAGAATTACCCTGGACCAGGTTCAACAGGGCAGTCTCAGCAGAAGAGGCTCGGGCAGGTTCCTCAAAGACACTTCGAATTTCCGAGAAGAAGGAGTGTACAGAGGCAGTGACGGGGTCATTGCGGTCCCAGAGCGGTGTGGCCCAAGCCAGGGCTTTTCCAGACAGCAGGCTGACTACGAAAGCCACCTTAGACCTTTCAGTGGGGAACTGGTCCGACATCATCTCCAAGTGTAATGAACATTGGGAAAGGAAGCCACGGCAAAGCTTAGAGTCCCCATCAAATTTATCCGGCAAGGATAGTCGTAGTCCAGAAGCGGCCACTCGCTGCGGAGGAGGTACAGGAGCTGGCGGAGGAGATGGTTGCTGGAGCTGTGGTAGTAACTGTTGTAGCATAACAGTCAGTTGAGACAGCTGTTGGCCTTGTTGCGCAATCTGTTGTGACTGCTGGGCGACCACCGTGGTGAGGTCAGCGACAACTGGCAGAGGAACTTCAGCGGGATCCATGGCCGGATCTACTGTCACGATGCCGGCTGGCAGGTAGTGGATCCTCTGTGCCAGAGAGGGATTGGCGTGGACCGTGCTAGAGGATCGGTTCTAAGTCACTACTGGTTTTCACCAGAGCCCGCCGCAAAGCGGGATGGTCTTGCTGCGGCGGTAGTGACCAGGTCGTATCCCCTAGCAACGGCTCAACCTCTCTGGCTGCTGAAGATAGGCGCGGTACAAGGGAGTAGACAGAAGCAAGGTCGGACGTAGCAGAAGGTCGGGGCAGGCAGCAAGGATCGTAGTCAGGGGCAACGGCAGGAGGTCTGGAACACAGGCTAGGAACACACAAGGAAACGCTTTCACTGGCACTAAGGCAACAAGATCCGGCGAGGGAGTGAAGGGGAAGTGAGGTGATATAGGGAAGTGCACAGGTGTAAACACTAATTGGAACCACTGCGCCAATCAGCGGCGCAGTGGCCCTTTAAATCGCAAAGACCCGGCGCGCGCGCGCCCTAGGGAGCGGGGCCGCGCGCGCCGGGACAGAACTGACGGAGAGCGAGTCAGGTACGGGAGCCGGGGTGCGCATCGCGAGCGGGCGCTACCCGCATCGCGAATCGCATCCCGGCCAGAGGCGGTATCGCAGCGCCCCGGGTCCGTGGAACCGACCGGAGCGCTGCAGTGAGAGGAGTGTAGCGAGCGCTCCGGGGAGGAGCGGGGACCCGGAGCGCTCGGCGTAACAATAACATGTATATGTAGCCCTATAAAACACACTTATATGCTTCACTTTCCTAGGCTGCTTTCTGACTTGCTGCTTGGTGACTGATATCGAGTCACTTGTAAGCAATGAATCAACAACCAGTCATATGTAAGGTTATGTAAATATAAAGCGATGATGCCAAGTGTTTCTCAATCGCGGTCTTTCACAGGTGATTCAATTATGGTCAGTGAATCAGGCATCACCACAGTTATATCACCTGTGAAAGACCAAGGAAATCCTGAAAACATGACCTGTTGGGGGCACTTGCGGACCGCGCTGGAAAAACACTGCCCTAAAGGATCCATTGTACAATAAGTCTATCTGTTAATGTTGGATCCTATTGAGTCATTGGGGGACATTTATCATTGGCTTTATACCACTTCAATGTTCTAAATTCCCTGCAAATTTTACGCAATTGCATTTTTTGTGCAATTTTTTTGCGCAATTTTGGGTAAAACATCTTTCAAAGTTGTCTATTGTTTGGTGCACCGTACACCATTTTTTGCAGTGGAACTGTATTTATTATGCAAACCTACACCACCTAATAGGACATGTACAAAAGTGTCAGATGCCAGAGCACAAAGCTTAAAGGGGTATTCCAGGCAAGGATAGGGGATAAGATGTCTGATCCCGGGAGGCCCACCGCTGGGACCCCCCCGTGATCTCCCTGCAGCAGGCCGCATTCTATGTGTAGCTGCGTCTGCAGTTTCGGAAACCGCCAGGCTTCCGAGATGGGGAAGTGACACCACGCCCCCTCCATTCATGTCTATGGGAGGGGGCGTTGCGGCCTTTATGCCCCCTCTAATAGAAATGAATGGAGGGGGCGTGGCGTGACGTCATGTCCCTGTCTCGGAAGCCCGGCAGTTTCCAAAACTGCAGACGCAGCTACGCATAGAATGCGGGCTGCTGCAGGGAGATCACGGGGGGTCCCAGCGGTGGGCCCCCCGCGATCAGACTTCTTATCCCCTATCCTTTCGATAGGGGATAAGATGTTTTTGCCCAGAATACCCCCTTTAAACTAATCTCTGCATTTCACTGGTTTCTATAATTGAGCAAAATGTATCAAGTCCTTTGCGCCTTTTTGGTAAATTTTGAACAACTGTGCAAACAAATCACCAAGCAAACAGGGGTAACATCTTTACTACCTTACACCAACATTGATAAATGTCCCCAAATTATGTGTACTGTTGGGTTCCATTTAGGTGCCTATGATTATGTAGCAAAAGTAGTCCTGTGTAGTAATGTATTTTTGTATTCAAAATGGGGGAAACCTCAATAGAATGCAACACAACTAACAAAGTGTAACATTCTCTTCCTGTTTTAAATTTAATTTCTAATTTTTAGAGATAGATTACCTTGAATGACAGGAGGGTCTATAGATGGCTGCTTTTGTCAGGCATATGCTATCATATTATTATGCATACTCTGTTATCAGTCACTACAACTCTTGATGATCACTGCCAAACAAAAGAGAATGTAGGTGATAAGCAAGTGTTGCTATGTTAGGTGGAGTACCGGAACAGCAGCTAAAGGAATACCTAATGTATTAAAGCAAATTACAGTTTGTTATGTCTGTGTCTTATTCTGCAGCAAGAAGTAGAGGTTGTTAAACCAGTAGAAGCACCTTTCCCATTACCTCTTGAAGAAGGCATACCTTATGAAATGTATGCAAGATTCCGAGCACCACCAGTTCCAGGGGAAGACATAGAAACAGTAGAGGTATGTTTTATTTATGTTGCCTAGTTGTCTGTTTTCAAATAGTTGTGGGAAACCCCCTTCTATGACTTCCTGATATTCTTATATGAAGTTTCCCTTCCCTATTTATGTATACTTTTAGAATATCAGACCTTGCCGGACCTGGGGTTTCTTGAGGGCACCCTTTATTTAAAGAAGAAAAGAACCAGTACAGAGTAAATTTTAGGGTAGGGTCATGTGCTGTAATTTGCTGCATATTTGCTGCTGCGGATTTTCCTACCCATTTTCCAAGTCAATAGGTAACAAAATCAGCTGCAGAAAATGCGCAACAAAATACGGCTTGTGTGACCCTACTCTTAGAGAGGTTTTTACACAATATTAAATCATGGCATATCTCTAGGACTGCTTGGGTTCCCACTGATCCTTAGAATGAAGGCTAAGCACTGTGGTACTTTTAGGGTACGTTCACAAGAGCGGATCCCCAGCGTGTATTATGCTAAGGATCCGCCGCTGAAGGACCACTGTATGCTGCCTTTACAGGTGCCTGCTCGGAGCGGCAATACACCACTGGAACAGGGGGAGCGGTCGTGATGTGTGCGAGTACACCGTGCATGCGCAGCAACTTGCACATCGCTTCAGTGTGTCTGCTTGTAGCAGCGTATTGCCGCTCCAAGCAGGCACCTGTAAAGGCAGCATACAGTGGTCCTTCAACGGCCGATCTGCAGCGTAATATGCACTGGGGATCCGCTCATGTGAACATACCCTTACAGTGTTTCCTCGCACAGTAACTTTCCCTCTGTGCAGAGAACTGCAACATACAGTAACACATTTTACTTTAAGAAGCGTTGGGTTCAGTTCTCTGCAGAGGAACACCTAGCAAATGCCATAAAATTTATAGGAATTCCCATTTATTAATTGTTATTCTTTGTTATTATTATTTAATATGTGGGACTTATCATCAATGAGGCCTTATTTTTGAATCAGCTTACAAAAAGTGGAAAGTGATCAGATCCAAACTAAGCGCCAATGGGATTGTACAAGATCATTAGAGCTCATTGCTTTCTACAGCCTGGTATCGCCTTTGTTGTTTGTGCTCAATAAATGGTTATAGCCATCTTTAACATTTATGGCATATCCACAAGACTCACTATGAATTGCTGATAGTCTTAGGGTCACATGAATCCTGTTCCATTATTAAGGCCATGAACTCTGGAGAACATGAATTCCAGGGTTTTAACCCCTTAAGGACTCAGGGTTTTTCCGTTTTTGCACTTTCGTTTTTTCCTCCTTACCTTTTAAAAATCATAACCCTTTCAATTTTCCACCTAAAAATCCATATTATGGCTTATTTTTTGCGTCGCCAATTCTACTTTGCAGTGACATTAGTCATTTTACCCAAAAATGCACGGCGAAACGGAAAAAAAAAATCATTGTGCGACAAAATTGAAAAAAAAAACGCCATTTTGTAACTTTTGGGGGCTTTCGTTTCTACACAGTGCATATTTCGGTAAAAATTACACCTTATCATTATTCTGTAGGTCCATACGGTTAAAATGATACCCTACTTATATAGGTTTGATTTTGTCGCACTTCTGGAAAAAATCATAACTACATGCAGGAAAATTTATACGTTTAAAAATGTCATCTTCTGACCCCTATAACTTTTTTATTTTTCCACGTATGGGGTGATATGAGGACTCATTTTTTGCGCCGTGATCTGAAGTTTTTATCGGTATGATTTTTGTTTTGATCGGACTTTTTGATCACTTTTTATTCATTTTTTAATGATATAAAAAGTGACCAAAATACGCTTTTTTGGACTTTGGAATTTTTTTGCGCGTACGCCATTGACCGTACGGCTTAATTAATGATATATTTTTATAGTTCGGACATTTACGCACGCGGCGATACCACATATGTTTATTTTTTATTTTTTTTACACTGTTTTATTTTTTTTATGGGAAAAGGGGGGTGATTCAAACTTTTATTAGGGAAGGGGTTAAATGACCTTTATTAACACTTTTTTTTTACTTTTTCTTTGCAGTGTTATAGGTCCCATAGGGACCTATAACACTGCACACACTGATCTCTAATGCTGATCACTGGCGTGCATTAACACGCCTGTGATCAGCATTATCGGCGCTTGACTGCTCCTGCCTGGATCTCAGGCACGGAGCAGTCATTCGTCGATCGGACACCGAGGAGGCAGGTAAGAGCCCTCCCGGTGTCCGATCAGCTGTTCGGGACGCCGCGATTTCACCGCGGCGGTCCCGAACAGCCCGACTGAGCAGCCGGGTCACTTTCACTTTCACTTTAGAAGCGGCGGTCAGCTTTGACCGCCGCTTCTAAAGGGTTAATACCGCACATCGCCGCGATCGGCGATGTGTGGTATTAGCCGCGGGTCCCGGCCGTTGATTAGCGCCGGGACCGACGCGATATAATGCGGGATCGCGGCGCGATCCCGCTTCATATCGCGGGAGCCGGCGCAGGACGTAAATATACGTCCTGCGTCGTTAAGGGGTTAAAGAGAGAACCCATTAATATCAGTAGGGAGTACCCCTTTAACGCCTTTTCGTTTTCAGCTACTTAAAGAAGGAACATGCCTTGTTCAAGTGGCATTAATGGTTTTGGTAAAAAATAATAGTAGTAAAGTCACTTGTCCCAACCAATCTTTATGGCAGCAACTGTGAATATTTTATAAGACCTTACACATTTTTTTTTTCTAGTAATTATTTTGAATACATATGGGAAATGTAATGACACTCACTGGTCTTTAGATTTTAGAACCGGACTTCACCGTTAGCAGTCGCCTTTTCTGTGTCCTATCAATAGCTCCTAGTACTCAGGTACTCCAAGGACTTATGTTGGAGCAGTAGTCAGTAGTTTCACAAAAAATAATACAACCTTGTACCAAAGGTCAGAAGCAAAACAAATGACAATGATGTCATTTCCCGATGGGAGTGGAAGGCTAGGATCTGGAAATAGAAAATTAAAATAGACTAAATAATAGCCTAAAACAAGGCACAACAAATACCCAGCATGAATTATACTCCAGCTAAAGTTAACCCTGCAGACAACAACTATTTAAACATTAAACAACAGGATTCATCATGACCAGTTCGGCCATTCATAGTAGAAACCACATACATTTGTTCACACACTTAAATTTTCACTTCATTAGTTAAAGGGATTGTCTGGCGATTTAAATTTTGTTCAAATCAGCTCAGAGAGATGCAAATAAAGAAGTAATTCTCACCTTTTCAATCCCCATTTAGGGTTCCCTGTCAGTCTCTGTTTCCTGATCACTCACAACACCAAACATGTGACCACTGCAGCTGTAGCTTTAACTAATTTAGATCAACTACTAATGAACATCTTCCACTAAAATTAAAAAAAAATGCTAAAGTATATGCCATCCAATCTGTAATACTCACGACCACACAGGCGGCTGAGGAGATGCGAGGCACAGGAGGGATAAGGCAGCTCGTAGTTTGGATGGCAGAAGGTCAGGGCAGGCGGCGTGGTTGCATAGTCAGGACGTAGCAGGAGGTCAATAGGCAGGCGGTAGAGAAGCAAGGTCGGGTCACAAAGCGAAGGATCAGATACACGGCAAGGCAGAAACAGGAATGCTTTCTCTCAGGCTCAAGGCAACAAAGATCCGGCAGGGGAGGGAGGAGGGTGGAGGAATAAATAAATGAGCCACTGGTGAATCACACTAATGAGCGCACTGGCCCTTTAAATCTTAAAGCTTTGGCGCACGCATGCCCTAGGGAACGGGGACTTGAGCACTGGAGGCGGAGCAGTGAGGCAGAGGCTGGGGCAGGAGAAGCACCTGGTGAGTGACGGACTGGGGCTCGCATGCGGGCGCAGGAGGTAACGGCAGGTAACGGGATCATGCGTTCACGGCCAGCGTGTGCGGCCGGAGCGCATTACGTAAAAGTACCCCCTCCCCCCTTTCGTCTCCCCCTCCTTTTTCAACTGAAAAAACTCAGAAAACTTCTGAGAAGGTCACGGTCCAGGATATTCTCCTAAGGATCCCAAGATCTCTCCTCAGGACCATAACCCTCCCAGTCGACCAAAACATTTTTTTACCTCTCACAGTCTTTGTAGCAAGAATCTGTTTAACCTTGAATATGTCAGAAGTGCCAGAGACAGGTGTGGGGACAAGATTCTTCTGAGAAAACCGTTTATGACAAGAGGCTTGAGGAGAGAGACGTGGAAGGAATTAGGAATGCATAACGTAGGAGACAGGGTTGATTTTTTGCAGAATCTGGAAGGGACCAAGGTAGTGAGGACCGAGCTTGTAACAGGGGATTTGAAGCGGATGTACTTGGATGAAAGCCACACCATGTCACCAGGAGAGAAGGATGGAGGAGGTCTTCTACTTTTATCCGCTTGTGCCTTCATTCATGAAGAAGCCTGACATAATGACTGTGGGTCTGTTGCCAGATGGTAGAGAAGTCACGGACCAGCACATCAACAGCAGGCACACCAGAGGAGACTGGGAGAGGAAGAGGAGGACGGGGATGGAGTCCGTAGACAACAAAAAAGGGAGACAACCTCGTGGACTCAGAATCCTTATGATTATATGAGAATTCAGCCTAGAGAAGAAGGTCGACCCAATCGTCTTGGCGAACTGAAGCAAAATGCCGAATAAAAGTCTCTAGGATTTGATTAACTCTCTTCACCTGTCCGTTGGACTGAGGGTGGTAGGCCGAGGAGAAGTCCAGATTGATGTTCAGACGGTTACAAAGGGCTTGCCAGAACATAGAGACAAACTGCACACCTCGATCCGAAATGATATGCTGAGGAAAACCATGTAAACGAAAGACATGTAACAAGAAGTACTTCGCCAGTTGCAGGGCAGAAGGAAGACCTGGTAGAGGAATTAAGTGAGCCATCTTGGAAAACCGATCTACAATGACCCAGATGACAGTGTTATTAGGAGATGGTGGCAAATCAGTGATGAAATCCATGGCGATATGGGACCAGGGAGTCCCTGGAATGGGTAAAAGCTGTAAGAGTCCTGCAGGTCTCTGCCGAGGAGTTTTGTAGCGGGCACAAGTTTCACAGGAACGAACAAAATCAGAAACATCATGTTCAAGATGGGGACACCAGTAATGCCGGGAAATAAGAAGTAGAGTCTTTCGTATTCCAGGATGTCCTGCTGTCAAGGAAGAATGACCCCATTTCAGGACCTTGCGTCTCAATCTGGCGGGCACAAAGGATTTTGCCAGAGGAACTTGCTGAATCTTGGCATGAGCTGCAGGAATCAAATGGTCTGGAGGAATAACTTGCCTAGGCGGAGTCCAAACCAACGACGTCAGAGGACCTGGAGAGAGCATCAGCCCTGATGTTCTTGTCTGCTAGATGGAAGTGAATGAAGAAGTTGAACCTAGAAAAGAATAGTGACCACCTTGCCTGGCGGGGGTTCAAATGCTGAGCAGACTGAAGGTATAGAAGATTTTTATGGTCGGAGTAGATGCTGATCAGATGAGAAGAACCTTACAATAAATGTCGCCATTCTTCCAAAGCTAGCTTGATAGCGAGGAGTTCACGATCTCCAATGAATTAATTCCTCTCAGCAGGAGAGAATGTCTTGAAGAAGAACCCACAAGTAACAGTCTTGCCCTTGACATTTTTCTAAGTAAGAACGGCACCCGCTCCAATAGATGAGGCATCAACCTCCAAAGCAAGGGGCATCTCCGGATCAGGTCCTGTAAGCACGGAAGCAGAGGCAAACACAGACTTGAAACGGGAGAAGGCCTCTTCAGCCTCTTGAGGCCAAGACTTATGATTAGATGCCTTCTTAGTGAGAGCCACAATTGGAGCAACCAAGGATGAAAAATGTGGGATAAATTGACGATAATAGTTTGCGAACCCCAGAAAGCCCGAAGGACGAGAGACAATGTAGCCAAGAAACCGAAGGCTAGATTTCTCAAACAAGCATTTCTCCAGTTTGGCGTTGAGATGATTCTTCTAAAGTCGCTGAAGAACCAGACGAACATGAGAACGATGCTCCTCTAAGTCCGAAGAGAAGATCAGGATGTCATCTAGGTGTATGACAACACAGGTGTAGAGAAGATCACGGAAGATATAATTGACAAACTCTTGAAAAACGGCTGGAGCATTGCAGAGACCAAATGGCATTACGAGATATTCAAAATGTCAATCACGAGTATTGAAGGACGTTTTCCACTCATCTCCCTTGCGGATACGAATGAGGTTATATGCTCCATGTCCAATTTGGAAAAGACCTTGGCACCTTGTAGATGGTCAAAAAGTTCTGAGATAAGAGGTAGAGGGTAACGGTTCTTGACCGTGATTTTGTTAAGTCCCCTGTAGTCAATGCATGGACGGAGTGAGCCATCCTTCTCCTGGAGATTCTCCTGGATATACTCAGCCATGCCTTTGGTCTCAGGGACTGATAGAGGGAATATCCTCCCGCAAGGGGGAGTGGTACCAGGCAGAAGATCAATAGGGCAATTGTAAGGACGGTGTAGAGGCAGAGACTCGGCCTGTTTCTTGCAGAAAACATCAGAGAAATATTGGTAAGGTGGTGGCAGGCCAGGTAAAGGAGGAAGGCAAGAAAGAACTTTACACAGAACTGGTTGGAGGCAAAGATTTTGACAGGATTGTCCCCAACTAATAATCTCTCCACTTCTCCAATCCAGTTGCGGAGAATGGTGTTGCAGCCAAGGAAGACCAAGAAGAATCTCTGAAGTAGAGTGTGGCAGAACATAGAATTCAATCTTTTCTTTATGCAATACACCCACTTGCATGACAAGAGATTCAGTACGAAGGTGAACCATACAGTCCAGATTTTGTCCATTAACAGAGGAGACGAACAAGGGCTTGCCAAGGCAAATGACAGGATGATGATACTTGTAGACCAAAGAAGCGACAATAAAGTCACCTGCTGATTCTGAGTCCAAAAATGCTGTAGCTCTGAAGGAAAACTTGGCAGAAGTGAAGACTTTTACTGAAATAGTTAAGCAAGGAGAGGTGGTATTCACACCTAGGGACGTCTCTCCTACGTGCCCTAGGTGCAAGCATTTTCCTGGATACTGTGGACGAACAGAACAGTCTTTGAGGAAGTGTTCGGGGCTAGCACAATACAAGCACAAATTCTCACTGCGTCGTCGTGATCTCTCCTGTTGCATAAAACGGGAACGACCCACTTGCATAGACGGCATAAGTCTCAGGAAACTGTAGAGGTGAACGTTGAAACACGGGTGCCAGGAGAGGATATTGCCATGTTTGGGCAGGTGCCATCTCTAAGCGCAATACTTCCTGCCTCTCAGCAAAACACACATCAATACGTGTGGCCAATTTCTTCCAGTTCTGAGGCTAAAGTGCGGAATTGAACTGCGCAGTCACCAATGGAAGAATTCCCTTGACATAGATTCAGCAAAGCCGACTCCGCAGAAGAGGCACGTACGGGTTCCTCAAAGACACAGCGAAATTCTGCCAAAAAAGCTGTTAAGTTGGAAGCTACTGGATCACCGCGGTCCCAAAGGGGTGTAGCCCAGGCCAGGGCTTTGCCGGCAGTAGGCTAATGACAAAGGCCACCTTCGCACGTTCTGTCGGAAACAGTTCAGACATGAGCTCCAAGTGCATGGAGCACTGTGTTACGAAGCCTCTGCATGACTTGGAATCCCCATCATACTTGGAAGGTAAAGGCAGGCGTAGCTGGGAGCCAGAAGACACTGCAGGAGCTGGTGCTAGGAGTGGGTCAGGTTGCGGTACCTGCTGCTGTTGCAAGGCCAAAAGCTGTTGCATCATAGCTGAAAGTTGAGAAAGTTGCCTGTCAGGACAACTGCTGTGACTGAGGTACCACAACGGAGGGAAGATCCGTGACTTCATGCAGGAGTACCTCAGCGGGATCCATGGCCGTATCTTACTGTAACACTCACGTTTCAGAAGACAGGAACTCTGGTGGATGTGGATCCGCTGGACCTGTGTGGCAGATTACTCGGACCATACCAGGGAGCGGAGTCTAATGTGCCGTTGGTTTTCACACGAGCTCGCCGCAAAGTGGGATGGACTTGCTGCAGCAGGCGGCACCCAGGTCGCTACCCCTGGCATGGCTCGACCACACAGGCGGCTGAGGAGATGCGAGGCACAGGAGGGATAGGGCAGTTCATAGTCTGGATAGCAGAAGGTCAGGGCAGGTGGCATGGTTTCGTAGTCAGGACGTAGCAGGAGGTAAATAGGCAGGCGGCAGAGAAGCAAAGTCGGGTCACAAAGCGAAGGATCAGATACACGGCAAGGCAGAAACAGGCTCAGGCTCAATGCAACAAAGATCCGTCAGGGGAGTGAGGAGGGTGGAGGAATATATAAATGAGCCACAGGTGAATCACACTAATGAGCACACTGCCCCTTTAAATCTTAAAGCTCCGGCGCACGCGCGCCTGAGCAGTGAGGCAGAGGCTGGGGCAGGAGAAGCACCAGGTGAGTAACGGACTGGGGCTCGCATGCGGGCACGTCCCACGGTGCGAGTCCCTGCCTCGCCAGCAGCAGCAGATAACGGGACAATGCGCTCACGGCCAGCGTGAGTCGGCGGAGCGCATAACGTAACACAATCGTTCTTCATAATTTTTAAGTCACAGCTGTTTCAAAGTAAACCCGACAGCAGGCAATAGGAAAGTTTATAGCAAAAGAAAATGTCAGATTTTCTGGGGAATATTTAACCTATCATATTGATTACCAAGAAGAGATATAACATGAGTAGCATATTTATCCAATTTGACAATCATAAATAAAAATAAATAAATAGGCCTTATTGAGCTAACAAAACATGTTCTTCTGTTATATGGCTTTTCTAAATTAATTGTCTTAACTTAACTAGGGATGGGCGAAACGAATCTGACGAATCCGAATTCGTTACAATTTTCAGGAAAAATTTGATTTGCAACTAATCAGTCACTTCATTAAACACCATTTAGTGTGGTCCAGGCTCCAGGGCATCTAAAATGGCAAATCCACATGTCAAGGACATGGGGCAAGGAATCCCGATAAGGCGGGAACAAGGGTTGGCGGGATGACCCTGAATCACATGCGGCATGCAGCCTATCAGCAGTCAGCCACCCCTGTGTTGTCACAGCCCTATATAATCGGCAGTCATCTTGCAGCCACTCACATCAGCATTCTATTGCAAAGAGAGAGAGCGACAGAGAGCAGTGTGCTGCACAGAAAAGCAATTGTGGGTGTATTACAGCAGCGATTCACCTCAAACCCAAATCCAGCCTAAAAGCACCGATAGGGAAGGGAGAGTGATTGAGAGAAAAAAGTGCAATTGCGGGTGTATTACAGCAATGATACACCTCAAGCCCAAATCAAGCCTAGAAGCACTGACAGGAAAAGGAATGAGATTGAGAGAGAGAGTGCAATTTTGGGTGTATTACAGCAGTACTACACCTCAAGCTCAAATCCTGCCTAGAAGCACTGATAGGGAAGGGAGTGAGATAGAGAAAGAAAGTGCAATTTTGGGTGTAGTACACAGCGACTATGTGCTATAGCACCAGTGTGTACAACAACTGAAAAGCTGAAAATAGTAGCCAGCCAATTAGGGTAAGCAGAGCACTAAAAGCATATTGTCCTCTATTAAGTGTAACCTGTGTGTACATCTAAGTGGTGTACCATCTTGTTCCTGTTAAAGTCTCAAGAGCCTAGTTACTGTGAAAGGCCAGGCAAAAGTACACACCTGCTGGTGTTGTAGACAAATACTGTTTTAAGCGTACTGGAGTGCATTATAGTCCTGTCAGGGACCGACCAGGGGGACAGGGAAAGTGAGCCCTAAACTAACCCTAAAACCGCTCTCCTTGCCTACTCGCCCATCCACCCTAACCGGTGAATCGACAACTGGGTGCCGTTCCCTCCCTGAGCTAA
The DNA here is from genome assembly GCF_029499605.1 of Hyla sarda. Lineage (NCBI taxonomy): Eukaryota > Metazoa > Chordata > Amphibia > Anura > Hylidae > Hyla > Hyla sarda. Next base: position 83,902,243 of record NC_079195.1, on the reverse strand, counting down.
AGTGCAGGGGCCTAATAAAAACACATACTAATAAATAGTCGGTCACAAACCAGAAACATAACAGAAACATAGAACTCAATAGTATAAGTTTGGAGGACACAGATCAGTGAGCAGCACAGGGGACATTATGGATCAATGATCATGAACAGAGGACACTATAGATCAGCGGACATGAACAGAGGACTCAGTGGTCGTGAACAAAGAACACTATAGATCCGTGGTCGTGAACAGAGGACACTATCGATGAGTAGTCATGTACAGAGCTCCAAAGATCTGAAATCAAGAATTAATACAACTAGAGTACAAAACACCAGACATGAAAACAGATAGGTCAACAGACTTTAGGAACAGACAGAAATATAGCATAATCCCCCAGAACATCGAACATCCAGTGGACACAAAGTCCCCATGGACCAGAAACAGGGATCTATCGCTAATCAGGAATATTCACATTCCCTATGCAAAACCTCCAGTAGACACGAAGTCCCCATGGACAGGTAATAGGGATGCCTAGATACACAGGATATATTTATAGAACACTGTTCACACTGACCACATAAACTGTAATAATCGCAATACCTTCAGAACACCTCCAGTACACAAGGAGTCCCATAGAGCGGTAACAGGGATGCCTAGATACACAGGATATATTTATAGAGCACTGTTCACACTGAACACACAAACTGGACACTCCACTCCACTATAGGAGTAGCCAATAATAATAAATCCAAATAGACTGCTGGCCAGCGGCACACTCATCAGTGTGGACAGGATGCTGGCCCAGTAGGAAAACAGAAATATAAAACACAGCACTTCACAAAAACCGATACAAGAGAAAACATAGTGTGAACAGACACAGCAGAAAGGATAAACAAATCCTAAAACTGACTAAACAAACACAGCTTAATATCCACAAAGAGCATACCACCTAACATGGCTAAAACCAGAAAATACAAAGTGCATGCTAAAAAAGACATAGTATATTAAAAGCTCAAACAAAGAATGTTACACCAAGCCTCCATTAGCAGCATAGCCAGCATGTGAGCAAGTCAGGATGACATTAAGTCAATCACCAGCCCAGAGGCTAGACTGAGCTGACTTTAAATAGACAAACCCTAGGAGCTGTTGGCTAGCAAAATCGAGAGGCATTAACTATTGCCTTGCTGGGGAGCATAAAACTGTTCACACACAAGCAATCCAATAGCTGTGTGTGAACACAGACCACGACAGACATGACAACTCCCCTCATAAGTGCATACCACACACCTGCTGGTGTTGTAGACAAATGCTGCTTTAAGCGTACTGGAGCGCATTGTACTCCCCTCATAAATGCATACCACATACGTACATCTAAGTGGTGTACCATGTTGTTCCTTTTAAAGTCTCAAGGGCCTAGTTACCGTGAAAGGCCAGCCAAAAATACACACCTGCTGGTGTTGTAGACAAATACTGTTTTAAGTGTAGTGGAGCGTATTGTACTCGCCCTCATATACGCACTAAGTATATCAGGCAGAGAAGTGCCAGGATGTGCACAGAGGAGTGGCAGAGGCCTAAATTCATCAGGCAGAGGTCCCAGCAGACTAGGGGCGTGTATCAGCAGAAGTCGCAGCGAGAGGCCTGAGTTCCCGGTATCAGATAGTGGTCATGTCTCAACCAACAACCCATCTGCCGTCATCGATTGGTTAACACGGTCATCCTCTTCATCACAAGTGACATCTGACACCCCCAGTCAACAGTCGGTTGGTTTCTCAGACACAACCCTCAGTTGGCATGGCCCAGGAGCAGTCTCTGTCCTCCCATTGCCTCTGTCCTATGCTGTTCCCTCCCCCACAGAGGTATTTTGTGCTGTGGGTTCAGCTCCACTATTTAGTGAAGACGATCTACTAGAGGACAGTCAGCTACTGCCCAGCCAAGAAGTGGAGGAGACATCTGCCGCTTCCACCCCTAGGCGGGCAAGTAGTGATGAGGAGAGTGGTGTGGGAGGTGGTGTTACGAGCGTTCAGGCTCCTGAACAGATACTGTTGAGAAACCTGAGGAGGACATCAGTGACGTGCAGACACAACTCGATGATGAGGCCGATCGCACTTAGGAGCCGGGTGCAGAAGGGGCTTCATTATCATCAGGAGAAGAGGGTTGCAGGTTGCCGTGAGGCAGCAGCTGAGCCAGTAAGGTGGTAGCATGGTTGGCAGTCAGCATAGTGGCAGAAGTGGAAAGTCTGGAGCCAAACGTGCACGGGGTAGACCACCTGCTTCGCGGCAGCCTACTTTCGCAGGAGGTAGTGGAACAGGGGTTCCTGGAGTCGCCGGCAGTAGCAGTCAATCAGTGCGGACTGTTGGTGGGAAAATCAGCTACTCGGTGGTTTCATCAAGCATCCGGAGGAGGTTAACATGACCACATGCAAGATGTGTTGGCAGAAGGTGAAGCGTGGCCAGGGTCCCAATGCACCACGGCCCTGCGTCAACATATGCAGTGTCACCATAAAGCGGCCTGGGAAAACCGTGACTCTGATGTGGTGGTCCGGTCTGCTGCATCACCCAGTGGCACGCCACTCCCTGTTTCAGCCAGCCAAGCCTCCACCACCTCAGCCAAACGGAGCTGTGTGTCATACCCATCTTCTGTCGCTCCAGAAGCTCCTGCTCCCCCTACTTCGATTCAGTCATTCCGCCAGCAATCCATTGGCGAAGCAATGTCCAAGAGACAACAGTATGTGCCCACTTATCCAACGGTGCAGAAGCTGAATGTGCTCCTGTGCAAGTTGCTGGTGCTGCAGTCCTTCACTTTTCAAGTGGTGGACTCTGCACCTTTCAGAGAACTGATGGCTTGTGCCAAGCCGAGGTGGAGAGTCCCAAGCCATCATTTCTTTTCGAAGAAGCAGTACCAGTCCTGCACAATTTTGTGGAACAGAAGGTGGGCCAGTCCTTGAGCCTGTCGGTGTGTACCAAAGTGCAAGGCAGCATCGATGTATGGAGCTGTAACTACGGTCAGGGACAATAAATGTATTTTACAGCCCACTGGACGAATGTGGTTCCTGCACAGCCACAAGTGCTAAAAGTCATTCATCAAGAAATCGACTCATGGCTTACTCCACAAAAACTGGAAATGGGAACCATGGTGACCAACAACAGGAAGAACATCTTGTGCTGCCTCAAGGAAGCCTGAACCATGCGCCCTGCATGGCACACATGTTCAATCTGGTTGTTAAGCGGTTCCTGAAGTGTTCCCCCCATTTGCAAGATATCCTAACAATGGGAAGGAAACTTTGTATGCACTTCAGTCACTCGTACAGCACAAAGCACACCCTCCTTGAGCTGCAGCGTTAAAACGGTATCCCCCAACATAGTCTGATTTGCAACGTTTCCTTACGTTGGAATTCCACCCTCCATATTTTGGACCAACTATACGAACAGAGAAAAGCCATTGATGATCCAAGCAGATAGGGGGACTCCCCTTTGTAACTTCAATGTCAACCAGTGGCAGCTCATACGTGACACCTGCCGTTTGCTCAGGCCCTTTGAGGAAGCCACCTTATTAGTCAGTCACCAGGATTATGGGATGAACAACGTCATTCTACTGCTTCATTTACTACAACACGTGTTGGAAATGATGGCTCGTCAGAGCACTGGAGACGTGGCACCTACATCTACCGGCCACATGAGTCCTGTGGGGGCTGAACTGGAGGAGGGGCACAGTGGAGCACAGTTTAAGTTTCGCGGGATGAGCTGTTTTTTACTAGTCATCTGACAGGAGAGGAGGAGCAGAAGCAGCTAGAGGAGCTAGAGGGTTATGAGGAAGGCGAGACAGAGGACCCAGACACACCGTGGCAGTATGCAGTGGAGATGGAGGCAGGGAGTCCCTCTAAGTCACTTGCACAAAGGTAAGGTAAGAGAGGTAAGTTCAGTAATATCTGTACCCTTGTTCATGATATTTAGAGATTCTCTGGTGTCTGGTATTGTGCCAAGGGATTGGCGCAAGGCGAATGTGGTACCAATCTTCAAGAAGGGCTCTAGGTCTTCGCCAGGCAATTATAGACCGGTAAGTCTAACGTGCATTGTGGGTAAATTGTTTGAAGGACTTATAAGGGATTACATACAGGAATACATAGGGGATAATAGTATTATAAGTGATAGCCAGCATGGGTTTACTAAGGATAGAAGTTGTCAAACCAATCTAATTTGCTTTTATGAAGAGGTGAGTAGAAGCCTTTACAGAGGAATGGCTGTGGATATAGTGTTTCTGGATTTTGCCAAAGCGTTTGATTCTGTCCCTCACAGACGTCTGACAGGTAAGTTAAGGTCCTTGGGCTTGGAAACTTTAGTTTGTAACTGGATTGAACACTGGCTCATGGATCGTACCCAGAGAGTGGTGGTCAATGATTTGTACTCTGATTGGTCCCCGGTTATTAGTGGTGTACCCCAAGGTTCAGTACTGGGCCCGCTGCTGTTTAATTTATTTATCAATGATATAGAGGATGGTATTAACAGCTCTGTTTCTATCTTTGCAGATGACACCAAGCTTTGTAGCACGGTACAGTTTATAGAGGATGTGCATAACTTACAAGATGACTTGGATAGACTTAGTGTCTGGGCATCCACTTGGCAAATGAGGTTCACTGTGGATAAATGTAAAGTTATGCATCTGGGTACTAATAACCTGCATGCGTCGTATGTCTTAGGGGGGATTAAACTGGCAGAGTCACTGGTAGAGAAGGATCTGGGTGTACTTGTAGATCACAGACTACAGAATAGCATGCAATGTCAGGCTGCTGCTTCCAAAGCCGGCAGGATATTGTCATGTATCAAAAGAGGCATGGACTCAAGGGATAGGGACATAATACTCCCCCTTTATAAAGCATTGGTACGGCCTCACCTGGAATATGCTGTTCAGTTTTGGTCGCCTGTTCATAAAAGGGACACTGCGGAGTTGGAAAGGGTGCAGAGACGCGCGACTAAACTAATATGGGGCATGGAACATCTTAGCTATGAGGAGCGATGAACGGAGTTACAATTGTTTAGTCTTGAGAAGAGATGTTTAAGGGGGGATATGATAAACGTATATAAGTATATAAATGGCCCATACAAAAAATATGGAGAAAAACTGTTCCAGGTTAACCCCCCCCAAAGGACGAGGGGGCACTCCCTCCGTCTGGAGAAGAAAAAGTTTAGTCTAAAGGGGCGACACGCCTTCTTTACCGTGAGGACTGTGAATTTATGGAACGGTCTACCTCAGGAACTGGTCACAGCAGGAACAATTAACAGCTTTAAAACAGGGTTAGATACATTCCTGGAACAAAAAAACATTAATGCTTATGCAGAATTATAAAACTACATCCCTTTCCCTTATCCCCTTACACCCTTCCCTTCAATTCCCTGGTTGGACTTGATGGACGTATGTCTTTTTTCAACCATACTAACTATGTAAGATGACACGATAAATGCTCACTTGCTTGCATAGTGATCGCCGAATTGTCACCATTCGGCAGCAGGATGACCTCTTTCTCTCCACCTTTTTGTACCCTCGTTACCGGCACAAAATTAGGGCCTTTTTTACACCCACTGAGAGTGAGGACAAACTGACCTACTACAGAGACATCCTATGTAGTCATAGTCCTATGTGGCCGATGCCTATGTGCGCCATTATCCATCCTCTCACAGGTATGACCCGGGGGCCCTCTGCGCTCACCTTCCACTGCCATGGCTGCTGGGGAGGAGTGGGGTGGCAGGAGCAGTACCAGCTCCATCATCAGCAGCCTGAGTCTACAGTTGCTAATGAGTACCTTTCTTTACCTACATAGTAAAGCAACTCATCAGCAGCAGGTAGACCTGGAGCAGGACCTGAACTAGCAGGTGGTGGCACACCTTTCCTTTTTTTTTATCTGAAAACATTTTTGGGTACATATATTTTATCCTAAGAATATTATTAAAAGGTAAGTTTTATGTAATGTATATCTTCAATACTTACTTGTGCACACTAACACTTTTACAAAAGAGACCGTTTTCTACTGCCTACTTGCCTCAGCTACTATTCTGATCCTGCCACCCACCTGATGCCACACATCTGATGCCAAGTTCTCCTTTTTTCACCCACCTTTGTCACCAAGTACTGGTATTGCCACCAACCACCCCACTATGTCACCGGGTCACTTTCAGGACTCCTGATGCTGCTGATGCCATCTCCAGGCTGTCTCATTCTGCCACCATATTTTCTCCTTATGCTGATGCTAGCTCCAGGCTGTCTTATAATGCCACCACATGTTCTCCTTATGCTGATGCCAGCTCCAGGCTGTCTCATTCTGCTACCATATGTTCTCATGTTGATGCCAGCTCCAGACTGTCTCATACTGCCACCATATGTTCTCCTTATGCTGGTGCCAGCTCCAGGCTGTCTCATAATGCCACCATATGTTCTCCTTATGCTGATGCCAGCTCCAGGCTGTCTCATTCTGCTACCATATGTTCTCATGCTGCTGCCAGTTCCAGGCTGTCTCATACTGCCACTATATGTTCTCATTATGCTGATGCCACCTCCAGGCTGTCTCATACTGCCACCATATATTCTCCTCATGCTGATGCCAGCTCCAGGCTGTATCTTACTGCCACCATATGTTCTCCTCATGCTGGTGCCACCTACAGGCTGTCTCATTCTGCAACTATATGGTCTCCTCATGCTTCTGCCTTCTCCAGGCTGTGTCATTCAGCAACTATATGGTCTCCTCATGCTGCCTCCACTTCCATGCTGTGTCATTCAGCCACTATATGGTCTCCTCATACTGATGCCACCTCCAGGCTCGGTCATTGTGCCGCTCTGCGACAGTGATTCTAATAGCGACGCCTCTAATCTGCATGTCATACTGAATAACAGTATTATTTCCCTAAACCAGCATACACCCTATGCATCTTACAGCAATGCAAAGTGTTCTTCACCCCTATTGAGGCTCTCTGTAGGCCAGAAATAGCTGTTTTTAATACAGATTTGCCGCAAATAAATTTGGACCAAACAAATTTTTTTTTGGGCGATCGGCCGAATCGAATTTTTCAAAAATGTGCTCATCTTTAAACTTAACTTATTGTAAGGGGAAATTCCAAAGGTATATATTTTAATATTTCCAAGCAGAGGCATAGTTTAATGTTTTTAACCCCCTAATAGAAAATCTGTATCATCCCCCCCCCTCCCCAACATCTACGTATCATGTATAGTATTAGTCTCCTCATTTGGAACAATGACTTTGTAGTGCTCTCTTAGCTCCCAATTATTTGGCATCTTATACATGTTTTTGTCTGTAGTTTTAATATTTTTAAACTAGCCTGACAGTCTTATTCAACATCTCTACAACTTGTAATCACGGTTGAATTTGTCCTGAATTGCAATGTCACCTTTCCTACTCCCATTTATTCCCCATAATGAGTCATTAATTGAAATAATGTTCACAATTATTACAATAATATTAGTGTAAAAAAAAAAAAAGCATCTGCCTAACAATTACATGCAGAAATGTACATTTTATGTAAGTTTATTATCAATTTATGTTTGCGCATTTGATTCTCTGAGACCCAATGTAATCACTGGGGATTTCATATGGTTAAAATAAATGAAATGAAAAAGTGAATCAAATCATCTATAATGTAGAGATTAAATCCTAATTATTCTATGAGTTGCAGCACAGCAGTACAGCAAATAGAATTTTGCAGTGTGTCAAATGGTGCAATTATTGAGGAAACCTTTATTACCCCCAATTTATATGTCTTTATATTTCGTAAATTGACTTTTATGTGATAAAGGTTAACACCGACAGTATAACAGAGAAATTCTAAAGAAATTAGTTATGTCATATCTGCGTGTAAAAATTATCAGAATGCATTTGCAGACACTAAGCTAATTGAATAAAATTGTATGTGTATACATATGCAGTCGGTAACATTAACTGCACAATTTTTAATAGGAATTTAAAAAAAAAATCTATTCTCTGTCTAATTGTTATAGCCTGAGAAATATTTTGATTAACCTCTGGACGACACAGTCGTGTACATGTACGCCCCTGCCATCTGGGACTTTACACACCAGGGTGTAAATATATGCCCTGGAGCATTAAATATCTATGAAGCGAGCACAGGATCTGCGCTCGCTTACAGGAAAACTGTCAGCTTGCTCCCCCTGCACTAACCAGTGGTACTGGCTGGTAGTGCGGGGGGACGCTTATCAGTTTGATGCTTACCGTGCCTGGATCTGCCCCGCCGTTCAGCCGTAATCTTCTATTTTCGGTATATGCTAATTAGGTTCTAACTTGCACCTGTCGGGCTAACTGGCACTCTGACGTCAGTATTTTTGGCCGCAGCGCCTCCCAGCTCATCAATATACCTCCCCTCCCTCCGCCTCTCCCTCTTCATTACAGAGCTGGAGAAGAGGGAGGGGAGTAATATTGATGAGCTGGGCGGCGCTGCGGCCAAAAACGCTGAAGTTAGAGTGCCAGTTAGCCCGGTCATTGCAAGTTAATATAATCTAAATATAGAAGATTACGGACGAACGGTGGGGCGGATCCGGGCACGGTAAGCATCAAACTGATCTGTGTCCCCCGCACTACCAGCCAGTACCGCTGGTTAGTGCAGGGGGAGCAGGCTGACAGTTTTCCTTTAAAATGTGGTTAGTGGTGGCTACTATAAGTAGCTGGAACCTCATCGCAAATCACGGGGAGCAACATTCCCACTGCTCACCGTCATCTATCGATTACATATAAAAGTCCCGATTGGGGACTTAAAAAGTGTAAGATAAAAAAAATTCTAAAATCATTTAAAGCCCTACCCTTCTCTGATAAAAAATTAAATCACCCTCCCAATTCACAAATAATATATTTTTTTATAATAAACATATTTAATATTGTTGCATGCTGAATTTTCAGAACCAATAAAATATACTGTTTATAATTCTGCATGGTGAACTGCATAAAATGCAGATTTTTGGTCCACCCATATATCAGAAAGAATTAAAAAAAAAGGACTCAAAAAATCCCATCATAACAAAATTGGTACTGTTAAACACTACAGATCACAGCACAAAAAAGGAGCCCTCATACAGCCCTGTGTAAATAGGGTTATACAAGTACAGTAAAAACCAATACTCAGGGGGGTACTGTAGGAGCACAGTAAGGCAAAAACTCAGCAAAACATAGCAGATTTATATGCCTTTCAGGATCTGTGAAAGCTGGAGGACAACACCAATAAGGTCTCCTTTAAGATAGGGTCACACACAGCATGCATTATTTAACACTGCCAATGCACTGCCGACAGTCACAGAGTGATTGCAGAGAGAGCTCGCTGCTCCCTGTAGCTCTGTGTGTGTCCGCTCGTAGCGGTGGATTTCCGGCAGTCACAAGCTGACTCACAGAGCTACCAGGCCACTGCAGGGAGCTCGCTTTGCAGTCGCTCTGTGACTGCCGGCAGCGCATTCACTGCGTCAAATACGCTGAAAATGTGCTGTGTGTGACCCCACCCTTAGTGGTTCACTAAGCACATAAGAGATTAAAGAATATTAGAAAACATCAAATATATTACTTGATAACTCAGAGGATGGTATGGTTTACTAGTTATTTTGTACATATTATCATAAAGATTCCAGTTATTTTCATTAACGTTTGTACATTTTAAGTAATTGATGCTAAAGAATGAAGTCATTATAAGATCTCTTGATCATACTTTTTTCTAAAAAATAAAAAAAAAGTACTAGAAGAGTCAATTGTTTTTAGAGTCTTTTCTTCCAAGCTGTTCTTATTTCAGTGGAGGTGGTGAGGGGATGGAATCCATTATTCTAATAGTTTCCTGAAATAGAAACACAACTGTAAGAGAATTCAATATGACATTAAATATGACTGTTATTTTTTATTCCCCCTCCCCCATGTGCTTTTTACTAAGCTGTGTTTTCTCTCAGTTTTTTTTTAGATGATTGAGCTATCTAGAATATAAATAACTATTCTCTAATTTCATTTTAAAATATTGAAATTGTACATTAAACAGATGGCAGAATCTAAACTTAACTTTATTACACATTCACATAAAATGTCATATGTGATTCCTTGTTGCTTTGGCCTTTACAGAAATGATAAACATTTAGGCCTGCATTTACTCATGGAAAAGGAGATTTTACATTCTGCAGGTTGAGACACTCTGAGTAAATGTTTAATTGATGATTACTTAATATTTTCTACGTAAAGATGCCCAACTTACATACAGGGATGTGGAATTTCTATCGCCCGACGCCCCGGACTAGCAGTTTTGGGCGCCGGGCAGGTGAATTTGTCCGGCCCTTAGCCCGGCTTCGGGCAAGCAGGGCCGGACCTGACAAGTGCCGCGGCGATCTGCAGTCTGTATGGAGCGGGCACCTGACTCCTGCCCGCTCCATACTCTGCAGCCTGTGTAGCAGAGCAGGGGAGATGAGAAGCTGTGTATGTGTCTTCTCTCCCCTGCTCTGCAGACGTGCGGGGGGAGATGAAGGGGGCGTGGCTTATTTCTCCCCGTGCAGACCTGCGTCCGTTGCCTTCGCTCCCCGCACGTCTGCACGGGGAGACTGTATGCGGCGCTCAGCAGTATATATGGAGCGGGCTCGGGATTCCTGCCCGCTCCATACTCTGCAGCCCCCGGCTGTTCTCAGTAGCCGGGGGCCGCCGCTAATAGCCAGCATGCGGCGATCGCCGCAGCTGGCTATTAACCCTTTAGATCGCAGCTGTCAAAGCTGACAGCGGCGTCTAAAGGGACATGTGAACGCTCCCTGGTGGGCTAGTGGGGTGGATCGCCCCCCCGCAGCGCGATCGCAGGGGGGCGATCCACTATGGAGGTAGCCGGAGGACTTACCTCTGCTTCCTCCAGTCCCAGCTCTGTCATTGATAGAGCCAGGCTGGACCAGGCTCTATCAATGGATCACAGAGCTCACAGATTAATAGAGTTCAATAGATCTCTATTCATCTGTCTGAGGAATCGAATGATTCCTCATATAAGTGTAATAAAGTGTTAAAAAAAAAATCATAATAAATAAAAGTTTTAATAAAAGTTTGAAAGACACACATTAACCCAGTGGTCTTCAAACTGTGCCCCTCCAGATGTTACAAAACTACAATTCCCAGCATGCCAGGACAGCCGTTGGCTGTCCGGGCATGCTGGGAGTTGTAGTTTTGCAACATCTGGAGGGCCACAGTTTGAAGACCGCTGCATTAACCCCTTCCATGTTAAAAGTTCAAATCACCCCCTTTACCTATATAAAAACATGTAAACATAATAAAAATAAACCTATTCGTTATCGCTTCGTGCGTAATTGTACAACCTATTAAAATATAACATTATGTATCCCGTACGGTAAATGTAAAAAAAAAATACCAAACCACAGATTTGAAATTTTTATAATATCCCATAAAAAAAAAGTAAAAAAGCTATTAAAAAGTCAGATGAATACCAAAATGGTACCGATACAAAAAACAGTTTATGGCGCAAAAATGAGCCCTCATACAGCCTGGTATGCGGAAAAAAAAAATAAAGCTACAGGGGTTAAAAAATGGCAATTAAAAAAAATTAGAAAAAGTCCAGAATTAGTAAAACATGATGTAAACGATACAAATCTGGTATCGCTGTAATCAGGCGGCCTAAAGTATAAAACTAACATGTTACCTCAACCACAAGGTAAATGGCGCAGAAAAGAAAAACCACCAAATCTGCAAAATTATCTTTTACTATTTCAATTTCACTTCCCTTAATATATATTTATATATTTTTTGGTTCGGAGAATATGTTATTGAAAAATTAAAAGGTGTCATTATAGTAGGTAGTTATGGCTATTATAGGGCGAGGAGAAAAAAACGAGAGCGTAAAAGCGAAAATTGGCCGGACAAGTGGATCGTCATGAGGGACAAGTAGATTTTGCTCCATTTTAGTCCCGTGGACAAGTAGTTCTTTTATAAAATTTCCACACCCCTGTACATATATTCTACATTCCCAAATGTTTTCCTGGACACTGTGGTGATAGATCGGGGCAGGTACATAGTAAGTCAGGTGTGTGGCAAATTAAGAATTCTAAGAAGAAAGTCGAACATGTCAGTCTTTTTATGTACTTTTAATGCAACATTTAGTATATCTGTGAAATATGTTTTTTAAGTTCTGAACAGATTTTTATACAGGGAAAGTCTCACAAGCCAACATGATCTTTCGGTCAGTGCCCTCCTCACAATAAATCCACAGACAAAGGCCTGAGTTCTCTAACACATATCTACCTGAGGCTGCCCCTTTTTGCAACCTTGCACAGAGGACTGTGAGTAACTTCTGTGTCCTGATCGCAACCCCTTTCTCCTGGCTCTTTCTCTTCAGACCCAGCTCCTCCTTGACATCAGGATGTCATGTGCAGTGGACATGCTCGACTGTCTCAGTGAATGTCCTAAAATGGTCATAACCGAGGGCATCAGGACACAACAAAGGCAGAAGGTACATGAGGGATTACTAAGTATATGTATCTCTCAAACAGCACATTTTCACATACGTACGTTCAACTCTTTTGCGACCACCATACCGCTATATAAGTAGGTGATCACAAAGGTAAAGTTGGAGCAGGCTCAGGAGCTGAGCATGCTTCATGCTGTATGGGTGCTGGAGCAGACACCCACCGCTAATGACTGACATGAAAAGTAATTACAGCGATAAAATGGTTAAATGACAGGTCTGGGCCACCTCTGTCGGGTGTACGATCAGTGTAATGCCAGTCTGCTAAAGGCATTGCATGGGCTAGTCCAAGCAATCTAATTTTTTAATTAAAGGGGTTCTCCGGTGCTTAGACATCTTATCCCCTATCCAAAGGATAGGGGATAAGATGCCGATCGCGGGAGTCCCGCCGCTGGGGACCCCCGTGATCTTGCACGTGGCACCCCGTTTGTAATCAGTCCCCGGAGCGCGTTCGCTCCGGATCTGATTACTGTCGATCACGAGGCCGGCGGCGTGTGAGCTCACGCTCCGCCCCTCAATTCAAGTCCATGGGAGGGGGCGTGCCAGCTATCACGCCCCCTCCCGTAGGCTTGCATTGAGGGGCGGAGCGTGACGTCACACGGGGCGGAGGCGTGATGTCACACGCTGTTGTCCCTGTGGTCGCCGGTATACAGACCCGGTGCGAACATGCTCCGGGGACTGATTACAAACGGGGTGCCGCGTGCAAGATCACGGGGGTCCCCAGCAGCGGGACTCCCGCGATCAGGCATCTTATCCCCTATCCTTTGGATAGGGGATAAGATGTCTAAGCAGCGGAGTACCCCTTTAAGATTATTTTTTTATTGAAAAGTTTTAACGATGACGTTACACCACTGACTTTTAATGACATCACATCGGTGCAGCTACCAAACTGATGATAATAAGCAGTAGTAAATGTATTCCCAGTAGTAAACTATCAGCAGATTTCCTTCTCACATCAGCAATTTTTTGGTGACAAGCCTGACTAATAGGATTTCTGGACCACTAGGTGCCAGATTATAAGAACTTTTATGAAATACGATTTGTTTCCAAACTTTCAAATTATTGTGATAATAGTTTTAGTCAGAGGTCAAACAACCATGGAAGTGTTGGAGGTAAAGATGTACTCCATCCATCATGAGTAGATTTCAGGTTTATGATTGCTGAAAAACCAGCCTAAGTTATAGCACATTTAAATACGCCTTAGCTAAAAAAAAAGTATGTTTGCGTTTCATAGGGAAATAGTAGTTTTAATGTTTTTACAATTCAAAGCAGATGCAGGTTATATAGTCTAAAAATACAAGTACTTGCATCAATTTGGTCTGAAAAATAAATTAGATCTGGATTTGTTTATATGGTTGTAACATGCAGACTAGGCTTGGAAAATGCATTTGAAAAGTACATCTCAGTGGAACACTTAACTTATATCCACATACTTGGGACTGTATAAAGTTACATAGTTAGTTCTCTATAGAAATAAATGGCAGTTGTAGCTAACAAACAGTTCTCCATGATGTTTTTTTTTTTTTTTTTTTGTTACAGACATGTTAAAAAATCACTTGAGTGATTTATATCCCTTTTTTCTTTCATTTTTTTTCACAGATATGTTTAATCATTTTAAAAATATTGACATTTTTTGTAACTTGTACTGATTGTTGTATATGATTTTTGTGCCTCTTTATTTAACCTGTTCAGGACACAGGGCGTACAGATACACCCTGACGTCCTGGGACTTAAGGACCCAGGGCATACCTGTACACCCTGGTCCCGTTAACGGGGTTTAAGCTGTTCTCATGAGCGGAGAATGGGTTAAACCCAGGCAGCCAGGACCCACGGCTAATGCCGGGCACCGCCGATCGGGCCAATGCCCGGCATTAACCCTTTAGACACCGCAATCAAAGTTGATCTCAGCTTCTAAAATGAAACTAAAACTTTCCCTGCAGCTCAGCGGAGCTGATCTGGACTATTGCGACAAAATCGTGATGTTCCGATCAGCTTACTGGACAACAAGAAGGTCCTCACCTGCTTCTTTGTCGTCCATTCGGCGATCTGCTGCTCCAAGCCTGCGCAGCAGCAGAGCATCGGTAACACTAATCAATGCTGTGGCATAGCATTGATCAGTGCAATCAATCAAAAGATTGCATGTTATAGCCCCCTGTGGGTGCTAAAAAATAAAGTGTAAAAATAAAAGTGAATTAACCTCTTCCCTATTAAAAGTGTGAATCCCCCCTTTTCCCATTTGTTTAATAAAATAATGTAATAAAAATAATCATATGTGGTACCGCTGCATGCGTAAAAATGTTCGAACTAAAATATAAGGTTAGCTAAACCGCACGGTTGATGGCATACACGTAAAAAAATACCAAAGTACAAAATTGTGCATTTTTGGTCACTTCATATACCATAAAAAACGGATAAAAAGCGGTCAAAAAGTCCCATCCAAACAAATGTGGTATCAATAAAAAAAAATACAGACCACGGCGCAAAAAATGAGCCCTCATATAGCTCCGTATGCGGAAAAGTTAAAAAGTTATATGGGTCATTTTGGCGAATGCAGTTAGGACTTTTTAAAAGTAGTAAAATAAAAAAACCTACATAAATTGGGTATCCTTGTAACCGTATGGACCTACCAAATAAAGATCAGGTGTCATTTTTACCAAAAATTGCACTGTGTAGAAACGGAAGTTGCCCCCAAAAGTTGCAAAATGGCATTTTATTTTTCACCCCACAAATATATATTTATTGGTTTTGCAGTAAATTTTGTTATTAAATGATTGATGTCATAACAAAGTACAATTGGTGGCGCAAAAACAAGCCCTTAAATGGGTCTGTAGATTTTTAGAAGGAGAGGGGGAAAAAACTAAAGTGCAAAAATTAAAATTGGCCTGGTTCCTAAAGAGGCACTGTCATTGTTAAAAATATTGCAGGACTCATTATAATATGACATTTCACAATTATACACCTATTTAAAAAAAAAATCATTTTCACCTGAAATTCAAGCTCAAAATAGCCACCACTAGGGGTCGCCTGTCTTTTAGCCAGGCAGACTAGTCTAGATTTTACAGCATACTGGATACCGGCCGTAAAGCGTACCGGTATCCAGTATAGGAGATTTCAATTGTGTATGCAAAACTACAGATAAAGGATGTGTGGACATGCTGGGAGCTG
Source organism: Hyla sarda (assembly GCF_029499605.1). Taxonomy (NCBI): domain Eukaryota; kingdom Metazoa; phylum Chordata; class Amphibia; order Anura; family Hylidae; genus Hyla; species Hyla sarda. The sequence goes on along the minus strand of NC_079195.1, from coordinate 83,886,614 downwards.
TAGAAACAGCTGGAGGCAACACTGCTCTAACACAGTTATTTACAAACATTGCAGCTTCAGTTGTTACTAAACTACAACTCCCAGTATGCTGAAATAGTCAAATCTTTCTCAGACTCCTGAATGACAAAGAAGTTGATCAGACGTTCAGGAGTCTGTGAAAGATGAATGACACACATAGTGACAGCTATGCTGATTAGCATCCAGCTTTATTAGGAGAAGATAAAACAGATAGAACATGTATACATAAAAATGCTGTACTTTTATCTAAAAAATCCTTGCACTAATTTTATAAAGATTTATTCTTATATTTATACATTTTATCCTGTTACAAATTCACCATAATGTCTTCTGATTACTGCAGGCAAGCTCCAAGTATCTTCTTCTGACACATGACACAGCATAAAACCAAAGAGGAAAGGGTTACAGAGTAGAGAGTACTGATTGGCTGACTGCCCAGGGTTGCTCCTGTGAGGGAGACAGACTGACACGCCCCCTCCAGCCTGCACAATGAAAAAGTAACTCGCCAGCAGATAAATGCTTATATCTCTGGATATATAGGTCCGAGACACATAAAAATTATATGCACATGATCAGGATTGGGTCCTGAGTAACATATCACTTTTTTCTTTTTTTTTGCACTATGACAGGTACGCTTTAAGGTCAAAATGGGCTTGATCCTTAACCCCTTAAGGACACATGACGTAATGGAATGTCATATGTCCGCTCCCGATCTATAGCGAGGGGCCACGGCGTAGCCCCGCTTCATAGCAGGTCGGGCCCGTGGCTAATAGCGCGCGACATTGATCGCGGTGCCGCACACTATTGACCCTTTAGACGCGGCATTCAAAGTTGAACACCGCGTCTAAAGTGAAAGTGAAACCATGCCGGTTAGCTCAGGGAGCTGTTCGGGATAGCCGCGGTGAAATCGCGGCATCCCGAACAGCTTACATGACAGCTGGAGGGTCCCTACCTGCCTCCTCGCTGTCCGATCGCCGAATGACTGCTCAGTGCCTGAGATCCAGGCATGAGCAATCAAGCGGCAGAATCATCGATCTCTGGTTTCCTATGAGAAACCAGTGATCAATGTGAAAGATCATTGTGTACAGTGTTATGAAGCTATAACACTGCAAAAAAAAAGTGGGAAAAAAGTGAATAAAGATCATTTAACACCTCCCCTATTAAAAGTTTGAATCACCCCCCTTTTCCCATGAAAAAAAAACCACAGTGTAAATAAAAATAAACATATATGGTATCGCCGCGTGTGGAAATGTCCGAATTATAAAAATATATAGTTAATTAAACCGCACGATCAATGGCATACGCGCAAAAAAATTCCAAAGTCCAAAATAGTGCATTTTTGTTCACTTTTTATATCATGAAAAGATGAATAAAAAGCGATCAATAAGTCCTATCAATGCAATGGTACCGTTAAAAACTTCAGATCACGGCGCAAAAAATGAGCCCTCATACCGCCCCATACGCGGAAAAATAATTAAGTTATAGGGGTCAGAAGATGACAATATTAAACGTATTAATTTTACTGCATGAAGTTATGATTTTTTCCAGAAGTACGACAAAATCAAACCTATATAAGTAGGGTATTATTTGAATTGTATGGACCTACAGAATAAAGATAAGGGGTCATTTTTACCGAAAAATGTACTATGTAGAAACGGAAGCCCCCAAAAGTTACAAAACTGCGTGTTTTTTTTTTTCAACTTTGTCTCACAATGATTATTTTTTTCGTTTCACTGTAGAATTTTGGGCGAAATGACTGATGTCATTACAAAGTAGAATTGGTGGCGCAAAAAATAAGCAATCAAATGGATTTTTAGGTGCAAAATGTAAAGAGTTATGATTTTTTAAATGTTAAATGTTTCTCCTCAAGACTAAGCAAATTGAATTATTTTAATCTTTCCTCATAGCTAAGATGCTCGATGCTCCTTATTAGTTAGGTTGCGGGACTCTGCACCCTTTCCAACTCCAGAATGTCCCTTTTATAAACTGGTGCCCAAAACTTAGCAGCATATTCCAGGAGAGGCTGTACCAATTCTTTATAGAGGGGGAGTATTATGTCCCTGTTGTCACGATGCCGGCTGGCAGGTAGTGGATCCTCTGTGCCAGAGAGGGATGACGTGGACCGTGCTAGTGGACCGGTTCTAAGCCACTACTGGTTTTCACCAGAGCCCGCCGCAAAGCGGGATGGTCTTGCTGCGGCGGTAGTGACCAGGTCGTATCCACTAGCAACGGCTCACCTCTCTGGCTGCTGAAGATAGGCGAGGTACAAGGGAGTAGGCAGAAGCAAAGTCGGACGTAGCAGAAGGTCGGGGGCAGGCGGCAAGGTTCGTAGTCAGGGGAGATAGCAAAGTTCTGGTACACAGGGTATAAACACACAAAAACGCTTTCACTAGGCTCTAGGGCAACAAGATCCGGCAAGGAAGTGCAAGGGAGGAGACTAGATATAGCCAGGAAACAGATGGGAACCAATTAAGCTAATTGGGCCAGGCACCAATCATTGGTGCACTGGCCCTTTAAGTCTCAGGGAGCTGGCGCGCGCGCGCCCTAGAGAGCGGAGCCGCGCGCGCCAGCACATGACCGCAGGAGACGGGAACGGGTAAGTGACCTGGGATGCGATTCGCGAGCGGGCGCGTCCCGCTGTGCGAATCGCATCCCCAACGGCCATGACAGGGCAGCGCTCCCGGTCAGCGCTGACCGGGGAGCTGCAAGGAGAAAGGCGCCGTGAGCGCTCCGGGGAGGAGCGGGGACCCGGAGCGCTAGGCGTAACAGTACCCCCCCCCTTAGGTCTCCCCTTCTCTTTATCGGGTAACTGCCTCCCCTGGGATGAGGACCCCGGGAAAGGATGGAGGGATTCCTCCACGGCAGGCAGAACCGCAGGAGTAGGAATGGGGAGAGAGGGCAGAGGGCGAGACCTGGCACGGGGCAGTGTGACACCAGGACGAGGGCCATGAGGGGACACAGAAGCTTGCCTGGGAGGGGGGGAGGGGCATTTCCTGTGGCAGGCAGAGTCCTTAATGACCTTAGGGGGACCGGATACAGGAGGAACCACAGAGTTACGGCAAGGGATACTGGGAACCGGTTTTAGACAGTTCTTGGCACAAGAGGACCCCCAACTCTTGATCTCCCCAGTGGACCAATCCAGGGTTGGGGAATGAAGTTGAAGCCAGGGAAGTCCAAGGAGAATTTCCGAGGTGCAATTGGGGAGGACCAAAAGTTCAATCCTCTCGTGATGAGATCCGATGCTCATAAGAAGGGGCTCCGTGCGGAAACGTATGGTACAGTCCAACCTGGCTCCGTTGACCGCGGAGATGCGGAGTGGCTTGACAAGACGGGTCACCGGAATATGGAATTTATTCACAAAGGACTCCCGAATAAAATTTCCAGAAGCTCCAGAGTCCAGACAGGCCACGGCTGAGAGGGGAGAGCTGGCTGAAGTGGAAATCCGAACAGGTACCGTTAGACGTGGAGAAGCCGACTTGGCATCAAGAGACGCCACACCCACGAGAGCTGAGTGTGAGCGTGCGTTTCCCAGACGTGGAGGACGGATTGGGCAATCCACCAGAAAATGTTCAGTACTGGCACAGTACAAACAAAGATTCTCTTCCTTACGGCGATTCCTCTCTTCCAGGGTCAGGCGAGACCGATCCACTTGCATGGCCTCCTCGGCGGGAGGCCTAGGCGCAGATTGCAGTGGAGACTGTGGGAGAGGTGGCCAGAGATCTAAGTCTTTTTCCTGGCGGAGCTCTTGATGCCTCTCAGAAAAACGCATGTCAATGCGAGTGGCTAGATGAATGAGTTCATGCAGGCTAGCAGGAGTCTCTCGTGCGGCCAGAACATCTTTAATGTTGCTGGATAGGCCTTTTTTAAAGGTCGCGCAGAGAGCCTCATTATTCCAGGAAAGTTCAGAAGCAAGAGTACGGAATTGTATGGCGTACTCGCCAACGGAGGAATTACCCTGGACCAGGTTCAGCAGGGCAGTCTCAGCAGAAGAGGCTCGGGCAGGTTCCTCAAAGACACTTCGAATTTCCGAGAAGAAGGAGTGTACAGAGGCAGTGACGGGGTCATCACGGTCCCAGAGCGGTGTGGCCCATGACAGGGCTTTTCCAGACAGAAGGCTGACTACGAAAGCCACCTTAGACCTTTCAGTAGGAAACTGATCCGACATCATCTCCAGATGCAGGGAACATTGGGAAAGAAAGCCACGGCAAAACTTAGAGTCCCCATTAAATTTGTCCGGCAAAGACAGGCGGAGGCTAGGAGTGGCCACTCGCTGCGGAAGAGGTGCAGGAGCTGGCGGAGGAGATGGTTGCTGCTGCTGTAGCTGAGACTGAATCTGCTGTAGCTGCGACTGGAGTTGCTGAGTCATGGTGGTCAAGTACGACAGCTGGTGATCTTGTTGGGCAATCTGTCGGGCTTGCTGGGCGACCAGTGTGGGGAGGTCGGCGACAACAGGCAGAGGAACTTCAGCGGGATCCATGGCCGGATCTACTGTCACGATGCCGGCTGGCAGGTAGTGGATCCTCTGTGCCAGAGAGGGATGACGTGGACCGTGCTAGTGGACCGGTTCTAAGCCACTACTGGTTTTCACCAGAGCCCGCCGCAAAGCGGGATGGTCTTGCTGCGGCGGTAGTGACCAGGTCGTATCCACTAGCAACGGCTCACCTCTCTGGCTGCTGAAGATAGGCGAGGTACAAGGGAGTAGGCAGAAGCAAAGTCGGACGTAGCAGAAGGTCGGGGGCAGGCGGCAAGGTTCGTAGTCAGGGGAGATAGCAAAGTTCTGGTACACAGGGTATAAACACACAAAAACGCTTTCACTAGGCTCTAGGGCAACAAGATCCGGCAAGGAAGTGCAAGGGAGGAGACTAGATATAGCCAGGAAACAGATGGGAACCAATTAAGCTAATTGGGCCAGGCACCAATCATTGGTGCACTGGCCCTTTAAGTCTCAGGGAGCTGGCGCGCGCGCGCCCTAGAGAGCGGAGCCGCGCGCGCCAGCACATGACCGCAGGAGACGGGAACGGGTAAGTGACCTGGGATGCGATTCGCGAGCGGGCGCGTCCCGCTGTGCGAATCGCATCCCCAACGGCCATGACAGGGCAGCGCTCCCGGTCAGCGCTGACCGGGGAGCTGCAAGGAGAAAGGCGCCGTGAGCGCTCCGGGGAGGAGCGGGGACCCGGAGCGCTAGGCGTAACACCTGTCCTGCAAGTCCATGCCTCTTTTGATACATGACAGTATCCTGCTGGTCTTAGAAGCAACTGCCTGACATTGTGCTGTTCTGTAGTCTATGATCTACAAGTACACCCAGATCCTTCTCTACTTGTAACTCTTTCAGTTTAACCCCCAACTAAGACACACAACAGATATAGGTTTTAAAGTTGCATAACTTTACAATTTTCCACATTGAACCTCATTTCTCAAGTGAATGCACAGGCACTCAGTCTGTACATGACAGTTTGTAACTTGTGCACTTTTTTTTATAGACTATTGCATTTTTCTAGAAAGCCTGGGGTCATCTGCAAAGATAGAAACAGAGCTGTTAATCCTATCCTCTATATCAGGCATATGCAACCTTCGGCACTACAGATGTTTTGGACTACATCTCCCATGATGCTCTTACAGCCAAAAGGCTGACAAAGCATCATGGGAGTTGTAGTCCAAAACATCTGCAGTGCCGAAGGTTGCCTAAGCCTGCTCTATATTATTAATAGATAGGTTAACCCCTTGGGGACGGAGCCCATTATGACCCTAAGGACGGGAGCATTTTTTGCAAATCTGACCACTGTCACTTTAAGCATTAATAACTCTGGGATGCTTTTACTTATAAATTTGATTCCGAGATTGTTTTTTCGTGACATATTCTACTTTATGTTAGTGGTAAATTTTCATCGATACTTGCATTATTTCTTGGTGAAAAATTCAAAAATTTCATGAAAAATTTGAAAATTTTGCATTTTTCTAACTTTGAAGCTCTCTGCTTACAAGGAATATGGATATTCCAAATAAATGATATATTGATTCACATATACAATATGTCTACTTTATGTTTGCATCATAAAGTTGACATGTTTTTACATTTGAAAAACATCAGAGGGCTTCACAGTTCAGCAGCAATTTTCCAATTTTTCGCAAAATTTTCAAAATCGGAATTTTTCAGGGACCAGTTCAGGTTTGAAGTGGATTTGAAGGGACTTTTGGTTAGAAATACCCCATAAATGACTCCATTATAAAAACTGCACCCCTCAAAGTATTCAAAATGACAATCAGTAAGTGTGTTAACCCTTTAGGTGTTTCACAGGAATAGCAGCAAAGTGAAGGAGAAAATTCAAAATCTTCATTTTGTAGGCTAAGTTTCCACTTTTTGAGCCAAAGTCAGAAGTGGATCCATAAGGGAGAAGAAGTGTAAGTCCTTCCTTTATATTTCCCTTTCCATTTGAATACACTTCTGGCTTTGGCTCAAAAACTGCAGTGGCAGTTTTCTCAAAACTGCCAGAAAAAAAACCAAGTGGAAACACTCGCATGTTCTTGTAGACCCAGTTTTTGAATTTTTACAAGGGGTAAAAGGAAAAAAAATCCTCTCAAAATTTGTAACCCAATTTCTCTCGAGTAAGAAAATACCTCATATGTGTATGTCAAGTGTTCGGCGGGTGCACTAGAGGGCTCAGAAGCCAAGGAGCAACAATGGGATTTAGGAGAGTGAGTTTTTCTGAAATGGTTTTTGGGGGGCATGTCCCATTTAGGAAGCCCCTATGGTGCCAGGACAGCAACCCCCCCCCCACATCGCACCCTATTATGGAAACTACACCCCTCAAGGAACGTAACAAAGGGTACGGTGAGCCTTAACACCCCACAGGTGTTTGACAACTTTTTGTTAAAGTCGGATGTGTAAATGAAAAAAAAAATTGTTTCACTAAAATGCTGGTTTTTCCCCAAATTTAACTTTTTTACAAGGGGTAATAGGAGAAAATGCCCCCCAAAATTTGTAACCCCATTTCTTCTGAGTATCGAAATACCCCATGTTTGGACATCAAGTGCACTGCGAGCGAACTACAATGCTCAGAAGAGAAGGAGCGCCATAGAGCTTTTAGAGAGATAATTTGTTTGGAATGGAAGTCGGGGGCCATGTGCATTTACAAAGCCCCCTGTGGTGCCATAACAGTGGACCTCCCCACATGTGACCCCATTTTGGAAACTACACCCCTCACGGAATGTAATAAGGGGTACAGTGAGCATTTACACCCTACTGTCATTTGACAGATCTTTGGAACAGTGGGCTGTGCAAACAAATAAATAACATTTTTTATTTTCACTGACCACTGTTCCAAAAATCTGTCAGACACCTGTGGGGCGTAAATGCTCCCTGTACCCCTTGTTACATTCCGCGAGGGATGTAGTTTCCAAAATGGGGTCACATGTGGGTATTTATTTTTTTGGGTTTATGTCAGAACCGTTGTAAAATCAGCCACCCCTGTGCAAATCACCAATTTAGGCCTCAAATGTACATAGTGCGCTCTCACTCCTGAGCCTTGTTGTGCACCCGCAGAGTATTTTACGCCCATATATGGGGTATCTCCGTACTCAGGAGAAATTGCGTTACAAATTTTTGGGGTCTTTTTTTCCTTTTATCTCTTTTACCTCTGAAAATAAAAAGTAAAGGGCAAAACCAGCATGTTAGTGTAAAAAAATATTTTGTAACACTAACAGGCTGGTGTAGACCCCAACTTTTCCTTTTCATAAGGGATAAAAGGAGAAAAAGCCCCCCAAAATTGTAGTGCAATTTCTCTCGAGTACGGAAATACCCCATATGTGGCCCTAAACTGTTTCCTTGAAATACGACAGGGCTCCGAAGTGAGAGAGCACCATGCGCATTTGAGGACTAAATTAGGGATTGCATAGGGGTGGACATAGGGGTATTCTACGCCAGTGATTCCCAAACAGGATGCCTCCAGCTGTTGCTAAACTCCCAGCATGCCTGGACAGTCAGTGGCTGTCCAGAAATGCGTGGAGTTGTTGTTTTGCAAGAGCTGGAGGCTCCGTTTTGGAAACACTGCCGTACAATACATTTTTCATTTTTATTGGGGGGGACAGTGTAAGGGGGTGTATATGTAGTGTTTTACTCTTTATAAGGTGTTAGTGTAGTGTAGTGTTTTTAGGGTACATTCGCACTGGCGGGTTACGGTGAGTTTCCCGCTAGGAATTTGTGCTGCGGCGAAAAATTTGCCGCAGCTCATACTTGAAGCAGGAAACTTACTGTAAACCCGCCCGTGTGTATGTGCCCTGTACGTTCACATGGGGGGGGGCAAACCTCCAGCTGTTTCAAAACTACAACTCCCAGCATGTACTGACAGATCGTGCATGCTGTGATCTGTGACAGTGATCTCCAAACTGTGGACCTCCAGATGTTGCAAAACTACAACTCCCAGTATGCCCAGACAGCAAACAGCTGTGTGGGCATGCTAGGAGTTGTAGTTTTGCAAGATCTAGAGGGCAGTATAGAGATCACTCTGCAGTGGTCTCTAAACTGTAGACCTCCAGCTGTTGCAAAACTACAAATTCCAGCATGCCCACACAGCAAACAGGAGTTGTAGTTTTTCAACATCTGGAGGGCTACAGTCTAGAGACCACTATAGTGGTCTCAGACTGTAGCCCTTTAGATGTTGCTAGGCAACTCACCGGCTTCCGTCGCATCCACGGAGCCGTCTTCTTCTGCCGCACGCAGATCTCCGTCACCGTCCACCGATCGGCGCCGCTCCTCTTCGTTTTCCCCATTCTGGCCCGCCTATTGTGGGTGGGCAGGACGGGGAAAACAAAAGTAAACCCCCTCGCCCCCGATCTGCTATTGGTGGTCGCGTCTAGACCACCAATAGCAGGGATAGGAGGGGTGGCACCCGTGCCACCTCACTCCTATCGCTTCAGGGGGATCGTGGGTGTCTTAGTCTTCCGGGAATGACCCGGAATCGGTGCAAATCGCAAGTGTGAATTCACTTGCGATTTGCGCCGATCGCCGACATGGGGGGGGTCTAATGACCCCCCTGGGCATTTGCATGGGTTGGCTGCTGATAGATATCAGCAGTCACCCCGGTCCGGTCCCCGCCTGGCACGCGGCGGGGACCGAAATTCCCACGGGCGTACGGACCGAAATTCCCACGGGCGTATGGATACGCCCTTCGTCCTTAAGTACCAGGATGCAAGGGCGTATGCATACGCCCTTCGTCCCCAACAGGTTAAACAAGAGCGTGCCCTGTACTGAACCTTAGTATATACCATTTATAACCTGGGACTAATCAGAGTAGGAATTACTGACCACTTCTCCCTGGGTACAGTCCTTAAGCCAGTTTTCAATCCAGTTACAAAATAAACTTTCTAAACCTATAAACCTTAATTTGTCTATCAGGCATCTATGAGGGACAGTTTAAAACACTTTCACTTCAGGGAGTGAGGGAGTTTGGGCATATTGTGAAACCCTTATCAAGATAATTCTGCCCATTTTACACTGCTGTTTTCAATACAGGGAACACTAGGAATTTGGACATTATATTACTAAACATTAAAATGACTTACAATGCATGGTGTATTTAATTTAGAAAACAGATTTGTACATATTATACATTTAGTCCATATTATTGTTAACCACCATGATTGTAGTCCCAACAACAGGGATAAAGAACAACACATTACAAACCACAGAGCAGTCAAACCACAAATTATGCACGTGACAATATTAACGTTTGCCTACTGTTATAAGTTTTTTTCTTCCAAAAACAAGAAAAACACATTTGGAGTGTATTCATAACAGACACTGTTCTTTTGTTTGACCACATAATCCTGGCTGCCTGGTTCCACATCTGGAGGGGAGGAGATTGTTAACAATAGGAAGGTGTTGAGCACTAGTAGATGAGGAATGAGGTAAGATTACAATAATTGGTGTCCTGGACAATCTTTCCAGGATCATTTTACATGCATATACTCTCTAAGTACACCATTTAAGCAGCAGCACAGAACTGATTTTGTTTGGTCTTTCCCCTCCAAATCACCTGTATTTCTCTCTGAGCATCTAAAACACTTTTGCAGAGATCAATATAACTACATTGCAACCATGTCTCAAATATTGGACATTTTTTAAACTCTAGAGTGCCAGGTACATGTCTCTGTATTTAGTGAACAGCAGTGTGACTTACAGTGGAGGTAATATTATATGGGTAACATAGTAACATAGTTTGTAAGGTTGAAAAAAGACCAGAGTCCATCTAGTTCAACCTATATCCCTGATGAGTCCCTACTGAGTTGATCCAGAGGAAGGCAAAAAACCCTCGTACTAGAGGTAAAAATTCCTTCCCGACTCCAAATATGGCAGTCAGAATAAATCTCTGGATCAACATGATGTCCCTAAATATCTAGTATACATAACCATCAATGTTATGAGGGAAACTGTTATAGAGGTATTGTAACATAAAATATAAAGGGCACTGATATTCTGGTAACTAGCTTCTAGCAGTTGTAACAGGCACTACCATTTCCCTCCAAAACTTTTACCCCTTCATTTTAAGTTTTTGAAAATTACATTTTGATTTTTTTTCTCCATAACTTTTAAGAGCCCTGGTAAATGAGTGACAAACTTCGATCAAACTGTGTATTCTATAGATTCAGTGCTCATATACCTTAGCGTTTGCAAAGTGCTGCCTTCATTTTTGCATGTTTGCATACTGCATGTGCGATGCAACTCAAATGAGGCTAATCTACACGTAGCTACCTGTTACAGGTTACACATTAAAAAGTAACATGTTCAATGCATAAATATGATGGTTCCTCCAGAGATGCTATTTGCTATGTGCAATACACTCGGGTTTATAGAGAGTGCTGAACATGGGACTCTTAACTCTCAATTCAACTAAATGTTTATTTTGAAATAATCCCACCTGCTATATTATGCTCCTGGCTATATTTGCTCTTAAATGGCTAAAATTATGTTGGCACAGTGGAAACTATTTTATGTCAATATTTAGAAGGTGCTCTATTGCATAGTAATAATGCTGGGGGATGGGTCATTAACATAGTAATAATGCTGGAGGGGGGGGGGAATTTGCAACAAACCCTAAATTTGCTCTGACACAAATAGTAACAATGTCACAAATACCTTTTGGCAGGCAAAACTATCTGTTCCAAAGAAAACATAACTACACCCCTTAAGTTTCTATATCTAGAACAAACATAAACTAATCTACACTTCAGATTCACAAAATGTCACAGTCCAGTTTGCACACTTCCTTACAATAACTGTAGTAAGCTCGCCAATATATCAAAGTCAATGTTCAGCCGGGCTGACAAGTTTTTCATTAGATAAATTGACTTCCTGTAGTGGGAGTACAATTCATTTGTGTGTAACCTAAAACCACTGTATATCTTTGCTCAGTTTTTATACATAACTGAGATGGATGTTCTTTTATATTATACTCTGACTTACAGTACACTATTTGTAATCTGTGGTTACATGCTACTTATTAACATACTAACTTTCATAAGGGCACATGAAAAACTTCTCTTATTCCAATCTTTATCAGGGCATACCGCTGAAATGTCCAAACAGTTGCCTGCACAGGCAGTAATGCCTTGAAATACATAGGTATTCCAGTGTATTCTTGCAAAATAAAATGTAAAAGTACAACAAAACAAGAAATAAAAAGTGATTAACAGATCAAAAGTCATAAAACATACAGGACCGCTCGGAAATGCATCTCTTAGACAGCAATGCATTTCTGAGTGGAATTTGCAAAAAGCATAGACAGGCCTATTCTTGCTGCGGACGCCGGAATTTCCGCAGCAGCAACATCTGCCGAGGAAATTCCGCCATGTGCACAGTGCAGCAGAATTCTATTGAAATCAATAGGACTTAGCTGTAGTGGAATGTCCGTATGGAATATTAAAACCCCTTAAAGGGGTACTCCGCCCCTAGACATCTTATCCCCTATCCAAAGGATATGGGATAAGATGTCAGATCGCCGGGGTCCTGCTTCTGGGGACCCCGGGGATCGCTGCTGCAGCACCCCGCTATCATTACTGTGTAGAGCGAGATCGCTCTGCACGTAATGACGGGCAATACAGGGGCCGGAGCATCGTTATGTCACGGCTCCGCCCCTCGTGACGTCACAGCCCGCCCCCCTCAATACAAGTCTATGGGAGGGGGCGTGGCGGTCGTCACGCCCCCTGCCATAGACTTGCAATAAGGGGACAAGCCGTGATGTCATGAGGGGCGGAGCCGTGACGTCACGCTGCTCCGGCCCCTGTATCGCCCATCATTACGCACAGAGCGAACTCGCTCTGTGCAGTAATGATGGTGGGGTGCCGCAGCGGCGATCCCCGGGGTCCCCAGCAGCGGGACCGCGGTGATCTAACATCTTATCCCCTATCCTTTGGATAGGGGATAAGATGCCAGGGGCGGAGTACCCCTTTAAGCACCAAGCCTATTTTGACCTTGAGGACCAGGCCAGTTTTATTTTTGCATTTTTGTTTTTTCCTCATCGCCTTCTAAAAATTGTAACTCTTTTGTATTTTCAACCACAGATGAGTATGAGGGCTTGTTTTTTTGTAATGACATCACTCATTTTACCATAAAATGTATGGTGCAACCAAGAAAAATTAAAAGAAAACTGCAATTTTGCTAATTTTGGAAGGTTTTGTTCTCACTCTGTAAAAATTACGTGTTCTTTATTCTGTGGGTCAATACAATTAAAATGATACCCATGATTACATACTTTTTTATTATTGTTGCGCTTAAAAACCAAATATTTTAACCAAATAAGTACGTTTAAAATCCCTCTATTTTGACGAACTATAACTTTTTCATTTTTCTGTATAAGTGGCGGTATGAGGGCTCATTTTTTGCACCGTGATCTGTACTTTTTATTGATACCACATTTGTATGCATAAACTTTTCAAAATGTTTTAATAATTTTTTTTTAAATAAAATGTGACAAAAAAGCAGCAATTTTGGACTTTTTTTTTTTACATTCACGCCGTTCACAATACGGGATCATTAACATTATATTTTACTAGTTAGGACATCTACGCACGTGGCGATACCAAATATATTTATAACATTTTTAATATTTTTTACACCTTTTGGGGGTAAAATGGGTAAAAGGGACATTTTACATTTTTTATTGGGGAGGGGATTTTTCACATTTTTTTACTTTTTTTAAAACTTTTTTTTACTTCTTTTTTTTACACTTTAACTCCTTAAGGACGCGGGGCGTACCTGTATGCCCTACGCCTGGTACCGGTGTTTAAAACGGGGTCACGCCATGACCCCGCATCATACCGGGTCGGTCCCGGCTGCTAATCATAGCCGGGACCCTGGGCTAACAGCGCGCGGCATCGATCGTTGTGCCGCGTGCTGTTAAAGCGTACCTGTCATAGTGCAAAAAAAAAGAAAAAAGTGATATGTTACTCAGGACCCAATCCTGATCATGTGCATATCGTTTTTTTATGTGTCTCGGACCTATATATCCAGAGATATAAGCATTTATCTGCTGGTGAGTTACTTTTTCATTGTGCAGGCTGGAGGGGGTGTGTCAGTCTGTCTCCCTCACAGGAGCAAGCCTGGGCAGTCAGCCAATCAGTACTCTCTACTCTGTAACACTTTCCTCTCTGGTTTTATGCTGTGTCAAGTTACACAGAGAAAGATACTTGGAGCTTGCCTGCAGTGATCAGAAGACATTATGGTGAATTCATAACAGGATAAAATGTATAAATATAAGAATAGAACTTTATAAAATTAGTGCAAGGATTTTTTAGATAAAAGTACAGCATTTTTATGAATACATGTTCTATCTGTTTTATCTTCTTCTAGTAAAGCTGGATGCCAATCAGCATTGCTGTCACTCTATCTGTCATTCATCTTTCACAGACTCCTGAATGATCAACTTCTTTGTCATTCAGGAGTCCGAGAAAGCTTTGACTATTTCAGCATGCTGGGAGTTGTAGTTTAGTAACAACTGAAGCTACAACGTTTGTAAATAACTGTGTTAGAGCAGTGTTGCCTCCAGCTGTTGTAAAACTACAGCTCCCAGCATGTCCACACATCCTTTATCTGTAATTTTGCATACACTCAATAGAAATCTCCTATATTGGATACCAGTATGCTTTACGGCCGGTGTCCAGTATGCTGTAAAATCTAGACTAGTCTGTCTGGCTAAAAGACAGGCGACCCCTAGTGGTGGCTATTTTGAGCTTGAATTTCAGGTGAAAATTAACTTTTTTTTAACAGGTGTATATTGTGAAATGTCATATTATAATGAGTCCTGCAATATATGAAAAGTTTTTAACAATGACAGTGCCTCTTTAACCCTTCAGACGTGGCGATCAAAGTTAACCGCCGCATCTGAAAGCGAAAGTAAACGCTTCCCGGCAGCTCAGTCGGGCTGATCGGGACATCGCTATTTGTAGCAATCAGTTGATTGCTAATACTGTCCAGTGCTATGCATAGGGTATAGCACTGATCACTGAGCACTGACCGGAAAGGTGGCGGAGGCAGGTGAGGGGACCTCCGTCCACCATGTTAGCTGATCTCATCCCCGCAGCTGTGCCACGGGCGATCAGCATAAAATGTAGCCGAAGATGACGTGATCTGTATTGATCACGGCATCTGAGGGGTTAATGGCAGACATCCGCACGATTACTGATGTCAGCCATTACCGGCGGGTCCCTGGCTGCTATCAGCAGCCGAAACCTGCCGTACATTACCCGATCATCGCTCTGATGCTCTCAATCATGTACAGGACGTAAATGTACATCCTGGTGCGCGAAGTACCGCCGCGCCAGGACATACATTTACGTCCGTGGTCGTTTAGGGGTTAAGGAGGAATCTGATCAACTTATTAAAAGATATAAATGGACCATATAAAAAACATGGGTAAAAGCTGTTCCAGATAAAACCATCGCCTGGAGAAAAAAAGGTTCAGTCTTTAGGGGAAGTCTATTTCAGGACCTAGAAATGCAGTTAAGGACTTTAAAACAGGCTTAGAGAAAACCATAGAACAACATAAAATGTATTTGTATGTCGAAATACAGTATAAAATAACCTCCCCTTCCCCTTTATCCACCCATACCCCTTCCCTTCATCCATTTTATCCCCATCTTGGTTGAAATTGACGTGTGTCTTTTTTTCTAACCATACGAACTATGGAACTATATACTCATATATAAGTTTGGGATTTTTATTAGATCACTTTTGTGCAATACAGTGCCAGGGAAGGAAAGTCCTTCAAAATACCTCTAAACAAAAGGTTAAATGATCTGGCAACATGATGTAAAGTAAAAGCTAAATTATTTAAATTATGAAAATAAAAAAAATTAAGTTTATGTAAAACTTCATTTTAAATTTAAATTGCCAATTACAAATGCATTTGAATAGTATCCAGATTCTAAATATTAATTAAATTTAAAATCTTCCTTTTGCAGGAATTATATAGTAGATAATTTGCCTTAATATAAATGTTACCCCTATTATGTCCACTAAAAAGATAACAGTTATCACTTGAAAGCAGGCTGTTTTTTTGTCATGTCTGTAAAACAGGAAGGCATGTGAAGTGTAATCTCAATGTAAAGGCTAGATGGATATGTCAGACCTACAAAGACAAAGTACAGCAGAGGGCAGCTTTTCCCTAAATCCTTTTTCATTCTCTCTGCAGGCTGAGATAAATGAAAAGTTAAGAGTTCAGGAAGAGGCCTTCACTTCAAAAATAGAAAACCTGCAAAAGCCGTGACATTCTCAGCAAGCCGCTTGGAACTTCAAAAATCACAGTATCTGAAATGAAAAAAAAAGTACCGTAAATTGTTTTGCTTGCAAACCCCCCTCGAGCAAACACAGCTGTTTTCAACTGCATTGTTATTTGTAAGATAGATATGTATATGTACAGTAATATAATCATACTAAATAAAAAAAATATTAAATATAAAAAAGTCCAGCATGTCAAAATAAAAGTCTAATAAATTAATTTTGTAAAAGGGTTTTAGTTTTGATAATGAATATGCATGCAGATTTCTGCACAGAAAGGGCATTTCTAGATAAAAATAAAATCCCCACAAAATGGGAAAATTGTGTTTATTTTTCTATTTCACCCCACAAATAATTTCTTTTTGGTGTCCCAATACATTGCATGATAAAATAAAGAGTGCTGTTATAAACCATGGTACATTTTGTCACGTAAGCACTTCCCTAGCACAAAACCTTGGTGTCTTTAAGAGACCTAGGGGACTTTAATAGGATGACCACTAAGGCTATGTTCACATGGTGGAATGTCTGCAAGGAAAATCTCTGTGCTGATATTCCACTGACAGCAGGGTGTCGGCACTAGAAACAGTCGGAAATGCACCATCTCATAGATGGTATTGCATTTCCTTGCAGAATCCACAAACACATTGCTGCCACTGAAATTCTGCCATGTGAACAGAGCAGCAGAATCCCATTGAATTCAATGGGACTCTGCTGCTGCAGAACACCAGCCTCCCCCGACGTTTCGCCAGAGAACTGGCTTTGTCAGGGGTGATTAGCCTCACCACCCTTGACAAAGCCAGTTCTCTGGCGAAATGTCGGCTTTCTGTATTTTAGGCAGGGACCCTATATGACCACCCATATCATAAGAAAATCGATTACACCTGGGCAGGCATATAGCACTAAACATATTGAGGAGGGTGTGAGACCCCCCTTGGCCATAACGCACAGTACAAGTGGTATAACAATAACATAGGAGGGTGTGAGAGACTGCCTATGATAAGGGAGGAAAGCACTCCTTACTATAAACAGCACAATATCCAATAGAAGGGAGTAGACCACGCCTCAGATACAGTTATGAAAAAGGTGTGTGAGAGACCTATCAGAGTGATGTAATTATATTAAATCTCCAGTACCAAGCAATTACATATACCATATAATAGGTTTAAGGGAAGGTGAAAATTAACCTCCCTCTAGAATATTGGGAAAGAAAAAGCCACTATCTCACCACTGATAAGGTACATAGCCTATTAATAGTATGAAAGAATAAGTAAGCGGTCGTAATAGGGTCTCCGATATTTTTAAATCACTTTCTGTAGCTTCAATGACCAACACTTTTAATGCATACCAATAAAAATGTATTTTAGTGGTGCCCTAGCTGTAGGGTCCTTTTTCCCTCAAGGGGGGATAGTCTTCCCAAAGGGTTATTGTGATAATCAATTAATGCCCTGGGATCCACACAGGATATTTGATCCATATATTTATAAGCAAGACAAATAAAATTACTTCTGGACTTAAAGGGGTACTCCATGCCCCCTCCTATAGACTGGCATTGAGAGGGGGTGGCATGATGTCACAGGTGGGCGTGGTCGACTCCAGCAGCATGCACACAACGTTCAGAACTAAATGTTCCGAACGTAGCCAGTGGAGTACCCCTTTTAAAGGTTATAAAAGTGGGTGTTTGTGTTTTCTGGAAAGGCTAGATCCTATGAGGAACCCATAAAAAGTTATTGTTTGGTTCTCTTTATTCTTATGACTTTTCTGTTATACTAAAAGGTCGCTCTTAGGGCGATCTTAGTATAATAATACAGAGCTCATAAAACCAGCTTTCGTAATATAACTATGTTTACAACATACTGTACTATAATAAGTTGATCTATCTGCTTTATGTGCTACACTGTTATCTCTCTCTGTTTTATACAATATTTTTTATATCTTTACATAATGGAAACATTTTCAATTAAACTTGTTGAACCCAAAAACATATCTTTAATATAAAACATTTTACCTGATGAACTAGGATCACATGTATACAACACAAGAGCACATTTTTTTGGGTTGGCAGGGGCCATGCATTTCCACAGACAAAGAGAGGACAAAGGGGAGCTTTGCATACATGGGTTTAGGCGACAGAGTGGACATGTGTCTTTTAAGTTTACACTGTCCCCAGCAATATTTTTTAAAAATCCTTTTACACAGCACATTATCAAGCAAATGAGCAGTCCTAAGAACACTCTTCCCAATAGTTGTCCCATGTAAAAGATCCATTCATCAGCTGATTGGATCTTTTTTTTGCAGCCATTAAAATGATTGTTATCTGTTGCACATTGCTTGTCTAAACGGGATGTGCAGCCAATAGTAATGAATTAAAAGGCTCCCACGATTGGTTAAGACAATGAAGATTGGTGCCTAGTATATGGTCAGTCAGTGTTGACCTGTGTAAAAGGGCCCTAAGAAATGACAGCCTACTTTTATTACCCATCTCCCATATCCTAAAAAAATAAAGGGTGCCAATAGGACCTCATACAGCCCTGTCTATATAAAAAAATGTCTATAGTGAGAAATAAAAACAAAAATGCTGTCATGAAAAATCATTGTGGGAGGAAGAGGTTAAACAGGATACAGTAGTGGCAGCAAGCAGCTACACAGCCCATAGTGTTAAACCTATTTAGGTTAAAAAAGATGTATTCCAGAGAAGATACTTTATATATTGTCATAATTAAGATTGTGGCTTATTTACACATTGCATTTGGTGGTACGTGAAGAATGAGTTAAGAACATAGCCTATGAGCCGTGCCATTATTCGAATGCATTTCTTACAAACCCTTATGTGTTTGCTGCTAGACAACAATTTCTAATTCACACATACTGTACACATTTTCTACTTGTAAAGTATGTATATATTTTGGAACCTGTTTCAGTATGCAGCATCTAATGAGCTATATATTTTTAGCATGCATTAATTGGAGAACACTTTCAATTTTACATTGCAATGTTGAAGGTTAAATTACCATAGTGAATAAAACATTTAATTGCTTTGCTGAATAAAGATTTCTAGCTTTAAAGGAATAAGACTGGGCTGATAATGAAGTATATGTAGCAAATGATCCAATCTATCTTACTACCCAATGCACATACCAGTCATAATTGTAAGTGGTCTACACTTTGAACCTAAATGTGTAGAAGTGAAATTGTTCTGCGTCACAAAACGTCGATATTTGTGAAACACAAAGCTGTTCTAGTCTAACTGAGCACACAAAGCATATTTGTTCACGTGCATATAAAAAGTGTTTACAGATTTTAATATTGGTTTAAATGCCAAGATTAACAACTTGGCAGTCAGAAAACAAAATTGCCACAGTTTTCTTTATTTCAAAGAAACTCATTTGAAGAGCAATAACATCCACAATTGATATTAACATCAGTGGATCTAGTAAACATTCCAAAGTTAAATGGAGAAAAATAAATAAAAAGTAACATTTTGTTATGCACAATTTCAGTTTTATCATACATTACAACAGGGCACTAATTTAAAATGATCTGTACCAGTGCTGTTTATTACCAACCGCTTGTTAATGCTCTTGTTACAACCTGTCAGTGGGATGTAGGAGGAGAAGTGACTTTTTTTCAGAACATATTTCTAAATGTAAGAGAAAGTTGTTGTTCCTTGCCAAGCCCACTCAGTGTATGGTCTGAACATCCTTACTAAGTTGGCCCCATTTATTGGTAGCCATCAGTTTAGGACAGTAAAAACACAAGAAGTGAATTTTATGTAAAAAAAGAGAATGGTCCCTTTAAGGGGACTGTCCATATAAAGGGGTAATGCCAAGAATAAAATGTATTGCTTATCCATATGGTAGGTGATAACTAGCTAATTGGTGTAAGACCCCCTCCAATAATGGGAATAGGAGTTGCAACACCACTTACAAAAATACTCGGCTATCAGGTTATCTTTAAATGACTCATAGAGTTATAATGGATCTGAGGATCCCAACAGTTAGACTCCACCAACCAGCTAGTTTCACCTTTGCCGCGTCACCCACACTAACCTAAATATACAGGTAAATAGTGTGTGTGATGCTGTTTAAATATGTTCTAGCTGAGAAAAACATGTTATGTCTTTCCTGATTAATCCGTATTTATCCATATATGCAAATACTTTTTATGAGCAATGGAGGCGGTCTCCAGCATTCTGAGCAAATACGTCTCCTGGCCCCTCTAGGCCTATATCACCTCCCCTACATAGACTAGGCAGTATAAGATTGTGGCAGATTTTTAACAGTGACTCTGGCTGTTTGAAAATCTGGCGCATCTTACACTGTGTGCTCAGTCTACACCACCTCTGAGCTTGTATAGTAAAGAATTGTTGGTTTTTGTTGGTGCATACTAGTGAACATTTGGCAAAATGTAAGCCCCACCCCTTTCACTGTCCCTTTTCATGAGAATTTATAGCATGCATTGCCCCCTTTGCAAAGCTGAGACCTGCCAGTGTCATGGATTGTTCTCAATCATCAACTGGGAAGACCAGGTGATGTCAATCTCAAAGGTTTTAAATGCCCAGACTCATCTGACCTTGCCCCAACAATCAGCACCCTGGGTTCTTCTACGCAGTTGTCTAGAAATCTGAAAGTGAAAATAGTTGACCCTCACAAAGCTGGAGAAGGCTATAAGAACATAGCAAAATGTTTTCAGATGTCAATATCTAATGTAATTAAAAAACGGCAGTCATCAGGAACAGTGGAAGTTAAAGCAAGATCTGGAAGACCAAAACAAATATCAAACAGAACAGCTCTCAGGATTGTGAGAAAAACAATTCAAAACCCACGTTTGACTGCACAATCCCTCTAGAAAGATCTGGCAGACACTGGAGTTGTGGTACACGATTCCACTATAAACAAAGGTATATAGAAAAAAACTGAGGAGACACAATGCGCATCTAAGCGTAGTAAAATAGATTTTCTAAATGTACAAGACAATTAAAATGGATGTCAGCTTCAAAAAAGGAGCAGCAGAATATGAGCAAAATATTATATTAGGTTTGCTCACCTTTTTGTGTTGTACCGTGGGCACAACACCAATAAGCGCTTGTTTCCCACTATTCTGGGGGACACAGAATGGAGGAGCGCAGCCAGCACTAGATCCGTTCCCACTTGCGAAGGACGGTCACTTTATTGGAAGAACATCGGTCCCATGGTCCCGAGAAAAAAGAAGAAGTGCTTCTACAGGCGCTCACCTCCATCACAGATGTACTCCGTTCCAGGTGTACTGATGTTAAAAGAACTGGATAAAATAAAACCGCTTTGACACGGATGTAATAGAAAATAAAAAAAAATATTTTCTATTACATCCATGTCAAAGCGGTTTTATTTTATCCAGTTCTTTATTCCACTATAAAGAGATACTTGTACAAATATGGTCTTCATGGAAGAGTCATCAGAAGAAAACCTCTTCTACATGCTCACCACAAAAGTCAGCGTTTGAACTTTGCAAAGGAACATCTAGACAAGCCTGATGCATTTTGGAAACAAATTCTGTGGAACGATGAGGTTAAAATGGAACTTTTTGGCCTGAATGAGCAAAGGTACGTTTGGAGAAGAAGGGGAACAGAATTTTATGAAAAGAACCTCTGTCCAACTGTTAAGCATGGGGGTGGATCAATCATGCTTTGAGGTTGTGTTGCAGCCAGTGGCACAGGGAACATCTCTCGAGTAGAAGGAAAAATGGATTCAATAAAATTTCAGCAAATTTTGGATGCTAACTTGATGCCATCTGTGAAAAAGCTGAAGTTAAAGAGAGGATGGCTTCTACAAATGGATAATGATCCTAAACACACATCGAAATCCTCGGGGGATTATATCAAGAGGCGTAAACTGAAGTTTTTGCCATGGCCTTCACAATCTCCTGACCTCAACATCATTGAAA